>NC_136420.1:62100080-62275080 GCF_052625555.1 Lactuca saligna | reverse complement strand
TAATGTTTTGTATTATGGTTTGGGCCTGTCCAACCGTGAGTCTTTTATGCTTTGTATATAAGCTTATGCTTGCATGCATATTAGGTTAAGGTTTTAGAGATCTTAGAATACGATATTTTTCAGACGACTAAAGGTTTCTTTGATAATACTTGTAACCTTCCAATCCTCTACAGTTGATGTTCTTAATCGAGCTCTTCTGAGGATTTTGTTTTAATCATTCGACACGTTTGATTCAATCTTGTTCTATTATTTTGCTGTGTTTATACCGTCATTATTTATATACTTGTTCAAGATCTAATCGATCTTCACAGATTAAAAGAAATTTTAATCTCATCAATTGGTATCAGAGCAGGAGGCTGTGTAATTGATACACATCTTTTCTGTGAAAAAGATTTTCATTAGGGTTTTTCCGCAAACATCAATATTTATTGAGCCTTCATCTCTTTATTGACGTATCTTGATAATTATTATTTTGCCCTAATCTGCTTTATTACAAGTCTGATCTTTGAACAGGTTTTTCGATCATAATGGACGCAACACAATCAAACGTCATTAATATTTCCAACAGCATTGGTTCGACGACAAAGATTCCGATCTTATATACCCATGATTATGAAGTGTGGGCACATCATTTTGAAGACTATGTTATTGGATCGGAGGAAAATGGGTATTTAATTTGGGAAGCCATCACCAACGGACCGTTTTCTCATTCTGCAACGTCCAGAATCATTAAAACTCAAAAAGAATACAATGATCTGCTCAAGGACGTGAAAGACATTGCACAAGATGAAAAGGATAAGTTCCAATGCAATATCAAAGCACTAAGATTGATCCGGTTCGCCCTTCAGTCCGATACATTCAGATTGGTTAGCTCATGCACGACGGCGAAGGATGTTTGGGACAGACTTCGCGAACTGTACTCTACAGACGAAGATCTTGAACATTCCATTCAAACTCTGCTTCTATCTGAGTTTGGTGAATTCAGACAAGGGGCTGAAGAATCTGTGATCCAGACGTTCGATCGCTTCAATCATCTTCTAAGCAAGATGATCAAACATGATATCGAAAGGAAGCTCATCGAACAGAAGGTTACATTCCTGAATGGTCTAAGGTCTGAATGGAGAGCAGTAGTTTCCACGGTTAAAGCCCATGAGCAATTTAAATCATACTCTTTGGCGAAACTGGTGGGAATTCTCAAGTCTCAAGAGAAAACCGTGGTGCAAGAAAAGAATGTTGTTTCCGGTCTCGGTTCGTTGGCTCTCTTGTCAAAAAGTAAAGCCATTATGGAGGATGAAGACCTCATCCTGGAAGAATATGATCTCACATCAGAAGATTATGCCTTGATGGTATCCAATCCCAAAAGGTTCATAAAGAAGAAATTTCCCAGCAACAAAAACCGAAACTGGCAGGGAAGTTACAGCTCTGAAAAGGTGGTTAATGAACCGAAAGCTGAGGAGCACAAGAAGGAACCAAAGGTTGACGGAGACTCTGGGGTGAGCTGTTTCTACTGTGGTGGGAAAAATCATTATGCTAAGGACTGTGTCCTCAAGAAAATGGCTGAGAAAGATGATGGGAACGATGAGGAAGCTGTGCTGCAGAAAAGACTAGATGAGTTGAGAAAGAAGAAGTCTGCTGCTAACCCGCCTAGTAATGCTCTTATTGTGCAGGGTTCTGTTCCAGGTGATGAGTTCGGTAGTACGGAAGTTTGGTCTACCGACTCAGAAGACGAGGAAGTGAGGCAGCCTACTCATGGAAAGGCGTTCGTGTCTAAGGAAAAAGGCAGTGGTGGTAAATGCCTTATGGTTTCTGACGTATCTCAATTGAGGGGATACAACACCGATGGAGGCAATGATGGACAGAATGCAAAGGAGGACATGTGCTTCACAGCCAAACCACTCAGCCAGCAGTTCAATGAGCTTGATGAACTGATAAAGAAGGTACAATATGTTTTTATTTCATGTAAAGTACCATCATCCTCTTATGAGAAAGAACTAAAAAATGTCAATACAAGAATATCTCATCTAGATAGTAGCTTAACTCAAACTCGGGTCACAAATTCTAACCTAACTGATCAATTGAGCAGGGCAGCGTCGAAGAGTGAGGAGCGGAGAATGTGGATAGAGTTAAAGGAATCGGAATTAGTCAAAGTTAAAGATGAAAACATTTATTTGCAAAGAGACAATTTGAAATTGTTAAAAAAACGAAATGTTTTTTGTTTAATTGCTAAACGTTTGTATTCTAATATTACTCAGCTTCACTTGGATTGTGAAATAGGCCAAAGGATTCACCGCATGATCTTGCCCTTCCTAGAATTTAAGGAAGATGAAATCGATGCCAAAGCCTATAATTGTGAAAGTGTGATATCGTCTGATGACATAAATCCCACCTACATGTATGGACTGGACAAAATTGAGTCTTTCATTAAATCTAAAGACCACAAGCTCATGCTTAAAAATCTTTTGGATGAAAATGACAGACTTAAACTAAGGACCGAAACCATGCAAAAATTTGACTCTTTAAACACCAACGTAAGCTCAGAAAACAAAATTGATGTTGAAAATGCATCTGAGCTTAACGAGGACGACAATATGAGTAAAATTCTGTAGAGGACACGGTTGACTGCTCAGAATTTATTAAAACCGAGCCAGAAGATCACAAGAATCTAATTTCTGAAAATTCTGTAGAGTTCGCTCGGGTGTCCCATCAAAAGTCCCCGAAATTAGTTGAGAAAGCTGTTGTGTATCAAAAGGTCAGGACTACTCCAAATCAAGTATACAAGGTAACAGGAGTAACCGAACATCAAACAGCTGAACTTGCAGCCATTGTAAACGAAGACAATGCTGATGGCTTTGATGAATACTTCTGGGAAGCTCCTATTGATAATGCAGACGAAACCATTGGTTTATCTGAAAGAACTTCCTAGAAGAGCAAAGGAAGATACATACCCGAACCATTGAATAAGCCAAATAACTTCAATGAGCCGAGCACTAGTGGTATAAAAGATACTCCTCAGAAGAATGTTCACTCACCAAAAGAAGACATTCCTTCGGCTCCTTCAGCTCAAAGTAATTCTACCGCAGTTCAAATGGAACCGGTCAAGGAGTCAGCAAAAACGAAAGCAAATGTTCATCATCAACCTTCTCAGATGCAGAATAGGAAGATAGAAAGGAATAATAGATACAGGAAGAACCTTTATGAAAGGAAACAATTCTGGCGTTCCCAGAATGCATACTTCACTCATCAAGACAAGAATCTAAAGTATGAAAACATTCCTGCAGAAAAGCTTAAAAGTCACAAAAACCGAAAGTCGAGGTTCGGATCACAAGAAGATATCAACCGAAAGCCAAGATTCGGTTCACAAAAAGATAACAACCGAAAGCAGAAGTTCGGTTCTGAAAAGGATATCAACCAGAACCAAAGGTTCGGTTCCAAAGGTAGCTCCAACCGAACGCAAAGGTTCGGTTCTGAAGACAAAAGAGTACAAAACTCTAAGGTCGGTCCCTCCAATGATCAAAAACAAAAGGGTCACCTAGAGTCTCCTTCTAAGTCTAATTCTTCTCATTCTTCTAATTCTTCCTCACCCTCTGTTTCATCTCGATCTCGTTCAAAATCCAATTCTTCTTATTCTCAAAAATCTCATTCATCAACTGAGCAAAAGTGGAAGCAGAAGGTCAGTAAATCCACATCAGAGACCGAATCTAACTCTACTAGTCTGAACAAAATAAAAGTTTACACCATTAAAAGGAAAGATAAAACAACTCTCGTAAAAAGAACTTATCTTGTTGATATCTCTCTCATTTTTCCTGTTTCAATGCAAAGCTCACGTGGACCCAAGAAACTTTGGGTTCCTAAATCTGTCTAAATTTTGCAGGTTATAAGTGACGAGCAGTTCGACGAAGAATGGTACATTGACAGTGGCTGCTCGCGTCACATGACAGGGAGGAAAGAGGAGCTTAGGGAGTACAGATCGCTTGCAAATGGTGGCAACGTCAAGTTCGGAAACAATTCATTCGGCACCATAAAGGGATACGGGATGATAACCAATGGGACTTCTCTATAAGGAAGGTGGCTTATGTGGAAGGACTCCAACACAACCTCATTCGTGTATCTCAACTGGTTGGAGGTACAGGTCTCAAAGTCTCATTCGATGATGAAGGTTCAGAAATCATAGAGAAAAAGTCAAATAAAGTGATTCTCAAGTCAGATCGAAAGGGTGAAATGTTTCCCTTAAACATGAAACCCATCAAAGGAAACCCAGCTGTATGCTTATTGTCAAAAGCGCAATCCGACGAAAGCTGGTTGTGGCACCGAAGATTATCTCATCTTAACTTTAAAGATATCAACCGTCTTGTTACAGGAGGTCATGTAAGGGGCCTTCCTTTACTCAAGTTCGACAGGGATCATCTGTGTGCTGCATGTGAAATGGGAAAGCAGAGTCGTCAAAGTCATCCATCTATAATCAACACAAAAGTTGTTGAACCACTCGAATTAATTCATATTGATTTATGTGGTCCTTCATCTATCGAAAGCATCGGTGGTAGCAAGTATATTCTTGTTATCATTGATGACTTTTCACGATTTACATGGGTGTTCTTTCTAAAGCTCAAATCTGAAGCGACTCAAACGCTGAAAATGTTTATCAAGCTAATTGAAGTTCAGCTCAAGAAGGTGGTTCGCAACATCAGAAGCGACAATGGTCTCGAATTCAAGAACAGGGAGTTTGAAGAGTTTCTTGCAGAAAAGGGAATCAGTCATAATTTCTCAGCTCCTTATACACCACAACAGAACGGAATAGTCGAAAGACGAAACCGATCCTTGTGTGAAGCTGCCCGAACTATGCTAAGTTTCGCTTCTTTACCTCTTTATTTTTGGGCTGATGCTATTTCTGCTGCTTGTTTTACACAGAACAGGTCATATCTCAACAAAAGGTTCGCTCTCACCCCATATGAGATATTAAACAACAGGAAGCCAAACGTGAAATTTTTTCATGTGTTCGGCTCAAGGTGTTTCATCTTCAACTCTAAAGAACACCGCAACAAGTTTGATGTCAAAGCCGACGAAGGAATATTTCTGGGTTACTCTCTCACATCCAAGGCATACAGGGTCCTAAACAAGCGTTCAAGAAAAATTGAAGAGACGTATTATGTGACCTTTGACGACAACTATGTCAAGAAGCTACAGGCTAAAGAAAATATCACTGGTGAAATCTTTCCTCTAAATGGCAAAGTTACAGTCTCGGTTGCTAATTTATTCGAGACATTTCTGGAGCTCTTTGACGAACCAGAGAATGCTTCACTTTCTGAAGCAGATGCAGCAGATAACATGGTTGATCACATGGAACAGATTGTCGAAGATGCTGCAAGGAGAATGTATGAAGAAGTATCAATCTCTAACGACTCTCCTTCCAACGAAGCTCAAATTGAGGGGGAGCCAAATGCTCAAGTCGAGGGGGAGCCAAACGCTCAAGTCCAGGGGGAGCCAAATCCCACAACTTCAACCGAAGAGGTCTCAACACCAGGAAGCTCAGGCCCACTAGAATCACACGAACCTCATATCTTCCAAAGTACACCAACTGAGGTGGAACATGATGATGTGACACTCGGTTATGATAGCCAATCTGAGCTAGACGAAATAATCAATGCTAAATTAGACCCAACCGTTGATCCAAATTACCCTCCTCTTATCAAATGGACCAGAGATCATCCTGTCTCTCAAGTAGTTGGGGATGTATCTGAAAAGGTTCTGACCCGATCACAACTGAAGGCTAAACAAACTTCCTTATTTTCAAAGGTAGAGTTTTGCATGTTCAATTCATTCGTATCAAAAGTTGAACCAAAGACAGTTAACACTGCTCTCGATCACTCTGATTGGGTTCAAGCAATGCAAGACGAGTTGAACGAATTTGAAAGGAACAAAGTCTGGCGCCTAATTCCAACTCCTCCAGATGCTTCGGTAGTTGGTCTCAAATGGGTTTTTAGGAACAAAATGGACAAGGAAGGTAATGTTATACGAAACAAGGCTCGTCTGGTGGTAAAGGGATATTGTCAGGAGGAAGGGATAGACTATGAAGAGACTTTCGCTCCAGTAGCTCGGCTAGAATCTGTTAGAATATTTCTGGCTTATGCTGCCCACAAGAACTTTGAAGTTTTCCAAATGGACGTCAAGTGTGCATTTCTCAATGGAGAACTTGAAGAAACGGTGTACGTGGAGCAACCTCCTGGGTTCGTGAACGAAAAGCATCCAAATCATTGCTATATTCTAGATAAAGCAGTGTACGGACTTAAACAAGCTCCGAGAGCCTGGTATGAAACGCTTACAAAATTTTTAAAGATGTCTAAATTCAAACAAGGTTCGGTTGACCCAGCCTTCTTTCGCAAAAAGGAAGGTAACCACCTTATGATAGTTCAAATTTATGTCGATGACATCATCTTTGGCTCCACGAATCCAAGCTTAACGGCGGAATTCAGAAATCTGATGGAGACTAAGTTTGAAATGAGCTCAATGGGTCCAATTAATTTTTTCCTTGGTTTAAACATAAGACAGGGACCCGAAGGCATCTTTATTAATCAGGAAGCTTACACGAAGACTCTCCTAGCAAAGTTCGGTATGATGGGAGACTCAAAAGTTAAAGTCCCTATGGCATTCGGCACTAAGCTTACCCCATCTCTAGACAAACCAGCTGTTGATATCACGCTCTATCGTCAAATGATTGGATCGTTAATGTATCTAACTGCTAGCAGACCTGATATCATGTTTTCTGTGTGTTATTGTGCTAGATTTCAGGCAAACCCTTGTGAACCTCACATGCTTGCAGTGAAGAACATCCTACGATATCTCAAGCGAACCACCTCCTTAGGTCTATGGTATCCATCCAACTCAGGCTTCTTTGTTCAAGCCTATTCTGATGCTGACCTTAGAGGATGTGGACTCGACCGAAAAAGCACGACTGGTGGATGTCAATTTCTTGACGGGAAGTTAGTCAGCTGGCAATCCAAGAAACAGACATGCGTGTCACTGTCTACTGCCGAAGCGGAATATATTGCAGCTGCATCCTGCACATCACAAGTGATTTGGATCCAAAGCCAACTTCGAGACTATGGACTCAATATGAAGAAGATCCCACTATATTGTGACTCCGAAAGTGCAATTAGGATCTGTCATAACCCAGTGCAGCACTCCAAAACCAAGCACATAGCACTAAGGTATCACTTCATCAAAGACCACGTGGAAGATGGAAACGTCGAAGTTCACTTCGTAAGAACCACTGATCAACTGGCTGACGTCTTTACAAAAGCTCTTCCTGAAGCATCATTCAATAAAATATTGCAAGGACTTGGTATGATGGAATCTGAATCAGTACCAAACTTAAACATAACAACCGAACGTTAGGGTTCGTCTCAACTATCTAACCCACTCATTTCGTCAAAGATAGTCTCTCAATGTTGTGTATTGGGTGTACAATTCTGTTTTTTCTAGTATGATTCAAAAAAAAAAAAAAAAAAAATTCTTAACTGAAACCAACCAAAGGTTCAGGTTCGGTTTTTCGAAATTTTCTAGAACCGAAACCAACCGAAGGTTCGGGTTCGGTTTTTCAAAATTTTGTACAACCGAAACCAACCGAAGGTTCGGGTTCGGTTTTTCAAAATTTTCCAAAACCGAAACCAACCGAAGGTTCGGGTTCGGTTTTTCAAATTTTTGTAGAACCGAAACCAACCGAACGTTCGGGTTCGGTTTTTCCAAAACTTTTCTCAACCGAAACCAACCGTAGGTTCAGGTTCGGTTTACCTCAAAAATTCCAAATTTTTTTTTGTGTTATTATTCATTTATGTGGATACCCTTTATGAACTTCCTACATGTCCCTAGAAGCATGCTGCTGTATGTGTCTCAAGCCTCATAAGATTTCGAATAAAGGCCTTCATGACCTGGTATACAAAAACCTTGTCTTCCCAACAAGGCCACTTCATTTATTCTAATCGTGAGCTACCTCACTCTTTTCTCACATGAGTTAAGAACTTCCTGCTTGGTCCTTCTTCTTGCAGTAGAGGTACTTTTGTTATCTTACACCATCTCATATTACTTCTCGACTACACTCATTCCATCATGGTAACCCTTGAGACTCTCAGTACTTACCACTGAGGTTTATGGTTGCACAACATCTGTGTTTATGATCTTAGTTTTGTGACACTACGAACTAAGTGAAACCCAAAATTCAACACCTAAGGAATTGATGGTGAACAATTATATTGTTCAAGCTTTTACTAAAGAATTGATGAAAGTACCATATTAAAATCTCCAGTTTTATGTGATTCCTATGAAAATGTTATTAACCCATAACTTTTCTTCCCCTGGGATCTTGTCCTTATCTTTCTTTCTGAGATTTTTTTTATCCAGTCGTTTTTCGCCGAATTAAAAGAAGCCTTTCAACATTTCTCAATAAATGGTTGATCGTATTAATAACGGACATTCCTTTTAAAATCCTAAGTTTCTCTTTGTCCTGTGGCATTTAATGCGCGTGGTTAAACAGTAACGGCTTGTCCCTATGAAACGGCGCTTATTGGGCGGCGTGATCCTAGGAATCTGACACTCTCTCTCCTACGTGATCATCGTCCGTCCCAACTGTCATCCATAAGAGATTTGAAACGATCTTTCTCTCTCTTCCCTCCCACTATAAATAGCCCGTTATACCTCCTTTTACCTCTTTACCACTCTCAAATTTTCCAAACTACAAACTCTCCCATACAGTTTCCTGTTCATCATCTTCTTCATACCTGCATCCATGGCTGACTCTTCTTCAGTTCATGCTACATCCCAAATCCTTCCCATTCGCCCACAGCAATGCTTGGTAATTGATCTTAACCCAAAGGCATACGATCCTTACATGTCGCCTGTCATAGAATGCCTAAAATACTCACAACTCGAACCAGCACTATCCAGAATCGCATCGGTGCCTATGACGGCCCTATCGCAGGTCTACGCGACTGCATATTATGACAAGGCCGTCGACCGAGTATTTTTCGAGATTGGAGACCACAAAACCTCCGTTTCTCGTCCTCGATTCTGCTCTCTGCTCGGATTTGCTTATGACTCATCCAGAGTCCATCCGGAGTCCATTCAAACCGGTCATATGTATAGCATGTTTTACAACATGGGATACACGGAGGTTCTTACATCCGTTGCCAGATTCAAGAAGTCTTGCTTACCGCCTCAATGGAACGGTTTATTTACAATCCTGTTCAAGGGACTGTCGGAGAGAAGCTCAGGTTCAGACGGTGCCAGTCGTCTGTTCCTTACCATTCTGTATGGAGTTTACAATGGGATCAACATGGATTACGGGTTTGTTCTATGGAAACAACTTCTTCAGAGCCTCTCATCTTCATCCAGACATTCTGAAGTTTCATTGGCCCGATTCTGGATTCTAATCACTAAATGGGCAATGGACAGATTCGACGTTCCTACGGCCGAAGGTGCATCGATGACTTCAGTTGGTACTTTCCACACCAAGAAGATCATCATCTCAGATGCCTCCAAATTCTCCTTTATTGGCTCTATTCCAGAGTCCATGTATGGTAATGTACCTTCGGACAGCCGGCTGATTAGAAAGCTTAAGGAGCTAACTCCTTCTGGTCCAAGGGTTCTGACCCCGGACATGCTCAGATCTATCCACGATGCAGATAAACCACTGAGCAAAGGTAAAAAGGCGGACAAAGGAAAGCAAGCAGCAAAACCTTCAAAGGGGCCTTCTCCTAAGAAGAGGAAACAGACAAAAGCTGCACCTTCCCCCCCCCCCCACCGAAGAAGAGGAAGACTCAACCAAAGCGAAAGCTTATTATACCCTCCTCTTCGAGTGACTCTGAGGGTGAGAGTTCGGATTCTGACGACTCTCAAGGGGATGCTTCTCCTCCACGAGGCAATACACCACCTCGATCCCCTACCCCAGAGATTCAAATACCTACTTCCCCAATTCCTTCTCCTCCACAAATCTTTACCACTACCACTGAATCACCCCATGTAGCCGAACCTCCTCAACCCAAAAACCTCACAACCGAAACTACCCATATACAACCACCCACCGAAACTACCCATACACAACCACCAACCGAAACTACCCATACACAACCACCAACCGAAACTACCCATACAGAACCACCAACCGAAACTACACCTTCACCCACTCAACCTTCTCCTAATAAACCCTCCACACCCCCAACCTCTCCACCCTCTTCATCTCATGGCAATGCCTCTGAGGGTGAAAACCATTATCTCGGGGGAGAAGACATGATCTTTGATTCGGTCTACTATAGTCCGTTTCAAGTTCAGAGTGACGAGGAGGATGATGCACCTGTCACTAAGAAACAACTCAAACAGCTCAACGAGAAGATTGATCTCCTTCTCGCCTCCTCGTCCAACCAACAATCAATCCTGTCTGAAGCTGCACTTCAGAAGATTGTTGATGCCTTCACCAGGGCTCAACATGATTCAGCAGCCTCAGCAACGGCTGCAATTCAGGCATCTACCTGAGCATGTGAGGTTGCGACCGAAAAAGTCGATAAACTATTTTCTGATGCCTCTGCTCTTCTACAGTCCATGCAACAAAGTGCAGTTGCCACACAGGCATCTTTGGAACCGATTGTCCAACAATTGGTCTCCTTTATCACATCGGAGTTGCCATCGTTCGCCAATCTACGTAAAACCATAAGCGACGACAACTCGGCTTTTACAGCCTCCATTGAAGCTCGTCTTGTCAAGCTTCAAGAAGATCTGACATCCGAGCGTTCTTTAATGGACGATCTGGCATTAAAAACAACTGCTCTTGAGGTCAAGACCACTCAGCTCTCTCAATCTCAACAAGAGTTGGAAGATCTTCGCTCTGAAAGGGAGGTGGTTAAGACGTGTGTTTCGGATGTCCACGCTGTCATCTCAAACATCCTGGAAGCACACGATCCAATTTTAAACTTTTCGGTGAGGCGATCCCTTGCTGAAAAGCTCTCTCCAGCCATCGATCTACTTAACAAAGTCGAAGGCCTCCCAAGTTTTGTGTCCATTCCGAAACAAGGGGGAGATGAGAAGACAAGTACAAAACCACCTCCTTCCTCCAAAGCTACTCATACAACTGAACCATCTTCAACTCATCAAAGTTTAAGTTCAGGTATGAAGAACAAAGGTAAAGATATAGCTGAGGACGAAGATGAAGAAGGCGACAAGGAGACCATTGCCGACATTTTGAAACGAAAGAACAGTCGCAAGGTTGGTGATGATGCCAGTCGTGAGGCGTGTGAGGCTGCCGAAGCCGAACGCAAGCAAAAAGAAGCCCACGATCTCCTTGAGAGCCGAAAGACTCTCTTCCCTGCCTGGACCAGGGAACGCTTAATCAAAGAGGCCATCGAAACTCCCAGCATCCTATGGCTCGAGCCGGTCATATCGTTCGACTGCAGCAATACTGTCGATTCGCAGTTCGATATGCCGCTGACTCGAAAGGCGTTTATCTTTCACGTCTTCTCTAATATTTTTGATGTCCCTCACCCGAACGCTGAGCTTGACAGGGAGCTCATTGACTTTTATCTGACGGCTGCTCGTCCTCAATTCCTTACATGGAGCGCTCAGAAGATTGTCAATGTTCGGGTGCTTAAACCTTACACTGAGGGACGTTTTATAAACGTTCGGTTCAAACTGATTCGGGGATCTGCAAAATCTGTTCATCTCATCTCTCTGGCAGATCTACCGAATCTAAATCCTCATGATTGGATCGTCCTGTATAATATCCTTTTGACCAATGAAGCTGAATATGGTCCCATTCTAGACCATATCAAAAGGATGTTAATCTGCTATATCATGGAGGTTGCCCTTATGGATCAGGAGGTCGCCACAGTCTTCAAGAATAAACCCAAAATTGCTCCTGTGGGATCGGCCAGTGATCTCAATCAAATGCAGCTGGGCAAGATTGATCCGAGACGTAACACAGTTATGTTCACTAGAGCAGAAGGACAGAAATGTCTCTTCGCTTTAGCTGATAAGCATCTTTACACCACAACCTGCTTGGAGCATGTGCTATTTATTGTTAAACGGTGTAAAGAGAATTCGGCCGATGATGTTAAGTATTTTGAAGATATGATCAACTGGTACATCCGGTTTAGACAGACAATTCTTTCCATCACCAAGTGTATGTTTAGTACCGTGAAGAAGGTACCAGTTTCCGCTGCTGGCCCAAGTAATAAATAAAGATCTCGCTCCAAATTGACGCAAAGGGGGAGATTGTTGGGCTTAGAAGATTGCGTCTTTTGGTCTCGTCTTTTTATAATGTTTTGTATTATGGTTTGGGCCTGTCCAACCGTGAGTCTTTTATGCTTTGTATATAAGCTTATGCTTGCATGCATATTAGGTTAAGGTTTTAGAGATCTTAGAATACGATATTTTCCAAGCGACTAAAGGTTTATTTGATAATACTTGTAACCTTCCAATCCTCTACAGTTGATGTTCTTAATCGAGCTCTTCTGAGGATTTTGTTTTAATCATTCGACACGTTTGATTCAATCTTGTTCTATTATTTTGCTGTGTTTATACCGTCATTATTTATATACTTGTTCAAGATCTAATCGATCTTCACAGATTAAAAGAAATTTTAATCTCATCAAAGATCGTAATTAAAAAATATTACTTTTTAACAGGAGTAATCTAAACGAAAGTTGTAGTAAACTAAAATACAAACGCACATATATAAAGATCGTTAAAATCTAAGATAGTATGAAAAAGTTATGACGTTCAAAACACATGACCTAAGCAACCAAGTAGTCGAGATCGCGATGGATATAAGCATCAACAACCTAAAACACATCGTCAATGATTGTTCCATATAAGATGTTGTGAGAAAAACTTAAAGAAAACATTCATAAGTATTGAATTAGTACAAAAACAAAAATAAATTATTTTGCAACAAAAAAAATTAAGGACTAAGTATGTACAAAAATATTAATGACTAAATATGTACAAAATGAGCAATATATTACCTATTAAAACATTTTTACCGGTTAACCTGAAATAACCGGTCATAAGGACTGAATGTGTACAATTTAAAATGTTGAAGGGGTAAATGTGAACAAAAAATAAACTTAGTGACCAAATGTGTACAAATCGAAAAATATATTACCCTTTTAAATCATTATCCCATCAAAATATGTTATTATGTTTTTAAATAGTTTGTTAATTAGTTTTGTTTGTTTTTAATATTTTCTGAATCAGTTTTATATGCTTTTTAATTAGTTTGTATTATTTTAAAATAAACAAATAAGTTGATTAGGAGGGATAAAAAAGATAGTTCGCATGAGTTATTAGATGAGATGGGTTGAAAGGAGAAAATTTAAAAAAAAAAAAAAAATGATGTGATAATGATATCACAAATCGGTTGGAACGGATGGAAGATATGAATAGGGAAGTGATTCGTACACAACACTATACTTATATTCTCTATTCGATTTCATGAATTGAAGACACAATTTAATTTAATTTAATTTAATTTATTTTTTTTTAAGTACATTTCTTAATGGATTTCTTTTTTAATGACACCACATTTATGACAAGGTTGGATATGTGGTGTAATACAAGTAAATATATATTTTTACACGTGCTAGTAGGATAGAAAATATTTGATGGAACAAGTTTTCATCTGATTCTGTAGTTTACATTAATGTGAAGATCTCTACTACACGTTTATAGCCAGGTCATTTCCCTCCCATCAACATGCATGCAAATACTTCATTAAATGGACGAGATCGCTTCTGCATTCATAATATCACTTTGCGAGTAAAGCCAGTTCATCAAAATATAAATATGTACTTTATTCAGAATAATCTTAAGAAACCATTATAACTTTAATTATGAAACCTAAATATTCTTTCTATAAATTTTAAAATCTGAACTTTGGACGATTAAAATTAGAGAAATCAAATAACCTTTTATTTTTTTTCTCCAATGCTCTTCCAACACTTAAAATTGTGACATTTATTATATTTAAAAAATTTAAAAGTTTTTTATTACACTTATCATCATTTAAAAATGATAAAAGAATGAATAAAAAAAATAAGCATGTCAAAGGATATTTAATTTCTCTTAAAGTTATAATCCTTAATGTTGGTTAGTCTAAAATTTACTGTGTTTTGAGTTTCTTTCAAAAGAAAAAAAATAAAAAAATAAAAAAATAAACGTATAATACGTGCGCAGTTGGTTCGCGTTGTAGTCTTGGCCACTATAGTTTTTTTTTTTTTTTTTTTTTTTTTTTAAATTATTTTTTTACTTTTTTTTTTTTTTTTTTATGTTTTTTTATATTTTTTATATTTTTATAACATCAAATATATTAATAGGCCGCTCCACTCCCAGCAATTCTTAGAAGGGCAAACTAGAAAAAAAAGCAAACAGTAGACTTGTTTGATTAAGAAGAAGATTCAGTGAAACAATCCGTATAGAATCTATTTCAGATTTACATTAACATTTTAAAGCAATCAAACGATTTTAAAAATGTTGTTCAGTTTGCTCCAAAAGTTCATATTATTTAAGTCTTTCCTCGAGAATTGGGTGTCTCAAGAATTGGGTGTGAGTCATAACTTCAAAGTAGTAGAACTTCAAAGTAGTAGAGCAGACTGTTTTGGTTAAAAATTAAGAAATTAATTTCGTAACCATATTACTAGTTATGGTGTGACGTTGGATTTAGGAAGTTAAAAACCAAAGTACTTAAGATTTTGCAATATGCCGAAGATCTTGTCAGCGCCGAAGATCTGGAGTGGAAAATAATTTGAAAATCTGTTAAGTTATAGTGTAGTATTTTTGAGATGCAAATGAATGTTTTAGCGACAAAATTAGTGTTAAAAATGAGTATGCATAATGAAGCTTTAAGAAACTCAAAAAGGTAGCAAGATACCACAAACTATCTTGATAATTTGATTTGAAAACAAAGTAACGATCAAGCAAACAATGAAATAAGTGTATGTAGATCAAACAACAATAAGTAATTAAAAATAAGCGCAAGAACATAGAGAATTATGAAGAAAACCCCTAATCATTTTGGATATCCGGTATAAACCTCGGGAGGTGATGAAATCACCTGCCTTAGAACTTGTATTTAATTGATATAAAATTACATGTGCTAGTTGATCTTGGAAATAATGTGAGTGTGCTCAAGTGTCGAAAGAATTAGAGAAGAAGTATTGAAAGTGTTCGTGGGTGTATCGATCAACTAGTCTTTTTATACATAACAAGAATAACCATAATTATGATATTCTTGGTATTCTCTTTGATCTTTGCTTGAACTGAATTTCTCGAGAGTCTTCAACATTCACGAGGCATGAACCACGTGTATTTGACCTGGTCTTTTCTTTTTTCATTGAGTCTGAAGTCCCTACACAAGATATCACAAGAAATACGATGGCAGGCAAAGATACTGAATAAACCCAAGATCTTGGGCTTGCGTTGGATGTTAGTTCAAGTTCAAGATATAAAAATGATAAGTCAAAATTTCTACTCACAAAAATTGCCCCCAAAAATCTTAAATCCAAGATCTAGGAAGATTGAATATCTTTAGGCATAAAATTTTCTCAGCAAAATATGACGTTACACAGCTCGCTTTTCAAACATTAATCCTATCCATCCATTTTTATAGTAAATTTGAATTTTAAAGGGCTTGGATTTTCGGAACAAACCCTTATATGAACCAGAGCTGCTGCTCCCATTAAAATATGATCATAGGTAATTTTTCTTTTCTTGTTTTCCCTTAGTTTCTTCATGGGTGAAGAAGCTTACTTGGTCTCGGGCTAGGTCCATTGCTCATGTTATTGAAGACTTTATTGACTTGGTAATGTTGTCCTGAGATGAAAGCGAAATTAGTACCTTCTTTAATGCCGATATTAAGCTACTCCGCTCATCAGGTATGTTTTCTTTAGGTACTATTTATGATTCCTGAATCAATATTGAAATCATACCATCTTTCCTCTACATTGACTTGTTTTTGTGAATACCCATATTTCTAATTGGTTATCGTTTCCCTTTCCTCCATTGATCTCCGGATTCTTTAAAATCATTGCGTTTTCTTATGCTCAAGTCATGTCCGTTGTAAGTCATATCTTATTTTGGATTCATCGTTTGAATGAGTCTCGAGGCATAAATTTTTGGCTACCCGAGATTGTGAGTGTTTATAACATTCAGACCTTTGGGTATTGTCACATTGATCTCAATATAAAAACTTCAAATCCTTACATGGTTTTGAAAAGTTCTCCAACTGGCCATAATTAGAAGTAGTGATTTTTATTTGTCAATGTTTCTTCCCCTAGCCAAGAACTTCCTCCTTCCAAAAATTGGGTGACAGAAGGTAGGGATTTTATATCTTGGGTCGATTTACTATTATGCTTTCTTTTAATGATGTGTAACATCCTAAATTTTCATTTTTAAATAATCAAAACGTTTCCAATAAACCACAAATCTCAAGAACATTTGTTTTCAAATTCATAACATTAACAATTTTATTACAAATATCAGAGTGTCCCATGAAAATGCCCGAGAGAGTGTGTGTCATGCCATCAAGTCTTGTCCTTGCCCTTAGGCTCAGAAGTACTTGAAACAAACCAACAAACTGTAAGCTAATGCTTAGTGAGTTCCCCAGAGCATACTCCACACAATCCACATAATCACATAATCCATATTAGCTATAAAAGCTACATAAACCATATAAGCCATGCATACAACAAATAAGGATGCCATGGAAACCCTCCAAGGTCTTATACCTAATGCCACTGGAATCCCCACGTGGTCTTAACTACCCGCCATGGGAATCCCCACATGGTATTCCTACCATGGGAACCCCCACATGGTCTTCACCAAATAAGAAATATCATACAAGCTAAACATGCACATATATTAGGATGCCATGGAAACCCTCAAGGTCTTACACCAAATGTCATGGAAACCCCCACATGGTCTCAATTTATTGCCACGGGAACTCCCCAGGGTCTTCCATGCAAATGCCATACCCACATAAAGCATCACCAATCAATAATCCACATATCATAAAATGGGCCAGCCTTGGTGCCTTATACCCATTGGTATGGTGAGAAGACTCACCTTTCAAAAATGTCGAACTGATAAGATAAGATCAGATAAGTCCCAACACGTAGCTCCAACTCAATTACCTACAATCATCATGTGACTAGCTTGTCAAAATCCTGAAATACCAGAAATATCCTTAAGGTCAAACTTGGTCAACCATGGTGAAAGTCAAGGTCAACAGTCCATGTTGACACAACTTGTTGAGTGCATCTAGCAACTCGTCGAGTTCCTCCGGTGTTCAGAAAACTGGGAAATGTCCTAGCCTACTCACCGAGTTGTCTCATCAACTTGCCTAGTTACTTATTAGACCGAAAACGGGAAAAATCCGATCTAAATCGTTAAGTTGCCATATCAAATCGCAAAGTTTACTTTGTAGACCGAAAACGGGAAAACCCGATCCAACTCACCGAGTTGCCAGGGCTAGTCGTCGAGTCTTCCCTTGTCTTAACCTAATCCGTCCTTTTAGTCAAATCCAAGGTTCCATACAACCAATCCATAACCATAGAGATGTCTAAAAGGGTAAAGTTTCCAATTTTACCTCCAAGGACCATCCAATAAGCCTTAGACTCAAACCCTAGTTGCTTTGAGGAAGGTCTTGACCCATTAAGCCTTTAAACTCTCTTCCCATCGACTCAAAACATAGATCTGATGTGCAAGGGTGAAAAAATCATGTAATTTTTCTAACTTTACGTCCATGCATGCACGGACTACTCTCCAAGATCTATTTTAGCCTTCATTGTGGACATAATGCATGAATGGGACATGGAGGCTATTACTGTTTGAAACTTTAATCCTATAGAGGTCTTATAGAGGCCAGATCTACACTCCTAACCTCTGGAAACCTTTTTTCTTGGGACATCCAATCCAAAGTTCCAAAACAAGCCCTAAACTACCAAAAGATTAGATCTAAAACACTACATGTCAAGGTTATGGCTTTATACCTTCAAAATGCAGCCATTGATGTAGAGTTTCTAGATCCAAGATCACTCCTCCAAGATTGTTACATCAGTCTTCAATGCTTCCTTCAAAAATCACACCACGACACTCAAAACTTCAAGGAATAAGAGGGGGAGGCAGTTCTAGGGTTTCTCTGAGTAAGGAGGCTGGTAAGGAGGCCAACCCTAATGGTTAAGTTCTTTAAATAGGGTACTAAACCCAGAAAATTAGGGGTTTCCTTTACAGAGCCTATTCATCGAGTCGAGACTTCCAACTCATCAAGTAGACCCTGAGTCTCGCATCCAATATCGATCTCTACTCGTCAATTTGGGTTCCGTAACTCGTCGATTCCTAGTGCAAAACCCAAAAAAGAAGCTTGAAAAATAAATGATACCTGGAACAAGCGTTACATGATTACTCCTCCCTTATATTCATGACCATGCCAAATTTTGATGAGCTCTGCCCTGGTCGTGAAGAAACTGAGAAGAAAAATAAGTTTTAAGGTCTTGGCTGATTGTATCCCAAAGGCGAATTTGGCCACCGCTTTGGTGGCCAAGGATTCAAAACCAATTGTTGTTTCTATAGGCCAATTAAATACAAACTTGGTATTCGTTGGTTCGGATACTAATTAAGTTGTCTTATTTGATTAGGTGTTCCTTTTGGTGCTCCTTTCAATGTTAACTATTTTCTATTTTTAACACCTATGATTGAAACTAAGAAGCCTTCTTCTTCGGTCGTGAGAAAGTTGGACATCAAGCATAAAATTCCAAAGCCGATGAAAAGAAGGATTGTATTCGAATTAGGACAAGAAATTTCCAAAGGGCCGAATCCTAATAAGATTAAACTAATGATGATATCATTGAATCAATGTGTAAGTTTTAGTTTATATGTTCTTTTTCTGATATTAGTCTTGAGTAGATATCTTCGGTGTAGGCTACAAACTTAATGCTAAAAGGAGATAAAGAGTTAGAGAAGGATCTGCAAGATGTGAAAAATAAAGATGAAGAAGATTTGAAAAAGAAAGATAAACAACTTTTAATTAAGGTAAAAGTATTAAATGCTAAGAATGATGAGTTATATCTTAAAAATGATGAGTTGAATGATAAAAAGTGGTCGAGGAGTGGGATGGATTAAAGAACTTGTTAGCTGAGATAAAGGAAGAAGTAAAGAAGTTTACCAGAATTTCAATGTTAGTGGTCAGGTTGAAGATGAGGATGATGTTCAGGAAAATAAGACAAATCATTGGGATAGAGAGAAGTGGGAGTTGGCCTTAAGGAATTTGAAATGTGAAGCGGGAACAGGTGGAGCAGTTGATGATGAGGGAGAGAATATGAAAAATGTTGGAGTGGAATGGGATGATTAAGACATCGAAGGTCCTTCTGGAGTATAGTGAGCTGATTTATTAGGATATCTTTCTTTCTGAGACAAGTATTTTGGTATATGCCAATTAATCTCCACCTCCCACTTATTGATCTTTTATCCTTTTCCTTCACTTTATATCATCTTCTTTAAGCTTAAAGACATAATTTATACTTTCAACAAAGATTAAACTTAAAAATCATAGTGAATGATGAAAATGTCCTTAACCTTTAAGTACTTAACAACACATTATACTACCGAATTATTGCACATATACATACACCCTTATATATATTACTCATAACTTATTTAATTAAACTAGGAGATTACACATTCACACACCCTTAATAAATTATGTCCCCGAAGTCATTTAGAATAGGTGTGGATATTTATCCTTAAATTCCCCTTCTGGTTCCTAAGTAACATCCGATCCTTTCGCCATTGAACTATCACAATTCCAATTTTAGTATCCTGAAGCATTTTCTTCTTATATTCCAAGATCCTTTCTGCTAACGTGACTTATTGTTTTTCATCATATAATGTTTTTCGTAATTGAGACACATGAAAAACATTGTGTATAACTTGTAATTCAATTGGAAGATCCAAACGATAAGTGAAAGAACCAATATGTTGTGAAACACAAAAAGGTACAATAAATCGTAGACTCAGCTTTTCCCATTTCCCAAAATGTATGGAAACTTTCCATGTAAACACTTTTAACCTTACCATATTTCCACTTTGAAAGTCTATTGATTTTCGATGCTTATCTGCATATTGCTTTTGTATGAGTTGAGTAGCTTTCATATTTTCATGAATCTTTTTAATATTTGCTTCAGTTTCCTCCACAATATCTAACCTGGCAAGTGGCTTCTCTCGTACCTCGGTCAATCACGTAGGGGTTCTACACGGAGCCCTGTATAATGTCTCATACAGTTCCATCTAGATACTAGAATGATAGCTATTATTATATGCGAATTCTATTAAGAAAAAAATGATCATCCCAACTACCTCCAAAATCAATAATACATGCATGCACGTAACATATTTTCGGTCATACAAATATTTCTCTCGGTTTGTCTGTCCGTCTGCGGATGATACACAGTACTCATTAATATTTTGGAACCCATTTGATCTTGAAAACATTTCCAAAATATTGAAGTACATCTACTATCTCGATCAGAAACTATCAAAATTGTAACATTGTCTCGTTTCACCACTTCGTCGATATATATATGTGAATTGGGCTGATTTTGTTAGTTGATCTACTATCACCCAAATGGAATCGTACCCACGGGATGTTCGTGGTAACTTATTCACAAAATCCATTGTTATCTCATCCTATTTCTTCATTGGAATTGGTAATGGCTGCACCTCTCCGTACAAATTTTTTTGATTCGATTTAACTTTAAAACAAGTCATACAAGTTTCTACATATTTTCCAACATCTCTTTTCATTCTAGGTTACGAGTACGATCATTTCATTGTACAGTACATCTGTGTACTACTTGGATGTAATGAATATTAGGAACAATGAAAATCTTCTAAAAGTAGTTTTTGTGCCTCCCCGAAACAAGGAACCCCTAAACATCCTCAAAACATTTTTTTTACCTTTCTCATTTTCTTCTAATTAACTAATATACAAAACCATCCCTTCACCTTTTACATGTTTCGATTTTACAGATTCCAGTTGAGCTTGTCAGATCATATCTGGTAAACAACTTGAAATTCCCATCCGGGGTTAAACTACACGAATGAGTGATTTATTTTGGCTTAATGCATCAGCCATGACACTAGCTTTACCGGTTTGATAGAATTTCACAATCATAGTCTTTTAATAATTCTATCCATCTCCGTTGCATCATATTCAACTCTTTTTGATCAAGCAAGTATATTAAACCTCTATGATATGTAAATATTCAAAATCGTAACCCATATAAATAATGTTGCCAAATCATTAATGAAAATACAACCGCTGCTAATTCTAGATCGTGAACTAGGTACAAATGTTCTATCAGTTTAATTAATAAGAAGCATAATCAATAACTTTCCTACGTTGCATAAGAACACAACTTTATCCCAATAAAAAACATCACTATAAACAACAAAGTCTTCCTCACCTTTAGATGAAATTAAAGCCGGTGCTTTACACAAAGCTTCTTTTAGTTGTTGGAAGGTTTGTTGTTTTTTGTCCAATAGAACATTTTAGTCTTTCGCACCAATTTCATTAATAGAGTGCCATACTTGAAAAATCTTTCACAAATCTTCAGTAATAACTGGTTAGTCCCTAAATCCTACGTATTTCTGAGGGATTTTTCGGTGGTTCCCATCTTAGTACAACTTCAATTTTTGTTTGATCTAATTTATTGCCTCCTTTTCCAATGACATGCCCAAGGAATTGGATTTTTTTCAACCAAACTTCACACTATTAAATTTTTTCATATAGTTTCTTGTTTCATAACAGTTTTAACATTTGTTGTAAATGCATCTCAGGCTCTTCCTAACTCTTCAAATATATAAAAATATCATCAATAAACACGATAACAAACTTATCTAAAGTTGATCAGCATACCCAATTCATCAAATCCATAAAGGCAATAGGGGCATTTATCAATCCAAACGACATTATAAGGAATTCATAGTGACCATATCGGGTCCGGATTGCTGTTTTTAGAACATCATATTGGTTCACCCTGAATTGATGATATCCTAATCTCAAGTCTATCTCTAAGAAGTATAAAGCTCCCTTTGATCAAAAAGATCATCTATCCATGACAACGAGTATCAATTTTTAATTGTAACTTTATTTAGTTCCCAATAATCTATACACATTTGCATCATACCATCCATATTTCAGAAAAAAAGAATAGGATCACTCTACAAAGATATGTTAGGTCGAATGAAGCCATGATTTAATAGTTCTTGTAGTTGTATCATTAATTCTTTTATCTCTGAAGGCACTAAATGATATGTTGAATGAGCAATAGGTTCAACACTAGGTATCATGTCCAGAGTCAACTCAATCTGACGACCTGGAGGTAATCCTGACAATTCATCTGTTGAAAATCTTTTACTATTTCTACTTCATCAATCATCTTTTCGGAATCAATTTTACTTACATGCGCCATATATAATATACCACCCTAGTTGAAAATCTTTCGAGCGTTTTCCATTGAAATCAGAACTACTTCTTCACTTTTTCTTTCACCTCGAATCATAATTAGATACTTTTCGGGGGATTCAACAATAACAACTTGCTAGTTACGCATAATTTGGGTATTATTTAGGGAAAAGCCAGTCCATACCCATGTTAATATCAAATTCTCTGGTAGTAACCGGTTTACAATTTATAAGGAATTTAGTCTCATAAATCCCAAGTCGATACTTATGGTATTCCTCCTTAACCAATACATATCTCCCATCTACAACTTATACTAAAATATGCTCATTTTTCGGGGTTAATCGTGTTGTTAATTTAGAAGAAATTTAACAGATACAAAGGAATGTGTTGCACCATAATTGAACATCACATTATCCAGAGTGAATTTAAAGTAAAGGTACCCATCACAACATCCATTTTCTTTGCGTCTCTTCAGTCATTATTTGAAATGCTCGACTCCTAACCACATTGGCTTCCGTCTTTCTTTCCTCCAGAGGATTTACTCTATCATCCTGACAAATTTCTTTAGATTTACTCACACCACAACAATAATATATACGATTATAAGTCTAAATCGATTCCCAACAATTATTTTTCATATTCCTCGTCTTTCCACAGTTATAACAAGTAAATGTAATTGAAGAACTTTCACTATTCCCAATGTAACATCCAAAAATATGGTCCCAAAATTTTGTTTTTACTAATAGATAAAATAGTAATTCCAACATCATCCACTTCTACCTACGAGTTACTCATGAATAAAGTTAAATATAATATATGGCTTAATGTTATTTATAGTTTTGTTATTGTTAATTAAATTTTTAAAATTTATTTTCTTAATGTTTTGATTTCTATCGTTATAATTATTTAAAACATCAGACATTGTTTTTTATTTTAAAGGTAACAATAAAATCATTTATATAGAATTATTTTTAACTATTGTTATTGTAAGTTCTTTTATGTTACTTATTTGAAAACTTTTAGCGATTATCGAAAGACCCCAACTTTCGTATTTTTGAAAGACCCAAACTTTCATACTTCACAATATCAATACTCAAAAACATGCTACTTGCATATTCATAAAAGCAATATTTTACATTGATAAAGGGATTACAAACTATTGTATACAAACCGTCTATTCCAAAGTGTTATATATTACATAATTACCCAGGATATTGTAATTTATACAAACACAAACTGAAGTACAAAAGTACTATTACAAACTATTCTAAAGATTTCAACAGTATGTGATCATACTAGTTACTTATCACCTGCAATTGTTAAACATTGATAGGGTAAGCGGTGACGCTTAGTGAGTTTAATAATAGAGACAATATAACGTTATGTCATATATATACTTCAATGTGGCAAAAGCAAAGAGGAACAACAAGAAATATGTGAAATCATGTGACAAGCGTTCATATCAATCAAAGACTTTATTCAAAGATATACTTTTCAATGCTTGATATACATCAATTCAACTTTGGCCCAAATGGCATAGAAGACATGCAATATCTGATTAACATCTTGTTAGATTTCAGGCTTATAGTCCTGTCTAACCATCTGCCAATGCCATAGAATATAAGTCATTCTCTTACGGAGACATGCTCTACATGGCTAGAGGCTACGTACCAGTACCAATGTGAATCTAAGTCATTTCACTGATCACATGGTCAAAAGTATTACATTTGCTATAAACATAGCGAATAAAATAACACGGGATAATAACCTAGAATAATAACACTGAAATGCACATAGCACATATAAAACATAACATACAATTGTTCCTATATGTTGAACTCACCTTAAGTTAACTGGGGGTTAAAATAGTAATTTGGACAACACTTTGGCTTTAACTATGACTTTCTATGTTGAAAACCGGGAGCTTAATTGAAAACCAGGATCTGTGAAGGTAGGGCTTCAAAATCGAAAAGATAAAATTTTCGGGCTTCTCGGGAGCTTCGGGACATGTTTCGGGTGCTAAAATTGATATCGGGGCTTCGGGGAAAGTCAAAATGAAGAAAATATGGAAAAGGGGTGAAAAGTGTGAATTTTCTAGTCTTAGCCGGGAGGGTTCGCAGGCCTCCTTTTTATAGGCGAGAGGGCTCGGATCTGGAGCAATCAGAAGCATGCACGTGGCTCGCATGCAATCCTCCAGGTAGCTCGCTTCGCAGGTCGATACGGGAAGGGCAAGTGGCGGTCTCGGACTGGGCCACGTCTCGGTGACGTAGCTTCCTCGTGTGAGGGACGTGGCAGCAACGAGGGTCTCCGGTGGCAGCAACAGCGAAGGGCACGCAAGGAGGACATGCCTCTGGCTTGCATACGTGGCACGCATAGGAATGAGTGATGTGGCCGGTATTGTTCATGCGGGATTTCTCGGAAAATGTGCCCCAAACTTCTAAAATTCATAACTTTTGCATACGAGCTCCGTTTTTGACGTTCTTTATATGCATGCGTAGCTAAATATATGCTCTACAACTTTCGTTTAGACTTCATTGGCTAATTTTGATTTTATTTTTAATGTTATTATTTTTAACAGACCGGGACAGGAAAATCCGCTAAAAATTCATAACTTCTTCATTCGACGTCTGTTTTTGTCAGACTTTTTACCGTTGTACAACTATTGACGAGATCTTTGATTCTCGTTTAGGTTGTGTCGGCTAAATATCACTTGATCTAAAATTCGAGTTTTTAGTTGTCTACTGCTAAGTTGAAACTTCGAAAAATCATAACTTCCTCCTACGAAGTCAGATTTTGACGTTCTTTTTATCGAATTTCTAGGTTTAATGAATACTACGAGTTTCATTTAGATTACTAAGGCTAAAAAGTAGTTTATCAAAAACTCACTTTTTACGTCATTCGGCGCTGTGTCGGTTTTATCGCGGATCTTCGATTGGTCATAACTTCTTCGTTATAACTCGGACTTCGACGAGGTTTTCGCCTACAAGTTTCTAACGAGATTATTTACAACTTTCAATAATAAAATTTTACATATTTAAAATTTTATATTTTCGCTAAATTTCACTATTTGGCTTTTAATTGAAATCTCATAAGACTTCCAATATTTTCTGAGTGATTCTAAACATAGTTTTACTTCATTTCTAGTAAAAACCATCCTGTTAGAACTCAACACTTAATTTAACATAGTATTTCACAAATTTATTCATTACAAAACACGATTTCAAAACGTGTATTTTACAAATACCTCATCCTTTTGAGGATTTCGTCCCCGAAATTACATCGATTAAAATAAATGGTGATATTTTGCTTTTATCTCATTCTTATTCTCCCAAGTATAGTTTGGGCCTCGATGGTGTTTCCACTTGATGAGCACCGATTCTACTTCTTTATTGCGTAGCTTAGTTGTTCTTTCATTCACGATTTCTTCAGGCTCTTCAACATATCTTAACTTATTATCCAATTTCACCTCGGATAATGGAATTGTCTGATCGTAGATGCTCAAGCATTTGCGTAGATAACTTACATGAAACACATCATGAATACCTGCTATGGGGATACCTTCAGCATCACGAAATCACCCACTTGGAATTCTATAGGTCGTCTTCTCTTTTATGTATAGGACTTTTGTCGATCCTGGGCCGCTTTCATTCTTTTTCGTACGATTTGAATCTTGTCAGTGGTGTCTTGAATCATTTCAGGGCCTCCAAGGATCTTCTGTCCTACATCACACCAACATAACGGCGTACGACATTTGCGACCATATAATGCTTCATATGGTGGCATTTTGATTGAAGTGTGGTAACTGTTATTATACGAAAATTCGACAAGCGGTAAGTATTTATCCCAATTACCATCGAACTTCAAGACACATGCACGAAGCATATCTTCTGTTATTTGGATTGTTCTCTCCGTCTGACCATCTGTCTGGGGATGATAAGCGGTGCTGAGAGAAACTCGAGATCCCAATTCACGTTGCACACTCTCCCAAAAGTGAGAAGTGAAGCGAGTATCGCGACCAGAAATGATCTTTAGTGGCACACCATGTCTTGCAACAATTTCATCCAAGTATACGTGTGCGTATTTATCCATTGGAGCCGTTTCACGCATGGCGAGAAAATGTGGACTCTTAGTCAGGTGGTCGACGACTACCCAAATGCTATCATGTTGTCTAGCAGTCTTTGGCAATTTGGTAATAAAATCCATGGACAACTCTTCCCACTTCCATACAGGAACACTAAGACTTTCTGGGGTTCCATAAGGCTTTTGGTGCTCTGTTTTGACTTGTAAGCACACTAAGCATTCCTGTACATATCTTCTAATGTCTCTCTTTAATCCAGGCCACCAATAATCAGCTCTTACATCATAGTACATTTTACTTGTACCAGGATGTATTGACAACTTAGACTTATGAGCTTCATCTAAAATCTTCTGTCTTAATCCACCAATCTTTGGAATCCATAGCCGATTCTTAAATACTTTTAATCCTCCTGGATCATCAAGTAAAACATCAGCATAATGTACCATTCCTTCCTTCTTCACATTTTTTGGCTTTAAGGCCTCAACTTGCCACTTCTCTAGTTCATCAAGAATAGTGAACTTCACCATAGTGTGAGTAATAGTATAACACATACTATTATGATAAACCTTCCTGCTAAGTGCATCTGCAACCACATTAGCCTTTCCAGGATGATACAGGATTTCGCAGTCATAGTCTTTGATCAGCTTCATGGCTCGTTGTTGTCTCATATTCAGAGTTTGCTGACTGAATATATACTTGAGACTCTTGTGGTCGGTAAACAATTGGCATTTCGTACCAAAAAGGTAATGTATCCAAAGTTTTAGGGCAAATACCACTGCAGCGAGTTCAAGATCATGGGTGGGATAATTTTTTTCATAATCTTTCAGTTGTCTTGAGGCATAGGCTATCACTTTACCACGCTGCATCAATACACAACCGAGTCCTAATCTTGAATCATCGCTATACACGGAGAAATCATCATCACCTTCTGGGAGTGACAAGATTGGAGCATGAGTCAAAAGATCTTTTAAAGTTGAGAAAGCTTTTTCTTGGGCTTCACCCCATTCGAACTTCACTTCCTTCAGTGTAAGACTTGTGAGAGGTACGGATATACGAGAAAAGTCTTTAATGAATCTCCGGTAATATCCCACGAGACCTAAGAAACTTCGAATTTCGGAAGCATTACGGGGCACTTCCCAATTTTTAATGGCTTCGATTTTGATAGGATCTACGGATACACCGTCACTAGAAATAACATGGCCGAGAAATTGAACTTGACGAAGCCAAAATTCACATTTCGAGAATTTAGCATAAAGTTTCTCATTTCGAAGAAGTTCTAAGATTTCACGAATATGAATAGCATGATCAGCTTCAGACTTGGAATAGATTAGAATATCGTCAATGAATAAGATGATAGACTTATCGAGCATTGGGCGGCATACTCGATTCATCATATCCATGAATACAGCTGGACCATTTGTCAAACCGAATGGCATGACAAGGAATTCGAAATGCCCATAACGAGTACGGAAAGCAGTCTTCGGTACATCTTGCTCTTCTACTTTCAACTGATGATAGTCAGATCTCAAATCAATCTTTGAGAAATAGCTAACACCCTGAAGTTGATCGAACAAATCTTCGATGCGAGGTAGCGGGTACTTCTTCTTGATAGTCACTTTATTTAGCTCACGATAATCAATGCACATTCACATCGATCCATCCTTCTTCTTGATAAACAATACTAGAGCACCCCAGGGAGAGGTACTCAGTCGAATAAAGCCTTTGTCAAGTAATTCCTGCAGTTGGATCATCATTTCTTTCATCTCGGCTAGCGCAAGACGATAAGGAGTCTTTGCAATCGGAGCAGCACCAGGCACAAGGTCAATTCGGAATTATACTTGCCTGTCCGGAGGAAGTCCAGGCAGATCATCGGGGAAAACATCAGGATATTAGTTAACAATGGGAATATCATTTACAGTTTCATTCTCCTTTCTTGAGATGTCAACTGTATAGGCCAGATAAATAGGACAACCTTTCGATATGAATTTACGAGCTTTGAGGAAAGAGATTATTTTTAAGATCCTACCGTAGACATGAATAGGATCTTCCCCTTCAATAGGAATGTGTGACATCTTTTCATAACACACGAGTTCTGTATGGTTCTTTGACAACCAATCCATGCCGAGAATAATATCGAAGTTAGGCAAAGAGATAGGGATTAGGTTAGCAAGAAAATTATAGCCTTCAATTTCTATGACACAATCCCTATAGATTTTATCAGCAAGTAATGATATATTTCCTGCAGTATCTACGTGAAATGGTTGCGCGAGTGCATAGCAAGCATTTTGAAAAGAATGCGCAAATTCATAAGATACGAAAGAATCTGAGGCACCAGAATCAAATAAAATGTGAGCAGGTCTAGAGTTGACAAGAAATGTACCCGTCACAACATTCGAGTCCTCACGTGCTTCCTCTATGGTAATCTAGAATGCACGACATTTAGCTTTTGGCACCTCCTCCTTTTTAGCTGGAGTATTCTTTGGTTGTTAGACAGGGAGTTGACTTCTCACCGGTTGTTGAACAGAAGCTTGACTTCCCATCACTTGGCTGGTAAGAGTAGGGAAAAAACGCTTCTTGTGGCCAGTAATACCACATGCATAGCAAGTCACATCCTTCTTTAGGCAAGTTGGCTTTATATGACCTGTTTCTCCACACCCATAACAAACAATGGATTGCTTGTCTATTTTGCATTGACCCGGATGATTCCTTCCACAAACGCGACATGAAGGTGATTGAATAGAAAAAGATTATGACCTACCGCGACCACAAAAAACACTCTGAGATTGTGCTTGCTTGCTAGGATTAGTTCGAATAGATTGGGCTGGTGGAATAGTGGAAACAAGAGTAGTTCTTTCAGTACGTGGATGCTTTGGAACAATAAGAGTGGCACCACGTATCTCTAAGTCATGCTCACGCCTTCGAGCATACTCAACAACTTTATCAAATGACAGAAAATCCCGATTGACAACGAAATCATGGATTTCGTGTCGTAGTCCTTCCATGAATAACTAAATTTCTCGTCTTCAGTTGGAATATACTTCGTAGCAAACCTTGCTCTTTGATTAAATTGAGTTTCATACTCATTCACAGTCATTCCTCATTGTTTAAGCTCGAGGAATTCCTTCTCCAATCTTCTCCTCATATCTAGAGGACAATACTTCTCTAGCACACGAGTCTTGAACAACTCCCAAGATAAGTTCTCCTGGTCACATCCGTTGAGAACTTCATATGTTGCTTCCCACCAGACTAAGGCTTCTCCAATGAGCATTGTATAAGCATAGATAACCTTGTCTTCATCATCCACATGAGAGACACGAAATACTTTCTCGGTGTTCTAAATCCAAGTTAGAACAACTATAGGATTAAGGACACCAGAAAACTCCGTAGCACCACTACTCTTGAAATCTTTGAACGAGGGACGCTTCACCTTTCCGCTTGAAGATTCTCCAGTGACTTTCTCTTTTCCTTTATCATCATTCCTTTTGTGTTCTTTGAGAGTCTGTCGAATAACACCGGTAAGTTTACCTAAGAGTCGCTCCTCACGAGGAGATACTGGAGTATTCACTTCCTCGGGTTGAGGATCTCCACTAACCTCAGGGGTATGGCTACTTACTTGTTCAACCATCGATCTTAAATACGGAGTAAGATAGTATTTTAGAATATTAGGGTTTATTATTACCTAATACTTTTACTTATATATTTCCTATGGTTTGTATCCCTATACTTACAATGATTAAGTTCATATATTGAACTTCCTATAGTTTAAGTCTAAATACCAATCCGTGGAATTTGGTTCGCTTAAACTATTGCTCTGATACCATGGTTGAAAGACCCCAATTTTCGTATTTTTGAAAGACCCAAACTTTCATACTTCACTATATCATTACTCCAAAACATGCTACTTGCATATTCATAAAAGCAATATTTTACACTGATAAATGGATTACAAACTATTGGATACAAACCGTCTATTACAAAGTGTTATATATTACATAACTACCAAGGATATTGTAATTTATACAAACACAAACTGAAGTACAAAAGTACTATTATAAACTATTCTAAAGATTTCAACAGTATGTGATCATACTAGTTACTTATCACCTGCAATTGTTAAACATTGATAGGGTAAGCGGTGACGCTTAGTGAGTTTAATAATAGAGACAATATAACGTTATGCCATATATATACTTCAATGTGGAAAAAGCAAAGAGGAACAACAAGAAATATGTGAAATCATGTGACAAGCGTTCATATCAATCAAAGACTTTATTCAAAGATATACTTTTCAATGCTTGATATACATCAATAAAACTTTGGACCAAATGGCATAGAAGACATGCAATATCTGATTAACATCTTGTTAGATTTCAGGCTTATAGTCCTGTCTAACCATCTACCAATGCCATAGAATATAAGTCATTCTCTTACGGAGACAGGCTCTACATGGCTAGAGGCTACGTACCAGTACCAATGTGAATCTAAGTCATTTCACTGATCACATGGTCAAAAGTATTACATTTGCTATAAACATAGCGAATAAAATAACACGGGATAATAACCTAGAATAATAACACTGAAATGCACATAGCACATATAAAACATAACATACAATTGTTCCTATATGTTGAACTCACCTTAAGTTAACTGGGGGTTAAAATAGTAATTTGGACAACACTTTGGCTTTAACTATGACTTTCTATGTTGAAAACCGGGAGCTTAATTGAAAACTAGGATCTGTGAATGTAGGGCTTCAAAACCGAAAAGATAAAATTTTCGGTCTTCTCGGGAGCTTCGGGACATGTTTCGGGTGCTAAAATTGATACCGGGGCTTTGGGGAAAGTCAAAATGAAGAAAATATGGAAAAAGGGGTGAAAAGTGTGAATTTTCTAATCTTAGCCGGGAGGGTTCGCAAGCCTCCTATTTATAGGAGAGAGGGCTCGGATCCGAAGCAATCAGAAGCAAGCACGTGGCTCACATGCGAGCCTCCAGGTGGCTCGCTTCGCAGGTCGACACAGGAAGGGCAGGTGACGGTCTCGGACTGGGCCACGTCTCAGTGACGTAGCTTCTTCGTGCGAGGGACGTGGCACTAATGAGGGTCTCCGGTGGCTGCATCAGCGAAGGGCACGCAAGGAGGACATGCCTCCGGCTCGCATAGGAACGAGTGACGTGGCCGGTACTGTTCATGCGAGATTTCTCGGAAAATGTGCCCCAAACTTCTAAAATTCATAACTTTCGCATACGAGCTCCGTTTTTGACGTTTTTTATATGCACGTGTAGCTAAATCTACGCTCTAGAACTTTCGTTTAGACTTCATCGGCTAATTTTGACTTTATTTTTAATGTTATTATTTTTAAAAGACCGGGACAAGAAAATCCGTTAAAAATTCATAACTTCTTCATCCGACATCCGTTTTCGTCAGACTTTTTACCGTTGTACTACAAATGACGAGACATTCGATTCTTGTTTAGGATGTATCGGTCAAATATCGCTCGATCTAAAATTCGAGTTTTTAGCTGTCTACTGCTAAGTTGAAACTTCGAAAAATCACAACTTCCTCCTACGAAGTCAGATTTTGGCGTTCTTTTTATCGAATTTCTCGGTTTAATGAATACTACGAGTTTCATTTATATTACTAAGGCTAAAAAGTAGTTTATCAAAAACTCACTTGTTACATTATTCGGGGTCGTGTTGGTTTTATCGCGGGAAGGGCAGGTGACGGTCTCGGACTGGGCCACGTCTCGGTGACGTAGCTTCTTCGTGCGAGGGATGTGGCAGCAATGAGGGTCTCCGGTGGCTGCATCAGCGAAGGGCACACAAGGAGGACATGCCTCCGGCTCGCATAGGAACGAGTGACGTGGCCGGTACTGTTCATGCGAGATTTCTCGGAAAATGTGCCCCAAACTTCTAAAATTCATAACTTTCGCATACGAGCTCCGTTTTTGACGTTTTTTATATGCACGTGTAGCTAAATCTACGCTCTAGAACTTTCGTTTAGACTTCATCGGCTAATTTTGACTTTATTTTTAATGTTATTATTTTTAAAAGACCGGGATAAGAAAATCCGTTAAAAATTCATAACTTCTTCATCCGACATCCGTTTTCGTCAGACTTTTTACCGTTGTACTACAAATGACGAGACCTTCGATTCTCGTTTAGGATGTATCGGTCAAATATCCCTCGATCTAAAATTCGAGTTTTTAGCTGTCTACTGCTAAGTTGAAACTTCGAAAAATCATAACTTCCTCCTACGAAGTCAGATTTTGGCGTTCTTTTTATCGAATTTCTCGGTTTAATGAATACTACGAGTTTCATTTATATTACTAAGGCTAAAAAGTAGTTTATCAAAAACTCACTTGTTACATCATTCGGGGTCGTGTTGGTTTTATCGCGGATCTTCGATTGGTCATAACTTCTTCGTTATAACTCGGATTTCGACGAGGTTTTCGCCTACAAGTTTCTAACGAGATTATTTACAACATTCAATAATAAAATTTTACTTATTTAAAATTTTATATTTTCACTAAATTTCACAATTTGGCTTTTAATTGGAATCTCATATGACTTCCAATATTTTCTGAGTGATTCTAAACATAGTTTTACTTCATTTCTAGTAAAATCCATCTTGTTAGAACTCAACACTCAATTTCACATAGTATTTCACAATTTTATTCATTACAAAATACGATTTCAAAACGTGTATGTTACAATTATACAAATATTTGTAGGATATATTTTAGTTAAATTGATATTATAATTTAGTTTTTGCATTTAGCACTACAATTTATCACTTTTAACTATTCACAGAATATTCATTAGGTTTTTTAAGTGGAAGTGGAATTTATATTTAAGTTGACATTGTAATGTTATATTTAAATTATCAGTTTTAGTATTTTGTCCGAACTGCTTCAAAGTTATAGCTTTAAATTGATAATGATTTACATACAACAACTTATTAAATCTAATGAATTAAGTATAATATGTTACAAGTTAAGGACATAACTTTATAAGTTGAAGTAAATATATTATTTTAATACTGAAATTTAGTTTATTTATGATTACACTTTAGGTTTAATATTTATTTAAACTTATTAACTAAATTATAATCATTATTAGAAAGATACTGCAATTTATCACTTTTAACTATTTACAAAATATTATTTGGGTTGTTTAAGTTAAATTAAAATTTATATTTAAGTTGGTCATGTAATGTTATATTTAAGTTTATAATTTAAATATTTTATACAAATTGTTCAAAAGTTGTAGCTTTAAAATGATAATAATTTACATTCAGCAAAATATTAATACTAATAAATTAAGTATAATATGTAAAAAGTTAAAAAACATAACTTTATAAATAGAAGTAAATATATTTTTTTTAAATTGAAATTTAGTTTATATATAATTGCACTTTAGGTTTGAAATTTATTTAATCTTATTAACCAAATTATAATCATTACTAGAATAGAAAGTGAAAAGTCATGGGAGTTGCAAATGAATGTGGTGAAAGAAAAATAAATAAAAGTTTCTAATAAATGTGATGAAAGAAAAAATATTTCTTTTATAATATAGTATGATGAGATTACAATATAGAAACTTTCTCCATGATTACTCCGTAAAATTAAAGATTGTCGAATAGCTCTCAAATATGTAAACGATTGATGGTTTCTAGTAATTATCAGTAAACAATTGTTGGTTTCTTTTTCGTTTTTTTTTTCTATTAAAAAAAATATATGTTAATTATCCTATAATACAAATGAGTTTTTACTTTTTAATGGAAATGATTTATATATAATAAATGAGAACTGATTCGTATATAATAATTTTTTTTAATACATAATAATTTGTGCACTAAAATATTGTATTGTACAAATCTATAAAACATAAATTGTTGTGTACGAATTATTTCTCATAACAATTTTTCATTAAAAATTTTATATTATATTGTTGTACATGATAATATTTTATATAAACCATATATTTGTATTTTTTTTTTCTAAATTTATATTTACCATTCTACAGATTTATCCCTTACTGATCATCAATTGAAGAACTTGACTTTGTTTGAGATTGAATCATTTCTACTTCGTAACAATTCCACCCTCAAGAACTACCAAGGCATGTCTTACCCAGATTTTGATTGTGTATCTTCTTCTAATAATCGTTTGATTGCTGAAGAGTTATCTTATGACATCATAAGTCTTCAAAACGAATTTCAGACACTGATTGTTTCATTAACAAATGAACAACGAGGTGTTTTTGATGATGTAATGGCAGCAATTGAAGATAATAAAGGAGGTGTGTTTTTTGTTTATGGTTATGGTGGAACAGACAAAACCTTTCTTTCGAAGACTTTATCAACAGCTATCAGATCTAAAGGTCAAATTGTTTTGACTGTTGCTTCAAGTGGTATTGCTTCTTTGTTACTAACCGGAGGTAGAACAACACACTGTCGCTTTGGTATTCCATTAAATCTTACTGAAAATTCAATTTGTTCTATAAATCGAGACAGTGATGCCTCCAAATTACTAAAACAAACATCGCTAATTATTTGGGATGAAGCACCGATGGTTCATAAGCATGCATTTGAAGCATTGGATCGCACTTTAAGGGATGTTTTAAGTTTTGGGAACGTTAGGAACTCACATATCCCGTTTGGAGGTAAAGTAATCATATTTGGAGGTGATTTTAGACAGATTCTACCGGTTGTTCCTAATGGTAGCAGACAAGAAATTGTCAACGCATCGTTAAGTTCTTCATATATATGGACAAATTGCAAAGTTTTAAAATTAACGAAGAACATGCGGTTAACTGTTGGAAAAGATCCGTCTGAAATACAACAAACAAGGTTATTTGCAAATTGGCTCTTGGATATAGGAGAGGGAAATGCTGGTGGTTCTAATGATGGTGATGCAGTTATCCGTATTCCTGAAGATCTTCTTATTACTCAATCTTCTGATCCTATCGATTCATTAATTGAGTATATATATCCATCACTTCTTGACAACTTGAACGATCCCAAATATTTTGAAGAAAGATCAATACTTGCACCGAAAAATGAAGTTGTACAAGAAATAAATGATCGTCTGCTTTCATCGTTTCCTGGAGAAGAAAAAGAATACCTCAGTTCAGATAGCATCTGCCAAACAAAGTTTCTTCACGATCAGTTTGATGAGAGTTTATATTCACCTGATGTTCTAAATGGACTTAAAATCTCCAGTTTGCCAAACCATAAGTTGATTTTAAAGGTTGGTGTTCCGGTTATGTTACTAAGAAATATCGACCAAAAAAATGGGTTATGTAATGGAACTAGACTTCATGTCGTATCATTGGGTAATCGCATCATAGAAACAGTGGTCTTAACTGGAAGTAACATTGGACATCGAGTTTTTATTTCAAGGTTGTCTTTAACACCTTCAGACAACAAAATTCCATATAAGTTCAAAAATAGACAATTTCCCCTAGCGGTTTGTTTTGCTATGACCATAAATAAAAGTCAGGGCCAATCGTTAAAAAGGGTTGGGTTGTTTTTGCGAGAACCGGTTTTCTCACACGGTCAGTTATACGTTGCTTTATCTAGAGTAAAGAGTAGAGAAGGACTGAAGTTATTGATTTTAGATAAGAATGGTAATTTGACTAATAAAACATCCAATGTTGTGTTCAAGGAAGTATTTCAAAATCTATGTTGAAGATTTATGTTTATTTTTTTAAATCAAATAAAATTGTACTTACTTACCATCCACAATCAAATGCTTTTATATATTTATTATTTTTTTTGTACTATATAAAATTTCTAACTTATATTCCGTGGTTTCCACGAGTTTTAACCTAGTTTATATTATATTGTTGTACATGATAATATTTTAAAGCATAAATTATTATATGAAAACAACTTTATATTATATTTTATAAGGTTTTTTATGATAATTTTTTTAAAGCATTATATAAGAATTTTTTTTATTAGAGAGAGAGAAACTCCGACACCGCTCACCACCGTAAATTCATTGATATAAAAAACATTTGAATTCTATCATTACATATCACCAAACACATTATCAAAAATATCATCATGTCAATCTTATCATTTAAAATTATCAATAATAAGTTTTGTATATATGTCGCGTTATGTACATATACATTGATACGTAAGCGTGTGAATATACCAACAAATTTCTATCGGGATAAATAACCGATTTTACTATCCACGTGTCTTTTTTATAAACAAATGTCAATAAACTGAGGCATGACTCAAAAGGTTCCATTTACAACCACTCAAAATCAAAATTGCAGTATGATGGATTGTCGAGTCTGTTTTGATAACAATAATAATAACAACGATAATAATAATAATAATATTCATAACATTTGTACGTTCTTATTAATTTTTTTTTAAAAGGGATAATAACTTAAAATAGTGATTGTTTTTCGATTTGTACATATTTTACTTCTTTAGCTTATTCAACTGTATATATTCAATATTTATGACCGATTACTTCAGATTAGTTGAAAAAATAACTTAATAAGGTAATATATATATATATATATATATATATATATATATATATATATATATATATATATATATATATATATATATTTTTACACATTTAATTCTTAATCTTTTTGTACACATTTGATCCGTAATATTTTTTCATTTCAAAATAAGTTCTTTTTGTTTTTGTACTCATTTAGTATTTACGAATGATTTCTTTAGGTTTTTCTCACGATATCTTACGTCACACAATCATTAATTAGGTGTTTGGAGATGTTGATGCTTATGTTCATTGTGATCTCGACTGCTTGGTTGTATAGATCTAGTTGTTTGGCTTATGTCTTGTATTATGAACGTCATAGCTTCTTCATACGATATCATATTTTAACAATTTTTATATCAACTTGTTCGTTTTTTAAGTCTACTACAATTTCCATTAAGATTACTGTCATTAAAATTTAATATATTTTTCTTACGATTTTATAGAAAAAATATCCATATATGCATTCATAAAAAAACGAATGGATAAAAAGACCGTAGGTAAAAATATATAATTTTTTAATGAGAGTAATCTAAATGACAGTTGTAGCAGATTAAAATAGAAACACATAGATATAAAAATCGTTAAAATCTGAGGTCGTACGAAGAAGTTATGACGTTCAAAACACATGATCTAAGCAACCAACTAGTCGAGATCGCGATGGACATAAACATCAAAAACCCCCAAACACCTCATTAATGATTGTCTCAAGTAAGATGTCGTGAGAAAAACCTAAATAAATCATTCACAACTACTAAATGAGCACAAGAATAAAAATGACTTATTTTGCAACAAAAAATTATTAAAAACTAAATATGTACAAAAATATTCAGGACAAAATGTGTACAAAATGAGAAATATATTACCCTATTAAGTCATTTTTATCGATTAACCTGGAGTAGCCGGTCATAAGGCTAAATGTGTACAGTTTAACAAGTTGACAATGTAAATATGAAAGAAAAAAAAAACTCAGTAACCAAATGTGTACTAATCATAAAATATATTAATCTTTTAATTCACTATCCCTATAAAAATTGTTAGAAACTTTATGAACGTTTACCCGTAACCGACATGTAGTTTAATTTTTAGTAAAGACAAAATTGCAAAAATGGTCCCTGTGGTTGGCAAATTTATGTGCTTGGTCCAAAATGAAACGTTGGTGCACCACTGGTGCAAAATTGGATCTTTCTATCATTTTTGGTCCCTATCTACTTAAAAATACCATTATGCCCTTATAGTTTGTTTTTCCATTTTTATTTATATTAATGTTTTTAACTAATTAAAAATACAAACCCCCCCCCCCTCTCTCTCTCTCTCTCTCTCTCTCTCTCTCCTTCCGTCTTTGACTTGTGAAAGTCAAATAGACTTATGAGGAAACATGCTAAAGCACTTTCCTTCCCTGATCAAATTGAAGCCATATACAAGCGAATGAAATAAAATTAATCGGTTCTTCTTTTTCTCCTCGTAACCATTCACCACCTCCATCTTCTTGAAATGGTGTTAATATAGGGCTTAACCCTCTAAAGCCTCACGAATCTACAACCCAAATTCATCAGTTTTGAAACACAACCATTTCACCACCCTTTACCCCCACCATAGGACCACCTTGCACCACCCTCTATTGATCGAAATCACCACCAAATACTACCCAACCTTCACGTTTTCTACCTACCTTTCTTGCTTCACTACCGAGAACAAGCACCACCAAGGATTGGTGTTGTTGTTGTAACCATCGAACACCACTAAAAACCACTACCGGTGGCTTTTGACCACCGTGAACCACACCAATAACCCACCACAAACTCCACCTTATATCCCCTACAGTTAGATTAATCAAACACCACCCAAGCACCCTCAAACACCACTAGTTGCCATCCACAGTTCCTCCAACCACCTCCTCCCACCAAGGTTGTCGGAAAAACAAGAAAGAAGGAAACCCGATAACCCACTGCCACCATCCTCCATAACTGATATTGTCGAAATCCTTTCCCTTTCATCTCTAACTCATCACTTCTATCGAGCAGAAGCATGAACGAAAGCAGCAAGAGACGGCCGGAGCAGCCTCCAGCCGCACGTCGCCACCAGCTGCCACCGCAAATTTCTGAATCAAAATCAAAATCTAGATAAATCAAATCTAGTTGAGAGGAAACGAAGTCGATTTCAAGGATCTGCAATTGACATCCCCTCCAAATTCGAGTGGTCGATGACGGCGACTTTGAGGTTCTTCTGTTGACGCTTTCACGTGATTTTGTGATTCCAGTAGTTTGAGCCTAAATTTGTTAATGGCATCAAGATTTGATAGTGGGCAATGAAACAAACCCTCAATCAACCTTCCTTATTAAAAAAAAATCGTTTATTCTCTGTATAAAAATTTCAAACAATCTCTACATAATGTCCCCTTAATCCTAACCAGAGAAAGAGAGTAGAGAGTAGAGAGTAGAGAGGGAGAGAGAGACAAAGAGAGAGAGAGAGAGAGGTGGGTGGGTGGGGCTGGGTGTGGGTGTGGGGGTAGTAATTTTTTTTTATTTAAAATAATAATAAGTTAAACAAAATAAGTTAAAATGAAATATTTAAGGGCATATTGGTCATTACAGGTGAGATATGGACCAAAAACCACATCAAATACCAACCATATGGACCAAAAACACACAAAATATCTAAAATTGGACCACTGAAGGCACCGTCAAACTTTTTTGGACAAAAACCACATAATTTTGCCAACCAAAAGACCATTTTTTCAATTTTGTCTTTAGTAAACCTATTAATTACCAGCTTTTGTGAATTTTTTGATGCTGAACTGTATATTTTTAGCATATTATAGGAGTTTTGGGAGATGTTTTATACTCCTCTTTATTATATCCTATAAAGGGATCGAAACGTATGATAGAAATCTCATCTTTAATAAATAAAGAACTTTTTTGCAACATGTCATGCTCTCCTTCAATTTGACAAATGTCAATTTGTAGTAATTTTGAATTAATTGTTTTTCGACATGTGAGTTTATGGGTTTTCCTATTTTATTAAATTCTATATAATATTTTAATATAATAATTATAATAAATATAGTAATAAATGAACATCAATTTCATTAATTAGCTTACCTCCTAATTTCAAAAATTTTAAATTAAAAGTTTATTAGTTTATTTTGTTTATTTATTTAAATTATTTGTTTAAATTTAAAAGATAAAAAGCATTTCAATTTTAATAATTCTTTATTTTTTTCATTTTCTTATAAACTCAAAGTTCTTAATTATTTATACCTTCATATTTAACTTTCTTTTTTAAATTAATCCATGTAATACATGGATCTCACACATAGTAATTAATAAAAAGATATTAATTTATGGGGAAATGAAACGGTAATATTTTTGGATTTAGTCTAATCGCTCTCTAAATTATTTTTATGATTTTATGAGGGCCATACGATGGATTTTTACATGTTTATTTAATCCCTCTAACCTATAAGAAAGGAAGCATTCATTCTCTTTCAACTCACTGAATCCACTACCACATCATCATTTTTCTCTCCTCTCTCTTTCATATTTCCTAACTCACAGCACATGAAAACTCTATCTTTCTCAACCCACTCAACTAAAAAAAATACAAAACAACAAATATACAAGTCTTAAAACACATGGTAAAAAAACAGAGAAATAAATTAGAGAGAGAGAGAGAGAGAGAAGTTGGTTAGTAAAACCAAATAAACAACTCACATATTCCCCACCCTCCACTTTAGAGAGATCGGTATCTTGAAGGTCCAAGTGGTACATCTTTTCTATTTTACCATGACTCCATCCTCCTTAATAACTAGTTTTGTGCCACATAATCAAATTAAATCCAAATACAGGAGAAAAAGAAAAAAGAGTAAATTACACGAATGGTCTCTATAGTTTGGGGTAATTTTTGTGCTTGGTTCTTAATTGTTTTAACTCGAAAGGTCTCTATTACATATTTTTGTTGCACACTTGGTTCCTATTACATATTTATGCTGTGTGTTTGGTTCTTGTCAAACCTAAACAGACTATTATGCCCTTATTAATTTTATTTTAAATTAATTTTTTATTTATGTATTTTTTTATTTGTTTATATAAATTTAGACAAAGCTAGTAAATTAAACACCATCATTTCCCTTTCTCGCCTTGCACTAACACGCTTCTATTGCAGGTGTAAGCTTCCTCCACCTATGCCACCGGAGCGAATCAGCACCACCAGTTACATCGGAAAATAAAAACCACTTCAAACCAACAATCGAATCTAAAATCAAAACAACAATCGAATCTAAAATCAGAACCAACAATCAAATCTAAAATCACAAGCAAAAATCTAAACTAGAAATCAAATTTAATAACCATAATCAAAAATGCAAATCGGAAATCAAAACAAGAATTAGTTCAAATCATAGAATCAATCCAATCAAACCCATTCTGAGAACTCCCCCCCCCCCCCCCCCGCGCGCGCGCGCGTTTATCTTCTTCTTCATCCCTGCAAACCACTATAAGCTAGAAAAAAATCCCATCAATAACCTCCTTCCATTTTCATCGGAACTTGTAGTGGTCGTGGTTATGAAAAATAGGTTTGGTTTGTGCAAGAGAACCAAAACCAAACATTTCACACACAATAAAATCAAGTACACGAAACAAAATCAACTAATACATATACAAGAACCATTTTCCACGTTAATAACAATTCAGTTTATACTCAAAATAAAAATTAAATACTATGACAGTAGAAAATATATTTGAAGGGAAAAAAATGAAAACTTGACTAGTTCGGGTTGCTAAACGAGTTATTGTTGAGTAATTTCAGTCGTAGTTCCACCATTCATTGCGGTTTTATCTATCATGAGCATCCTTCGTCGGAGTTCCTCTCCATTTCTTGATGAAAAATTAACTGCTGATTGATCTTGTGAACGATTTCACTAACATGATTTCATGTCTGTTACTCGGGAATAATTTCTTGGGGAAGAATTATTTCTGTGGACTTTTAGGTGGAATCAAGAGTTTATGAGAGGATCCGGATGAAGAAGATAGAACGACAAAGAGATGACAGAGAGATAGAGGAAGCATGTGTGTGAAGTAATTAATAAAGGTGGACCCATTTTCAAATTAACTATTGAAATAATAAGAAATGAACAATAAATAAATTAAAACTAAAATAAAGAAGGGTAACAAAATTGCCAGGGATCAAACGCGCAACAAAATGTATTTTAGGGACCGCCTGAGTTTAAAAAAAAAGAATTAGGGACCAAGCACGCAAATTACTCCAAACCATAGGGACTATTCGTGTAATTTATCCAAGAAACAAAGATATGTTAATGTGGATCCATCGGAAAATCAACATTACATTTAACCATTTATTTGGTCGGAGTTTGTTAACTGTAAAGGAACATGCTCTTTCTTTTTCTCATTTCCTTATACAATTCACATAAGACGCCTCCATAACAATTTCTTATTCGTCTCACATCTTCTACTCTCTACCATTAAGCAGGTACACCAGTAATCCCAGTGCTCAACATTGGCAAGAAGTAAATAGAGTGTTTAAGTATCTCAAGGGAACCATGAATTATGGTTTGAGTTACTTAGGGTGTCCTTCGATTTTAGAAGGCCATTCAGATGTAAGTTGGATAACAAACATGGATGACCATTCCTCAACTTCTGGTAGGGTATTATTGCTTGGGGGAGGTGCCATTTCTTGGGCTTCCAAGAAGCACATTACAAACTCGATAATGGAATCTGAGTTTGTTGTGTTAGCAACTGCTGGTAACAAAGCAGAGTGACTAAGGAATTTAGTATATAAGATTCCTTTGTGGTATAAACCGATATCACCTATTTCTATCCTTTGTGATAATGCAACCGCTTTGGCTAAGGAATATAGCCAGGTTTATAATGGCAAGTCTAGACACCTAGGTGTTAGACATAGTATGATTAGAGAATTAATCATGAATAGTGTGATTTCGATAGAGTTTGTGAAATCACAATAAAATTTGGCAGATTACTTAACTAAAGGTTTGACAAGAGACTTAGTGCACAAGATTGTAATTCAGATGGGATTAAAGTCTATTTAGTTATGTAATGATGAGACACCCAATTTCATCCTAATATAATGTTAGGAGTTGAACTCAATGTAGAAAGCTCATACTTATATATTGGAACACATGAAGTGTTCATCCCAAGTATGTGTTCGGTTCTGCAAGTTAGTCAGGTTGAAGTTTAACTTCTTAATAATTCCTTTGATAAATATATGTGCAGATACATGGAAAGGAGTTACCTACGTGATTGTGAAGTGTATCCGCATTTCAAGAGGTTGTGGACTTGACCTTGATACGATCATAAGAGGATTGGGACACACAACTTTATAATAGTTTCAAGTTGTATTTTTCTAGAAATTCAATAAACTAGTATGTATTTTACTTTCTGGTATTTAAATAGGTTGATGGGTTCAATTTTTAGAACACCCTAATTCTCGAGTATTTTCAAATGTATGATACTAAGAAATTCAATCGTTTCGATATTTCCATTATGTACTAGTTTGGTTATTTGATAAGGTTATGTTTGTTCAAGATTTACACTAAAATAGGGGAGGATTGTTGGTGATTTTAGTGTCACCATGTCATTTTATGTAACTAGAATTAACATGTGAGCTAAGGGGCTTCATAATTTGTATTCTAATATGTGTCCGTGTTTGTGTGGAGTGATCGCATGTATAAGATCGAATTACAAGCTGATTCGACGACAAGTCGGGGGTCAGGGGGCAGCGCCCATGGGTCCGGGGTTTCCAAATGGGCAGCGCCCTTAGTGGGGTCCAAGGGGCAGAGCTCCTGGATGGGGTCCCGCTTGCTTCCTCATTAAAAGTAAGAAACCTCATTAGTTTTGGTAACCTTAAATCCTCATAAAAATCCGGATTACCATTACTTGCTTCCAAAGCAGCTCATGACAGCCCAACCCTAATGAAACCCTAATCTCGTTTATTATATGAACGGTCCATCCTTATCAGAAGATACATATGAAATTTAGCTCTTGTTTCTTCAAACTTTCGCAACATCTTTCTAGCAATTTGGCTTACGATTTCTGTGCCTAGTATCGTAAGTATCCATTTGGATTATCCTAGGCTGAATTTCTTGTAACCCAGACATAGGGTAGAAATATCAGTTTGAAAAGTGTTATTACGATCCGATTTGGTATCCAGATCTCCACCAAGTTCCTAATAGAACATGATAGTTTTTTTAGTTGTGGCAATATACGACTAACATGATCCTTGTATATAATGACACCCCCTGTTTCTTTGTGCAATTTTATTGATTTTCAATGAAGTTCTTCGTAATTTTCGTTTGGATCTCCAAGAATCACGTTTTTTGAATTGGTTTTTGAAGTAAGCACCTTTAAATAACCAATCAGGAACCTTTCTTTCTGCCCACTTGGTGCTTGTTAAAATAGTTAAAATTGCAAAAACATATTTTCACATGCTACAATTATAACTTTAACCCTATACAAATTGATTAACTAAACTCAATTTAAAACCATGATTTTAAATATGCAAAAGTCGAGGCCCAAAGAAGATAATGAACATGATAGTTTTTGAGTAAGTTATATGAATGGTCCATATGGTTTGGGGTAATTTGTGCATTTGGTCCCTAACTTATTTTTTTAACCCAGGAGGTCCTTACTATTTGTTTTTGTTACATGTTTGGCCCCTACTATATATTTGTTTTTATTACCGTTTGGTCCTATCTTACCTAAAAAGACTATTATTTAAATAGGGATAATGGTGAGGTAGCTAAGGTAAGGTTAGAGGGGTTGGGTTGGGGGTGTGTTTATTTAAATTTAAAATCAATGACAATATAGTCTTTTTAGGTAAGATAGGGACCAAACGCGTAATAAAAACAAATAACCTTCCGAGTTAAAAAAAATAAGTTAGGGACCAAATGCGCAAATTACCCTAAACCATATGGACCATTTGTGTAATTTAATCTGGTTTATTTAGTTTTCGGTGTTGGTCCTATTGAACGAAGACGAAGATGGGAGCTTGTCACTTTATTAAACGAGAGAGGAAGACGAATTGGGGGGGGGGGGGGGGGGAGGGGGGGGGAGTGAAGGGAAGGGAGATGTGGATAAGATGTACAATTTACTGAATTTAGAACTTTATTACATGAGTTATCATAATGAGTATTCGGGTTACCTCTTCGTTTTGTTAAAAGTGATCATTTAGACCGGACAAAATCCATTTTATGAGATGTACAATTTACTGAATTTAGAACTTTATTAATTGAGTTGACATAAAGGGTAACCGGATTATCTTTTCGTTTTGTCAAAAGTGGTCACCTGACAAAATCCATCTTATGCCCATACATAAAGCAACAAAAATATTTTAGTGATTAGAATGTCCCCTCTCTCTCATCAAAGTATAAAAAATGTTACTCTTTAAATTCGATAGTATTTTGGAACAAAAATAAAGCTACCACCTTTCTAAAACAACATTTATGTCACGTAATATCCCTGCCAATATGTTTATTTAATTTTCCGGCTAAAAATAAACATGGGTATAATATTTTTAAACTATTTTGAATAATGAGCAAGAAAAAGAAACTAACTTTAATGATGTTTTTGAAACATCATCTTCCTTATTCTCAATCCCCATTTCTCATTTGACCTAATGTCTATGTGATTAAATATCATGGTACCATAGTGTTAATTGGTTCTATCAAGTTAATAGATTGGCTTAACGATATTTTTTTTTTCTTCCAAATGTAACATCCCAATAAATAATGTTTGCGATTAAACTAAAAGTAGGTTCTAATGTGGTAAAATCAAATAAAAGCACGGTACAGGGTTGCTACGATAAAACTTGTTGTCCTTAATTGTCATTAATTCTCAGCGGAAAGTCAAAGGGTTTTAGAAGAAGTATATAAGTGTCTAAAGTTGTTTAATGATACATTTTTTAGAAGAAGTATATGAAAGAAATTTAGGGTTTGTGGTGAAGATCTGGATACCAACTTGGATTGTAAGAACACTTTCCGAACTGATATTTCTACCATATGCATGGGTTGCAAGAAATTCAGCCTAGGATAATCCAAGTGGACACTTACGGTACTAGGCACAGAAATCGTAATCCAAATTGCTAGAAGGATTATGTGAAAGTTTGAAGAAAACAAGAGCTAAATTTCGTGTATTTATTTTGAGAAGGAAGAACCATTTATATAATAAACGAGATTAGGTTTTCATTAGGGTTGGGCCATCATGAGTTGCTTTGGAAGCAAGTCAGGATAATCTGGATTTGAATGAGGATTTAGGGTTACCAAAACTAACGAGTTTCGTTACTTTTACCATAATCACCCTCAAGAATCCTAATTTCCCACTAAGTTCCCATACGTAATCCAAGCGGGACCCTAGCCAGGGGCTCTGCCCCTTGGACCCCGCTAGAGGCGCTGCCCCTAGACCCCGCCAAAGGGGTGCTAAACATTTGGAAACCCCGGACCTAGGGGTGCTGTCCCTGGACCCCTTACTTTTCGTCAAACTGGCTTTTAATATGATCTTATATATGCGTGCACTCCGCACAAACTCGGACATATATTAGAATACAAATTATGAAGACCCTTAGCTCACATGTTAATTCCAATTACCTAAAATGACATGGTGACACTAAAATGACCAACAATCCTCCCCCATTTTAGTGTAACCCTTGAACAAACATAACATTATCAAACAAACCAAACTAGTACCTTATGAAAATATCGAAACGATTGAATTTCAACTTAGTATGATACATTTGCAAATACTCGAGAATCAGGGTGTTCTAAGAATTGAACTCATCAACCCATTTGAATACCAGAAAGTAAAATACACACTACTTTATTGAATTTCTAGCAAAATACAACTTAACACTATTGTAAAGTCGTGTGTCCCAATCCACTCATGATCGTATCAAGGTCATGTCCACAACCTCTTGAAATTCGGCTATACTTCACAAAATCACGTAGGTAACCCCTTTCCGTGTATCTGCACATACATTTATCAAAGGAATTATTAAAAAGTTAAACTTCAACCTAGTTAACTTGTAGAACTGAACACATACCTGGGATGAATAATTCATGTGTTCCAATCTATAAGTATGAGCTCTTCACATTGAATTCAACTCCTAACATTATATGAGGAGGGAATTGGGTGTCTCATCATTACAGAATTAAATGGACTTTAATCCCATCCCGAATATAAACTTTTGCACTAAGTATCTTGTCATACCTTTAGTCAAGTGATCTGCAAAATTTTGTTGTGATTTCACAAGCTCAACCGAAATCACGCCATTCATGATTAGTTCTCTAATCATACCGTGTCGAGCACCTAGGTGTCTAGACTTGCCATTATAAACCTGGCTATATGCGTTAGCCAAAGCAGATGCACTATCACAAAGGATAGAAATAGGTGATATCGGTTTAGACCACAAAGGAATATCATAGACTAAATTCCTTAGCCACTCTGCTTCTTTACCAGCAGCTGCTAACGCAACAAACTCCGATTCCATTGTGTAGTTTGTAATGCAAGATTGCTTCTTTGAAGCCCAAGAAATGGCACCTCCCCTAAGCAAGAATACCCAACCAGAATTTGTGGAATGGTCCTCCATGTTGGTTATCCAACTTGCATCCAAGGTTGTAGAACTCGTTACTCGGTACCTGTTCGGCCGACTACCGAGTTGCGAGTACCTAGGAGTACTCGAGATACTCGGGGAGTACTCGGATTCAGTAATTCATATAGAAATATTTTTAGCGAAGTTATATATGTCAAAATCATAAGTTGATTGAAATATATAATAAAATTAGATATATGTGAATACAAAAAAAAGCTAAAAAACACATAATAGTCACACTTCATGAATAATTACTAAAAACTTAAGATATATATATGTAGTAATAATCACATGTGTGTGTTAAATAATAAATCATTAAGTATATTATGCATATTACTCACCAAGTTAACCGCGTTTTACAACACTACTCAGTTCAGTAAGGGGATAATCAGGGAGTACTCGAGATTCTTTAACTCGCCTCGATAAGGGGCCGAGTAGCAAGTACTCGGAGGAGTAATCGGCCAACTCGGCGAGTTTTCAGCACTGCTTGCATCCAAATGACCTTCTAAATCGAAGGACTCCACAAGTAACTCAAACCATAATTCATGGTTCCCTTGAGATACTTAAACACTCTATTTACTGCTTGCAATGTTGAGTACTAGGATTACTAGTGTACCTGCTCAATTTACCCATAACAAAAGCAATATCAGGTCTTGTACTTTTCATGGCATACATCAAGCTATCAATAGCCTTATAGTATTCCAACTGTGAAATGGGAACACCCTTATTTGGCATTAGTTTCACACTTGGATCCATAGGAGTACTCACAGGAGAACGGTCGGTAAAATTAAACGGCTTGAGAATTTTCTCAATATAATGACTTTGAGTCATTACTAAACATTTGTTCATACTTTTATTTCTTATTCCAAGAATTACATTAGCCTCTCCTAAATCTTTCATGGAGAACTTAAATGATAACAATTTCTTTGTTTCATCTACTTGATTTTGATCGATACCAAAAATCAACATGTCATCTACATATAAGGAAATGATCACTCCAGCTCTAGTACGATCATCAAATCTACTATAAACACATTTGTCACATTGGTTTTTCTTGAAACCATAAGACAAAATAACCTCATCAAATTTGTGATGCCATTTTTTAGGTTCTTGTTTTAGCCCGTACAAAGATTTAACAAGTTTACAAACCACACGCTAGCTCTTTACCTGGCATAATGAAAACCTTCTAGTTGTTTCATGAAAACATCCTCGTCAAGATCACCATTTAAAAATGCTATTTCGACATCCATCTAGTGAATAACCAAATTATGGATACTCGCCAAAGCAATCAAAAATCTAAAATTAGAAATATGTGCAATTGGAGTATAGGTATCAAAATAGACAACATCGGGGTTTTTTTTTTCTAAAACCTTGAATGACTAACCGGGATTTGAACTTGTCAATAGTTCCATTAACATTCATTTTCTTTTTGAAAATCCATTTGCAACCAAGTGGTTTAGAACCTGGAGGCAAATCAGATAACACCCATGTGTTGTTCTAAAAAATTAATGACATTTCATCATCAATTGCTTCCTTCCAAAAGGCACTATCACGAGACTCCATGGCCTCTTGATATGTCTCAAGATCATCTTCAATACTATAAAAATAAGAGTATTCAAGATTAATTTCATCCCTTGAACCTTCCACCAAATATACTTGGAAATCGAATCCAAAAACTTTTGAAATTTGGCCTCTTTTACTTCTATGAAGCTCTTGTGGTTCTTATACTTTACCACCATCTTGACTTTCTGAAAATTTCTCTTTATTAGCACCAAAAGTCCGATCCTTAGGCCTTTGAATCGATGAAAACCACATCTCATCAAAAGTTGCATCCCGTGATTCGATAACCGTGTTAATCGAAACCGAATCATTAGGTTCTATTACATAAAACCTATATGCATTGGAATGTTCAGCATATCCAATGAATATACAATCAATTACACTTTCTTCCAAAATTTTCTTTTTGGGCTCGATGAGTTTTACAACTACCCGACATCCCCAAACCCGAAAATAACTTAGATTCGGCTTTTTCTTGAACCAAAGTTCATACGAGACTGTTTTGTTCCTTTTATTTGAAATCCTATTTAACAAATAGCATGCCGTTAACATGGCCTCTCCCTACAATTCTTCACTCTACCCCGAGTATGACAACATCGAGTTTACCATTTCTTTTAAAACTTTATTTTTGCGTTCAACAATACCATTCTATTGGGGTGTGTAAGGTGCCGTATTTTCATGAATGATACCCACTAATTGGAATTATATGGGATCCATATATTCACCTCCCCTATCAGTCTTGGGACATTTAACCAGAATGCCCAATTGCAATTCCACCTCGTTTTTGTATATTTTGAATTTATCTAAGGCTTCATCCTTAGAATGTAACAAATACACATAACAAAACCGAGTGCAGTCATCAATAAAAGTGAATACATACTTTTTGTTTGCCAAAGAAGGAGTAGAGTGAAAATCACACAGGTCACTGTGTACAAGTTCCAAAACAATTGAATTTCTAATGACATTTGGGAAGGGTTGTTTTGTTACTTTTGTAAGGATGCATGTTTTACATTTATCAGATGTCAAAGGATGAAATTAATCCATCTTTTGACATCTCATGCATCCTTCTAAAGTTGACATGACCTAATCTTACATGTCATAGCATAGATTTATCAACATTAGAACGAGCAGATATAAATGCAGAATTTTGAATAAGTAATAATTTGTCAACAATATTTTAACAAAACATTCTATTATTTAAATATCCAAAGCCAACAAACATTCAACCCTTAGATAAAATACACTTATCCGACTCAATAACTTGTTTAAAACCATCATAATTCAAACAACTAGAACTAGCAAGATCTTGCAAATCTTGGGAACAAACAACACATCATATAACTTAATTGTCTTTGCAGAAGTAAATTCAAGACACACGACACCTAAACCAAAAATAGGAATAAAAGAATCGTCTCCCATTTTTAGCATCGACCCATCTTCAATCAGAGTTAATGTTTCAAACATCTATTTACCCTTGCATACATGGTTCGTTGCGCCGAAATCGATCCACCAAACAACATCGTCATCCTGCACATAGAAAGATTCAGAAATAAATGAAACATAGTGAACATAATTCTGATTAGAATTATCAAAGTTAGTCAAAAACTGACCTCCTTTAACTTGGGTCGAAGACACATTCACTTTCCCATTGCCTCCACTGTTTCCAGTACCACCATTGCCTAAATTCACACTCAATCATGCTTGCAATGCCCAAGTTGATTACACCTCCAAAAAACCAGACCCTTTCTCTTTTTGTTGGAAATGGTTGGGACATGTTACTGCTTACGTTTTCCATGTCTTTTGCGGTTCTGGTTCCTCAGTTTGTTTTCAACCATATGAACCGAGGGCTGTCCAGATCCAACTTTTTCTTTGGGTTTTTTAGATTTTTTAATTTCAATAGATTCTTCAATACGAATGTGACTAGCAAGTAAAACCAAAGTGTGATATCCCCAAATTCATGATCATTTTAAAAATTTTATTTATGCTTATTCAAAAATCAGAGTATTCATTTTAAAGAGTAATATTGCGGAATTTGTTCCCAGAAAAACATGATAATAATATTATCAAAGCATTTCCGAAGAAATGTATTTTGTTTATATTAAAACTTTGGGATGTCATCGTCAATACAGAAACATAAGCATAAATAGACATTACATTCATTTACACTAGTGATTTACATTTCCTTTAATCTCTCAGTGTAATGTAGTTTCGTATCGACACCTGTGATACAAATAAACTAAGTGGGTCAGGTTGGGAAACCTGGTGAGTACATAGGGATTTCAATCCCACAATGTTATACCACATATATATATATATATACACACACACACACATACACACACACACACACACACATATATATATATATATATATATATATATATATATATATATATATAATTTAGAACTCACGATATATAGAATATCACATCATATAAGCAATTTCATCCCACCCCGACAATTCTCACAATGATACGATCTATACTCTCAGATCTAAAAATTATCGTATGTCCTAATTGATACTCTTGGATCTGAAATTAACCTCTTTACCGGATCCACACTCCTGGATCTAAAATTAACCTCTTTACCGGATCCATACTCCCGGATCTAAAATTAACCTTTTTACCGGATCCATACTCCTGGATCTAAAATTAAACTTGTTACCTGATCCATACTCCCGAATCTGAAATTAACCTTCTTACCTAATCCATACTCCCGGATCGGGTATGTCTGATCCATACTCCCAGATCAATAATTATGTCCATTCCATCCTCTCGGAATAGGGACAATTGACTATGTCTAATCAATGCTCTTGGATCAATGACAAATTTAAAGTTCGACTCTCTGTGTATATCTCACTAATTCTCATAAAGAGATACTGCCCAATATTCCTCTTAGTTAATTTAGGTTTTCTATGTATCCTAAATTATCGTATATTATTAGATATGCTCTTAACACGTATTTTTGGTAATATAAAATATTTTACACACCAACAAACATTTAATACATTATTCAATACTTGTATTAAAATCATGTTCATGAAAGGGACTATGCACTCACTTGTTAAAGTGATTATTCCAAACTCGGGCAGTGCTTCGCTTCTAACGATTCTATTTTCCTTCGATGAAACCTAACATTATTATCGCTAAGTTTTAGTCTAATCTTTATTGCAACTAATTATTAGTCTAGATTCATCATTAACTCAAAGACTACTTTCAGGATCTATCAATTATGGAACAACCAGGTAGGATCATATCGGAGGTAGGGTCTGTTTGGTATACAAAGTATACTGTTTGGAAATCCCACTTTAAACACCTCACTAAATCACAGCCTAGACATCATCCTCGTAAGTAGTTTAATGAGTATAACGACTTTGAATCACTGATAAATCTTATTTATAGGTTTATAATAAAGATATTATATTTAAAATATGGTAGACATATCTTACCTATGAGGAGGTTTGGCTAGGAGTCGGGCTCTGCAGGGGCAGAACTTCTGCGTCGAAAGCTCTTCTTCTTGGATTTTTTCTGGCGCTCCGGGACTCGTCTCTAGCACTTAGGAAGTGTTAGGGAAAGGAAGAAATGGTTTTGGGGTAATGGGAGAGAAAGGATAAGAAAGGCATGAAGAAAATGGGTGATTTGTGCCTCTCTTTATAGGCTTTATGGGGCCTCTCACGTCGTGAGACTTTGCTCTCACGTCGTGAGCCTTGCGTAGGCTCCAAGGTGAAGCCTGGTGCTAAGATGTGCCACCGGACGCAGGTAAAACAACTAATCTTTAAAAATTCATAACTTTAGCATACAAGCTCCATTTTCGACGTTCTTTATATCCACACATATATAATGACAAGATGTACAACTTTCCTTTTGACTCATCGGATAATTCTCAACCAATTTTAAATTTGACAATATGAGAAGATTATACTGTTAAATGACTGCGTAAAATTCATAACTTCTACATACGGACTCCGTTTTTGTCTGTATTTTTATCGTTGAACTCTTAGTAATGAGATCTTCAATTCTCATTAAGGTTGTGTTGGCTAAAAATTGATCGATCTAAAATTCGAATTCCGAGTTGTGCACTGCTATGCTAAATCTTAGAAAAATCATAACTTTCTCATACGAAGTCAGATTTGGACGTTCTTTTTATGCACGCTCTCGGTTTAACGTATACTACGACTTTTGTTTATATTAATAAGGGTAAAAGTAATTTATCAAAAATTCACTTTTTACGTTACGCGGTGCCGTGCCGGTTTAGCTGTAAAACTTCGACGAGCCATAACTTCTTTGTTATAACTTGGAGTTTGGCGTTCTTTAGATGTATGGAACCTTTGTGACATATACTAAAACTTAGTTAAGATTGTTCATTCTGAATAACCTTCTATAAAAAGTCATTTTTTATGCTTATTGTCTTTAAATTGACTAGCCCGAATCTGCGGGCATTACACAAAGATAGTTCCTCCTTTTGATGTTTCAAGTTGTGTTTGAAGTCTTTCTAGGATGGAGGCAGTTTGTCAATTATGGTTGACACAAAAAAGGATTTATCCATATTCATACGGTGCAGTTTAAATTGATCGTATATGCCAAGGAGTTCATTGTATTGTTCAGTAACAGACCTTGAATCGTCCATCTTATAATTGTTAACTTCACTAACCAGAAACTTCTTGCTAGAAGCATCCTCGGTGATGTATTTCAATTCAAGTGTATCCCACAACTCCTTGGCACACAGGGCTTCACTATGGATATCAAATAAAGAATCATACATACCGTTCTGAATGTGACCTTTACAGATGTAGTCATCGTTGTCCCACTTTTTTCTCATTCTTATCTCTTCAATTGTCTCAACAACACCTTCCTCAGGTTCCACCGGTCTTGGAGTAGTAAACACGTATGTTGCTTTCAGAGTAATCAGTGTGAATTGCATCTTGTTATTCCAACGCCTGAAGTCGACGCCTTCAAACTTCTCCAGTTTGGCAAACTTAGTGGTCATCTCGCGGATTGAGTCATCCATCTCCAGGAATAGAAGATATCAGTTCGATTGTAAGAAATTTAGGGTTTGTGGTGGAGATCTGAATACTAACTTGGATCATGAGAACACTTTCCGAACTGATATTTCTACCCTATACAATATTAGACACAAAAATCGTTAGGCAAATTGCTAGAAGGATTATGTGAAAGTTTGAAGAAAACGAGAGCTAAATTTCGTGTATTTCTTTTGAGAAGGAAGAACCGTTTATATAATAAATGAGACAAGGGTTTCATTAGGGTCAGGCCGTCATGAGTTGCTTTGGAAGCAAGTCAGGGTAATCCGAATTTGAATGAGGATTTATGGTTACCTTACTTTTACCATAAGCACCCTCAAGAATCCTAATTTCCCACTAAGTTCTCATATGTAATCAAAGCAGGACCCCATCTAGGGGCTCTGCCCCTTGGACCCAGCTAGGGGCGCTGCCCCTAGACCCCACCAAAGGGGCACTACCCCTTTAGAAACCCCTGAACCAGGGGCGCTGCCCCGAACCCCTCCTCCCCACCCTGACTTTTTGTCGAACTGGTTTCTAATCCGATCTTATGCATGCAAACACTCCGCACAAACTCGTACATTATTTAAATACAAATTATGAAGCTCATTAACTCACATGTTAATTTCAATTACATAAAATAACATGGTAAGACTAAAATCACCAACAATATATAAGTGTCTAAAGTTGTTTAATGATACATTTTTTAATATTTAAATGTAACATCCGGATAACCAGGTAATTTGAAAATAACAGTAGGCTGTAATGTGGTAAATTAAACAAAAGAAAAGCAGATAGTTACTAAAATAAAACTTTAAAGGTTGTGCTTAATTGTCATTCTCATAATCAATGAGTTTAATAAGGCCGGTGGAAGTGGTGGTAGAAGCATCCGAGCTCTACATCACTTTTGCACAAGCAAGAGAGGGGATAACATGGCAAGATTTTATCGGATTCATGTTTGTCGAGCTCGACTCTCCGAAACCTTAGAAGTTTATAAGTGTATAAAGTTGCTGAACTGCTTGTCATATTTCCCTTGAACTAAATCATAGAGTTTCTAAAATACACAAACTTCCAAGAAAAATCCTAAATGTCATTAGAGAAGAGTTGGTGCTCAAATGAGGTGTACCACCTATATCCTCAACTCATGGCCACCAACTTATTTAATACACATGTGATATCCTCACAAAAGCTACGAATTCATGTTTTCATAAAATATTAGTATGTTTTTATTGGTAATGCAATGGTAAACTTAAAGTATTAAATTCATGATAAGTTTGTATACAAATAAACAAAAAAAAATCAGTTATTGATGCATAGATTTTTTATTGTAGTGGATTGTTTTATCTAGGAAAAGAATAAAATAAAATCGTATACAACTATTTTAATATGCAAAATTGTTATGTAAAATGTTATTGTTAAACACAGGAATTGAAATAGATTAAGTGAAAGAAATCAAAGTCCTTAATTCAGTAATGAACAGGCGCATAGGTGATAATTACTAAACTAGACAAAATCTCTAATAACTTATTCATCTATAACCAATAATTAACATTTATTCGAAACTAACCAAAAAGAAACCATACGTTACAAAATTCTCCTACTCTTTCCCCTGAAACCTACGGTTTCCACAATGTATATTTAAAGATTATTATTATTATTATTATTATTATTATTATTATTATTATTATTATTATTTTACATTTTTCACTTCAAAACCGTAGGTTTTAAGAAACTTATGGTTTTCTCTGAGCCGTCTACAGTATTGCAAAGAGTATATTTTAAAAAACTTACGGTTTCATAAGAAACATACGGTATACAAGCACTGGATGCCCAATCTATGCATTACATACTTGTACACCGTAGGTTCTATATGAAGCCTACAACTCTTTTTTTTTTTTTTTTTGGAAAAATCAAACCCAATATATAAGATCTAGTCATAATTAGGAATAATAAAAAATTACTCCAAGAATCGACACATGCCTGGTTGTTGTTTGGAGCCTTCAAGAGGATTTTTCGACCTTCAAAAGTATGAAAAATAATGTAAATGAATTTACAACTTTATATATGTTGGGCTGATGGGTTTTGATATAGTAGACGACCCACGAGACACTAGCTCATAGTCCGAAATGTCCGAAAGAATAGTCAACTTTCTTTTGGCTACTTTGACCGTTTGACGGTAGGTTTTCCTTAATAACCTATAGTTTTTTTGATTAATTTGGGATAAATATTAATTTTTGGCTACAAATGAATAAGTCATTAGGGATTTTGGCTAGTTTATTAATTTCCTCATATTTTTATTTGCCGTTAATATATTAAATATTTGTGAAACTATAAAATTGATTAAAATTATATGAAATAAATATTATTATATAATTCATAAATCTATTATTCATTAGAATAAATAAATAATATCAGGTTTACTTATCATTTTTTAAATGAAAAATAAAATAAATAAATAAAGGTCGTTATCTACTAAAATCAAATTAAATTATTACTCCCTTTTGGTCTATTGGTATCTAAAATTGGTGGATATATGCCTCTAAATCAACACTTAAGGGTTCAAGTTTGGTTACTTACGCATGAAATATGTAGATTTATGAGTAAAATTGTATGTAAATATATAACCCGTTCTAAAAAAACTAAATTAGAAAAAAAATACACTAAAGCAAAGTTGTCAAAACATTAAAAAAAAAAAAACAGATTCCAGACTCATAAAGGGACAATTGCTCTATTCTACCCAACTAAGACAACATTAGAGTGTCAGCAACTTTAGAAGGATTCAGCCGTTTATTGTTAAATAGTTTTTCGTTTTTTGCCTTCTAAATACTCAAGATAACACCGTAACAAATTCCCAGCAACCTCTTATTTATTTATTTATTTATTTATTTAGAGCAGTTTCCACAATTTGATGCAAAATCTAACACTTCATTCACATTTACATCAGGAATGTTACACCATTTGAGCATCCACTCAAAGACAGATTTGGCATACGTGCATCGAACCAGTACATGTCTACAGTTTGCTCCTCCTCATCACATTGGCAGCAAACTATGGAGTTCAAGTTAACACCACGCCTCGATAGCGCCGCAGCTATTGTAATTCTACCCATTTTTTCCCTCCATACGAAAGTCATGACTTTAATTGGAACCTCTATTAACCACTCAAATTTTCCATCCATCTTAGGGTTGCGTTTGTCTATCCTTTTACAAAGAACATTTACCTAATAGTCTCCATCAGTGGTGAGACCACAAAACCATAGATCACCATTTGTGGTCTGTTTTTTTTCCAACACCATAGGGTCCCGAATAATATCGTTGTTAACGTTTTTCTCTTCTTGGGGTAGTTACCTCATTTGGAGGCGAAATGGATGATGTTTGAAACTGATTGGAACTTAGTCGCCTGGATGTTGCACCATTGGAGAATCGAGTGTATTACTTCTCTCGCCAGTGGGCATGAGGTTAGGATATGATCCCATGTTTCTTCTGCCACTCTACATGACGCCACATGTACTTGATTCCATTACAACTCCCTGTTCTTGTGTATCTTTGACCTATTTTCCGAGCCTCCCCACAAAAATCGCCGTTTAATCTCTCGAGCTTTTCAATAACGACTCCAGTTGGTGCTACGAAAAGGGAAAAGAAAGAACTTATTTAATAAGTCAATTAATGGACTAATAGTAATTAATTAAATAAAATGAATATACTTAAATGGATTGGCTTGTAGACTTGTAGTGATTTCATAAAGCCGGCAATATATTGTAAGTATTTGAACAGAAACCCTACTGAAATGTCTCCCTTTCCTCTCCATTTGTTTTGCATTCCAGCCCTCTCTTCCTTTCCTTGGTTGAGGAACACAATGCAAGAACAGTTGAAGAAGATTGCCTTTTGTTGTTGGTGTTTAATAACAATTAGTATCAACTCGTATTGATACTGATAGCAGTAATCAATCTTGATTACTGGCTCTTACATTAAATGGATCCATTATTTAAGACATGAAATTGTAATATCATATATGTTGCTTTAAGTTAATCAAAAGTGTTCTATTTGGATCCTTATTTGAGAATTACTAAATATTTTGATCGGTTAAATTTTCAATTGTATATGATTTTTTTTAATTGTTTTTGGATCATAGAATTACCAACAGCAGTATCACAATGACCTTTAGAATTTGTGATTACTTTTTCATTTTATTTTTATTGTTCATGTTATCATTTTTTATACATATTGTTACGATTAAAATAAATTTTTTTTTTCAGGGTCAAAATGAAGGGATTTTGGATTACAGTTACAGTGTTTCTGAAACACCAGAAATTAATTGTCATCGTACAATGAGTGAGATGACAAACGGACAACAAGCTGTGCCGCTAAGCCCTTTTGAATGGTAAAGTTAATTCTTCTAAAGACTACATACGAAGATCTAGGGGATATAACATTACTATGCATGATTCGTTGTATTCTTTTAAGAAGGTCTACCACATCCGGTGCGAGGAAACCAAACGTATCAAATGCAAATGGTATGAACACGTGTTGATTTTCCAGGCACGATCTCTCATGTTTGGTGACTTTGCCTGTGGCTACTTTTAAAGCAGCATGTCCCGCTGTGAAACCCCCAGAGAGGGGATACCCCTGTAAGATCCACACATGCGTGTTTCCCTCCGACCCATCCAAAAATTAAAATGTCAATCGGTCTGAGGGTTGACCTTCCTTCTGTCGGTTCAGCCAAGAAATTAACAGGTTCCTCTTTCTTAGCGGAAACCTCGACACGCTTAAATATGTCAAACAAAACATCCATAACCATATCATGCCTGTATTTAAACCCCGGGATTTCCTTTAGTGAAGTGCATGCTCTCCAAAAGAGTCCAAACATGCCTTGCGACACACAGGACGTATCTCATCAGCTGGGAAAATGGGAATCATAAGTCGATATTTGAGAATAGTACGATACTCCATGGGAGACATGTGTTGGCCAAGCCCATCTATAGGGATAGCCAGAAGAAAATCTTGAACATGTGGTGCACGTAAGCACTGAAAAACCGCTTTCTGCCGAGCCGTCATGTCAAAATGCACTTCCATATGTTGGACAATTTTACGAAAAAAGGCACTCACTAGTGTATTATGGGATTTAGGGGGGGGGGGGGGGGGGCGGAGTCTTTAGTAGTAAAATTGTTAAGATCAAAATCTAGAAGCTTGTTGCAAAGGGATGCCAAGGCACAATCATAATCAGAATCCATACCATGTATACCGCTATCCCGTAAGATGTGGTCTTGCAATAACCAAGATTGGGCCCTTGAGGCAACAAAAGCATATGATGTAGCCTCTACTGCCGAGTATAAACCCAAACCCCCAAACCTAATGGGTAAGGAAGCAATTCGGCATTGTATGTCACCAAAGAAAGGTCCCCCACATACCACAATGTCCTCAATCGCCTTGCGCAATCCATTGTCAAATAATATTGCCGCCTCCTCCATGTGAACGGGTTGGCACGTCCTCAACCCAAAGAAAAGCTTAGAAATACCCATACAAGACCGAAGAAGAAGGAGCTCACTCTGGGGGTCAGACAATTATGGAAGAAGGTGCATCAAATTCACAACGTTTTCGGCTCTCTTTATGGCTAGGTTGCGAATGAAACTAGCATCTCTACTAACAGCCCCCCCCAAGAATTTTCACCCCCAAAGGCGGCCTCTTGATGTCCGCCGGAAATAGCCCCTCCCGTAACTTCCTACCATCACACGAGGGCCAAAAGAGCTCGATTTTCTTGATATTCAGCTGAAGGCCCAATTTTGGGCCAGTCACCGTAATGATGTCCAATGCTTTGGCCACCTCCTCCAAATCTATGATAAGTGTGCCATCATCCAAGTACCATGCATGGAGAAGAAGCTTGCAATTGTCTCTAATCTTATGCAAGAGTGGGTGCAACATAATGGCAAAGAGAAGTGGTCCCAAGGGGTCTCCTAGTTGAACCCCGGTAGAAGACCTGATATGTGTGTTGCCTAGATATAACCCTGCTGCTTGACCATATAGGAATTCTACCCACAAGGAAATAGAGGGACACCTCAATCTAACCTCATGAAGTAATGCAGATCCGTCAACAAGGTTAAAGGCATTAGAGAAGTCCACGGTAAGCAGGGAGATAGATTTGTCATTGTGGCGCTCACTCAACAGCCTATTGACGCTATGTAAAATGGCCTCAGCGCCACCCGACATCCCAACTCCGAACTGAAAATCATTGAGATATTTGGCCATTTCTTTACCCACCCCTTTCATGGCCAACTTGGAAACCAAATGTATCCATATAGTACCTACTGCAATAGGTCGTATTCCCTTGTCAGGTTTTAAGAGCGGCGTGAGAGGAGCAGAGGCAACAAATTCCGCCAAGTTCGCAGGGCATCTTCCCCCAGCCATAGATTAACCACATAAGTAATACCACACAGGAGGTCTTTGGCTATAGCCGAACCTTATCCTCAAAGGGTATCTAAAATGTGTTGAGCTCTCAACCTGTCCCTCTCACACGAGGTACCTTTAGGGAAGGATTTAATTCCCCCAACGACATTTTCAACATCCACTACCAGGGGAGGTTTTGAAAATATGGTGTTAGGCATGGAAGGTGGTGGCTTTTATGGATGCTTAACCTCCAATGCCTTCGTGGTATCACCCCCAAATGGAGCAACACCCGAAGAACATAAAACTTTCACTGCTGCTGTAAAATGTCCATCGGCAACGTTACGAAGACATTGTCTGACATTGGTGCTGCCCGGAGTCCTTTTCTCCTGAATGTACTCTTTTTTTTTTATCTTGTTTCTCTAGTCTTGCAGTGTCAACTAAGTTTTTAACTAGCTTGGCGATACCGTCTTCAGTCCCCCAAGTAGCTAAAGCGCTCAAGATATTACGATGTTGCAAAGACTTCCTGTTGCCAGACCTACTTTCTTGCCTATTCTTGGGCCTGAGCACCTGAAGACTACACCTAGGAAGAATTAACAGAGCAACCTACGCTTCAACGGATGCGGGATGAGCAACTACTTTGGAAAGGGCTGCTTTCAAAGCTTGAGAGAAAGCCATACGACAGGTATGAGGGATGCTTTTGATAGTGGTGATAGGCAACTTAAAAACACGATGAAGTAGTTGAGCATCCATCACCAACCCATCATTGAGGTCAGCTTCCGGTTCATTGGGTAGTGGCTTTAGAATGCCAACAATATGCATGCTCATGTCATCAGCCCCGTCAATAAACTTAATCAAGCCACCCGGGTGGTGACATGAGCGACTCAAGGCATGAAGCTTCATGCAATCCCCACATATCCATTGAAATATGTAAATGTTTATGTGTTGTTTTTTTATGTTTGGGTTTTGTTTGAATGTATGCTTGAACATGATGAATGTGATATTTTTTTTGTTTGCCTGGTTTTTAAACGTGTTTGTAATAATTATGATATTTTTATTTTCCATTGTAGTTTTGTACATTAAAGTAGTAAATACCTAGAAATTAGAGAAACACAAAACATGAAAATCCTATTTGATATGTATTGGGCACTATCATAATGGAGTGGTAACTAAGCCTTAGGTGCCTTAAACCAAGAACATTGGCATCGATCCATTGGCCTAGTTGTTGTCATCGACCCACGCACCCGGTGATGACTATCTTAGGCATAAACTAAGGCATGTATTATTGCCCATCTAAAGCATATAAACTAAGGCATGTATTGCCCATCTAAAGCATAACCCAACACCACAAGGCCTATCGACAACCTCGACATCCTAGCCAAGGCCTCCCCAATTGTAACATCACAACAATGACGACTAGCAGATCATGTTGCAATAATGACGGCTTGCGGAGCATGTATTCACAACCGGAGGTGGTGATAGGAGGCAAGCGATATATATGTTATATTAAATCCTGAACTTGTTGAACAATTGCATAAACTATGTACTTAACTTGAAATTTGTGAACTCTTATGAACATAATAAGTCATTTAACATTGTACTCTGATTAATAATGAAGCATCACAAACTTATACTCTTTTGCTAACTATAATAGGACATTTAACATGCCTCCGAGAAGAAAAAGTGTCCGAATAAATTGCTGGCAACCACCACCTCAAACTGAATAAACACTCCCAACACCACCACCTCAAGGAGGGCTACCTAAGAGCTTAGCCGAATTGGAACAATTAATATCCTGATGCGTTACAATTGCGTTAGCCAACGCTGCAACAGTTCGAAATGGAACGTCCGGGTGGGAAATGGTGGTCAAGGTAACGGACGTGACAGTAATTCTCGTGGAGATCAAGGAGGGCCTCAAAGAACTTGTACATACAAGGACTTTATGTACTACAAACCCAAAAACTTCTACAGAAACGAAGGATTTATTAGTATGACCGGTTGGATTGAAAGGATGGAATAAGTCTTCTAAAATTGTTTCTGCCTAGGAGACTGCATGGTCAGGTTTGTTGCATGTACGTTCATGGATGCAACACTAAACTGGTGGAATTAAAATGCATCTACAATGGGTATCGATGAGGCCAACGATATGTCATGGGAAGAGTTGAAGGTGCTACTGATTGAGGAGTACTGTCCCCAGGATGTAGTACAAACTTTGGAACACGAGCTCTAGATCGTATAGATGAAAGGTTCCAACATCACTGCTTACACTGCTAGATTCAATGACCTGACCATTTTTTGCTCAGGCCTAGTAACTGCAGAGTGTATGAAAATGGAGCATTAATTACATCTGCGATTGGCACCACAAATCAAAGTGATAGTCATTTCCTCAAGACCAACAACATACGACAGTGCTAAACATATTATTGTACGCTTAACCAAAATTAAAATCATGCAAGGCATGATGGAAGAAAAGGTTGAAGCCCCTAGATCTAGATTAAACAAGTGCAAGTCTGGAGAAAGGAACTTTAAGCAATCGTCAGGAAAGAAACAAGAAGTGGGAACAGTGTACTCATCAACAACAACAACAAGCCTAACACCAGTACAACAGAAGAGCTATACTGGGAGGCACCTGCAATGCAACAAATGTAATCGAAATCATGTTGGTGAATGCTTCCATTACACCAAGTGCAACAAAAAAAGGACACACATGTAATTTCGATAAGAGCTCAGCATCTGTTGCGGGGAATTTAAGGGTTGGTATAGGATCGAGTGGTGGAGGAGGAAGAAATTATTATGAATGTGGAGAGACGAGGCATTTCAAATGTGACTGCTCGAAATTAAAAAACATGGATGGGAATACTTGAGGTCAGACATTTGTGATCAAGAATAGGGACACCACTCTGGGTCCTTCAGTGGTGACTGCTACGTTCCCCATCAATAACTTATATGATATAATACTCTTCAACTTAGGTGATGATAAAATTTTTATAACTCCTACATTTAGACAACTCTTAAATCATGAGTCTAGTAAGTTAGATGTAGCATATGAAGGAGAAATGGTCAATGGACAGATAGGAAGTGTTAAGGAAATCTTAGTAATTTGCCTATTAATCTTTAACAACCACACCATTCACGTCAATCTCATGCAGATGACCATTGGGAGATTGAACGTCATCACCGGTATGGACTGGTTATCTCCCTACCGTGTCGAAATCTCGTGTTATGAAAATTCCATTCAACTACGCTTGCCTAACGGTGATGCATTAATCATCCACGTCGATAAGTCTGGAAAGAACTTATAAGTCATTTCTTGCACTACATCTCAGAAATATCTACACAACAAATGTTATACTTTCTTGGCCCACCTTGTAGGTAAGAAAAGAGAAATGTAAAAAAATTAAAGACATACCTCAAGTGTGTGATTACCCAAACGTGTTTCCTGAAGATCTGCTTGGATTACTGTTGATATGACACGTAGAATTTTGAATTGACCTAATTTCAAGGGAAGCACCAGTAACAAAATCACCTTACATAATGGTACCCTTAGAAATTCCAGAACTATGAAGCCAACTATCAGAACTTCTTGACAAAGGGTTTATTAAACCAAGCGTCTTGCCTTGAGCAACACCAGTTTTATTTGTAAAGAAGAAGGACGAATACTTTCAGATGTGTATCCATTATAAGGAGTTGAAAAAATTAATGATCAAGAACCGTTACCCACTCTTAAGAATCGATGACTTATTCAAGCAACTACAAGGCTCAATCTACCACTCAAAATAGACCTGAGATCTGGATACAATTAGCTCAGAGTTTTGGAAGAAGACATCCTATAGATGAAATTCAAAACTTGGTATGGCCACTATGAGTTTCTGGTTATGCCTTTTAGACTACAAATGACCTAGCAGTGTTCATGGACCTCATGAATCGTGTTTGCAAACCTTATTTGGACAAATTTGTGATTGTATTCATCATTGTTATTTTGATATACTGATGAACCAAAGAAGAACACAACCAACACTTGCAACAAATACTAGAACTGTTGAGAAATGAGAAGGTGTATGAAAAATTATCTAAATGTGAATTTTGGATCAGTGAAGTACACTTATTAAGGCATGTACTGAGCAACAATGGGATCCATGTAGACCCTTCAGAGATAGAAGCAATAAAGAATTAGGAAGCACCATAAACACCAAACGAGGTATGTTAATTCTTAGGCCTTGCTAGCTACTACAGGAGATTCATTGAGAACTTCTCCAAGATAGCCAAACCCCTCACAGGATTAACACAGAAGGAAGTAAAGTTCAATTAGGAAGACAAGCAAGAAATTGCATTTTAGAAATTAAAATACATGTTGTTTAGTGCACCAATTCTATCACTTTCTGAAGGAACTGAAGTCTTTGTCGTAAACTGCGACGCATGTCAAGAAGGAGTATGTTGTGTACTAATGCAAAGGGAAAAGGTGATTGCTTATGCTTCTCGATAACTCAAGGTGTACGAGAACAACTATAATACCCATGACTTGGAGTGTTTTCCCTAAAAATTTGGAGACATTACTTGTACGGTACGAAATGTACTATCTTTATGGATCACAAGAGTCATCAACACATCTTTGATAAAAAAATAACTCAGTTTGGGGCAGTGGAGACCAGTCAAGATAGTAAGTGATTACTAATGTGAGATTCGTTATCATCATAGAAAGGACAGCTTTGTGGAAGATTCCTTGAGCTAGTAGGAACATGTAAAACCTCGACGGGTGCGAGCATTAACTATGAATATCCATTTTAACCTTGTTGCACAAATCTGTGAAGCCTCACTCGAAGCTCTAAAAGAAGAAACATTTTAGACAAGGGCTTGCGGGAAATGGATAAATAATTTCAACTTAGAGATGACGGAACATGATACCTCATGAACCGGATCTAGAAACCTAAATGCTTTTATATTAGAAGCTTAGTCTTGGATAAAGCTTACAAATCGAGGTATTCCATCCATCCAACCTTACCCAAGATGTACCTATATTTAAAGAAATTCTATTGATAGCCGAATATGAAATCTGAAATAGCCACTTATATGGGAAAATACCTAACCTAATCTAAGGTTAAGACAGAACATTAGAATCCCTCGGGTTTAATACAACAACTAGAGATACCCAAGTGGAAGTGGGAGCAAATCTATCACACCCCAAACCGGAACGGCAGAAACGTTTTGGGGTGGAGGACGTCATATGTAGTATCACAATACATGCATCAGAGTAACCAAAGTAACAAACAACCATTGTATTAATATTAAAGTGTTTACAAAGTATGTGATTCACAAGATATTGACTCCAAAAGTAAATAACAAATCAAGACATGAAGCTACTATACTTCATCTTCTGAATCCCAGAGCGCATATCTGTCTACTATTTTCCTGAGAATACAAGTTATTTTGAAAGAGTAGATCAACATTTAAGCTGGTGAGTTCATAAGTATTTAAGTGATGAAAAGTAAACTGTAAGTTCTTTAGAAAAGTTCGCCTTTTCCTCCAAAAAATCCTATATTTTCTGGTATGATGAATAAAAGTAAAAAAAAATAACTCTATAGTTCCTTCTATGAGTACTAAATGGATACAAGTTATATACGATTTAGAATAAACAGACAATCGATTGTGTGAATCTGCCCTAAGCCCACAACCAAACAAGGAATAGGGAATGAGGCGAAAGTTACACATCCCATTGTTTGTTAGATCTTCATTGTATATAACCTTGGCATATTCATTTAGTACATATGGAGTTAACTACAATAGTTCTTTATATTTGATGAAAACATTCTTTAAGAAAATCATATATTTCCTTTAGTAAAAATGGTAACCACAATAGTTCCTTCTATAATCACTTAGTTTATACAAGCCATATACAACCTAATATTGAACGGAAAATTAAATGGGTGAATTTGCCCTAAGCTCACAACCAAACAAGGAACAGGAAGTAAGGCAGAAAGCACACATCCAACTTCCTATCGGATATTAATTATATATAACCCTGATGTATAAACTAACGTATTATAGAATTAACTACTAAAGGTACTTTAAGTTATACTAGTTTAATAAAATGAATTAAACCATTTTACTGATACGTTTCTAGTTTAGCCTATTAAATGATCTATCTGAAAAGTATGTTTTTGTACTAGAAAACAATATATTGAATTTTATGCTATGACCTAACCCATACCCGGTACTCCTTATGATTACTTGGTGTATACGAAATATATATAGCTATGATCGAATAGATAGTAGACTGGGTGAATCTGTTCTAAGCCCACAACCAAACAAGGAACAGGAAATGAAGCGGAAAGCATACGTCCTACTGTTTGTCAGATCTGATTAATATATATCCCTGATGTATCTACTAAGGAATATAAAGTTAGCATTATAGGCCCCTTTCTAACTAAATGTACTAAGACTCGACTGTTATGTTTGTCTTTTGTAATGATGTAAGTTTTCCCAAGTTTAAGACTATCTTTACTAGAAAATAGTTTGCATTACTTTTTATGTGAGAAGATCACTATATGAATGTAATGGGAAAATGAAAGTGTACAGTAATGTTGTATAAAGTAACTACTGAAACACTAACTACCTTAAAATCAATTTGTTAGTTAAGGTTAAAATGTGAGGTGGTTATAACCATACTGATTGACAAGTGTTTAACACGACGACCTACTGGCGTCGAAACTAATGTGACATTTGTCACTCCTTGGCCTGCCGACCAAACTGTAGCAAATAGTTAGGATGCGGGATTGTCAGTCCCATATAGATCTATACACACAATGTTTGCTCTCCCTACAGGAGACTCTGGTTACAAAAGGCGACATAACAAGTACATTGCTATGTCGTGAAGTAGTGGTTTCACATTATTGTTATCTTGTTTTTGTAATCGTATGTCCCTTCTGTTCTTGTTATTGTATGTTCCTTCCATTCTTGTTATTGTATGTTTTGAACCCTAAACTATGCCTATTATAGTTACTAGTATGTTTGTTTTGTACTTTCCCTGATTTGTAGAAAAGACTCAATTATCTACTGAGTTATGATTGTACCTTAAATCAGAGTTTTATAAACAACTATGTAACATAACTTAAAAGAGTTTTTGAATTGATTTGATTACTTTTAAAAGCATAAGAAATCTTTCAATGTGATGGTTATCATAGGTATATACTTACACAATATCATTGTGTTCAACTTGTATCCCCCCCCCCCCCCTAAAAGCGTTTAAAACATTTAAAAGAATGACTATAGGGGTATAAACTCACCTTCTGTGGGTGATTCAATTGAAGATTCGGGTAAGCATGAAAATTTCCACGAATAAAGTCCCGAGGCACAAATAAGTCCTAATTGACATATATTGATCGATATATGTATATTATTAGTGTTTTAACACCACTAACATGAAGGGAAACAACCTTAGGGACTAGGAAATACTTGAAATGAAGTGTTACAATCACATATGATTGATTAAAGGGAGTTCATAGCCACACAAAGTGTGTTTACAACCAAGGTAAAGTTTACGACCAAGACACGTGATGTGTTTACGGCCCAAACTTGATTCTATGAAGTGGTTGCGGTCCTATTCTTGGTCTTAAGAAGGTTCACGACCAAAATCATGATCTTACGAAGGGTTTACGGCCAAAGGAAGAGTTTACGGTCGTAAACTCTTGAAGATTATGCACTAATTGGTTGTTTCATGGCTAGGAATCAAGTGTTTCTTATGGATAACTAGATGATAAAAGAGATACTCACACTTTGGAGGTCTTTGGGGTGTTCACGGCCCAAGAACAATTGTGTTTTCTTGGTTTTCTTGGTGAAAAGATGAAGATTTGAAGATCTAACCCAAAAGAGTTAAATTCATGGATGAAATCAAAAGGTTTCACAAGATCAAGAAGGATATTAAGAAACAATGGAAGAATCACTTACAATATTGAAGAGAAATGGAAGTGTTCTTGATGATACTTGAGAGAGAAATGAGTTTCAACCTTGAAGATGTGAGGAATGATGAAGAAATGAAGGAAATCGATATATATATATATATATATATATATATATATATATATATATATATATATATATATATATGGGAGGGGTTCATGACTGCCAAGAGTTTACGGCCGTAAACTCTAGTTTGCTGCTGTAAAAAATTTCGGCTCTTTTGCAACCCAATGAACTTTAGCTAACACATCCCTACACACAATTCTTGAATCTACTAGGCTTAGAACACTCAATAGGATCCTTAACTATGCTAAAAGATAGTAAAAACAAGTATGACTTTTGATTGATTGGCTTGTCTTTATAGATAGGAATTTACTGGTTGTCACAAAATCCCATTGGAGTTCTTCACCAAACTACCCAAAACCCCTAGTGGGTTTGACATAATTTGGGAAGTAGTTGATCGAATAACAAAGTTCGCCCACTTCCTACCCATCAAAGAAACAAATAATTTTGAAAAGTTTACCAGAACATACCTCCAGGATATCGTGAAATTTCAAGGTATACTGATCTCTATTATCTACGATAGAGATAATAGACTCAACTAACGGTTTTTAGAAATCACCATAGCAATCCTTGAGAACTCGCTTAGACATGAGAATAGCTTACCATCCACAAACCGATGGTTAAAGTGAACAAAACATCCAACCTTTGGAGGATATGTTTTGAGCCTGCATGATAGATTTAGGAAACACTTGGGATACTAATTTTTCCATTTATCGAGTTTTTCTATAACAATTATCACACCAGCATCAAAGTCACACCATTCAAGGCTCTATATGGACTAAATATTGATCACCAATATGTTGGGGAGAGGTTAAGATACCTAATTGGACAGGAAGAACGCAAATGACACACTATGTACTAGGCCAAAAATAATACATGAAACCACTAAAAACATCATGAAAATCAATGACCAGTTGAAGGTTTCATGTGATCGTCAAAAGAGCCATGCTGACGTGAGACGTAAGAATCTTTAATTCCATGTTAGATATAATGTTATATTAATGGTTTTACCTTGAAAAGGAGTTATTCAATTCGGAAAACATGGCAAGTTGAATCCGTGCAGGACCTTTTGAAATTCTTTCCAGAATTGGTCTTGTTTCTTATCAATCAAAGCTATCCTAATAACTATGTAAGGTACAAGATGTTTTCCATTCCACGAGCCTTAAGAAGTGTTTGTCTGACGACACTCATGTAATCCCTATTGATGAAATTCAAGTGAACAAGAAAATCCATTTTGTCGAAGAACCAGTGGAGATAATGGATCGAGAAATCAAATTCATGAAATAGAGTCATATTCCTATCCTAAAGGTACGCTGGAACTGTAAAAAACGATGAGAATTCACCTACGAATGTAAGGATCGGATGAAGCAGAAGTACCCCTAATTGTTTAATGATGATCCACCTACAAGTTGAATTTCGGGATGACATTCCTTTCTATGGGAGAATAATGTAACATTTAGTAAATATAGGTCAAAATTCGCCGGTCAAACCACCAAGAATCTCATTGTAATATGTAACATCCTGTTTCGAGAAGTTTCTTTTTTCGGGGTTGTGGACAATAAACTGATCAAGTAAAGGCCTTGGGCTTCAAGGGAATAGGGTTCAGACCCTATTGGATGTTGAAAATATTGGTTATGTGATCTAAACCCTGGGTTTGTCTCTTGGAGTCAAAGGGTAAAATGGGAAAAGTGATGTGTCAGACTTTTTTCATGAATTAAGGATTTTAGTTCAACGTGTGTTTAGTTATGTTGTAGTGACCTATTATATTGGAGGATCTCTATGCGTTCATGTACTTGTTGATTATTGTTTTTTTGTTGCAAATGTTTATATGTTTGTGGTTGGGTTGAGGTATGGTTGAGACTCTATGTCAACATACCCGGATGGTTGTGTTGAAAATTTGTGTCAACAAACCCGAATTGTTCGGTTGAGACTCAATGTCAACAAACCCGGATGGTTGGATTGAGGCCTTGGGACCACAAACCATGTATGCATGTATTGTAATTCTTATTGTATTTTGTGTGGGGTATTTTGGGGGAACTCACTAAGATTTGGTTTGCAGTTGATTTCTTGGTTTCAGGTACATTAGATGATCGGGACAAGATGAAGGATATTTTATTGATAGATGATTTTGGGATAATAAGATTTATGGTTATGACTTTTTGGAAACAATTTTTTTAAGACTTATGGTTTGTTAAATGGTTTTAAAAATTAAAATATTATCATGATTTTTGGGATGGTACAAGTTGGTATCAAAGCCTTGGGTTGAGGGATTTAGGAACACTATCGAGTGTGTCTGAACTCAAACTGAGGCATTAGTAATCTTTTTGAAAGAAAATAAGTTTTCTAAAATATTTTAATAAAAAAAAAGGATGTGATGTGTACTGTTAGTTGGATCCTAGGACAGTGTTCCCCTAGATACCCACACTTGTTATATATATATTGATGATATGATAGAATTGCATGCTAGTTGTAGGTTAAGGATCTTCAGGAATTATAAGATAGATATTCATGATTCATGATGCTTGATAGCCTAGGAGAATTTCTTCATGTGCTATATGGAAATGTGTAACACCCAAAGTTTGGAAGGCCAAGAAAAGAAAGAAAACCTTAATTTTAATGGAGACTCGACGAGTCCAAGGATGAACTTGGCGAGTCCGAGCGGGATCCGGGTCGAGGAGTAAGTGACCGACTCGGCGAGTCGGCCAAGGGGACTCAGCGAGTCTGGTTTGTGCGAGGAAAACCCTAAAATCGGGACTTGGAGCCTATTTAAATGTCTCATTCTCTCCCCTAGGGTTCCTTTACTGCCTCTTTCACCCATAACACCAAATCCTAGTCGCCTTAATCATTGATTGAGCCAATTAGAGCCTTGAAGAGTGCATTAAAGCTTGGAGAAGGAAGAAGGATCTTGGAGGTGCAAGAAGGGGCTATAGATTCAAGATTGGGAAGATATTTCTGAGTATTTGGAGGTAATAAACTAGTTCTTGGACTCCTTTTCACCTAGATCTATGTGTGTGTTTTGGGCATTCTTGGCATGATAGTAACCATTCGAGCTAGGGGTTCAGATCTAAGGTTACTACCTCAGATCCATGCTTATTTTGGTCTAGAATCCCGTAAAGTATCAACTCTTGGTATATTGGTGAAGCATAGTTGTCATAAACTCTAGTTTAAGGTGTATTTTGCCTAGATATCCTTCTCTACACTTAAAGTTTGCAACTTTACGTGAGGAATAGGCTTGGGAAGGGTAGATCTATAGTTTGGAGTCCATGCATGACTCAAAAGTCCTCTACATGTAAGGAGATCTGAATGGACTCGGCGAGTCCTTTGAGTGGACTCGACGAGTAGCATGAAGGTGAGGAGCAACTCAACGAGTGGGATGAACAGCTCGTCGATTCAGATGAAGATTTCCTTGTACTCGGCAAGTCTGTTCTTGAACTCGGCGAGTCAGGTTGCGAAACCCCCAAACCCTTCGAGTTGAGACTCGAATCAGTGAGTCGGGTGGAGACTCGGTGAGTTGGACAGGTCAGGACTCAGAAATCGGTAGACTCGGCGAGTCGAGACGCGAATGGAAGGAATCTGAACATTTGAACTCGACGAGTCAGTAGGGTGACTCGGCGAGTAGGGTTGACCTGGAAGGTTGACTTTGACCAGGACTTTGACTTTGACCAGAGTTGACTTGGTTGTCTTTCGAGGGTCAGTTAGACTCAGTGTTGCTTTGATATTGGTAGTTCGGGGAGCAAGGGGAGCAGGAGTTCGGTGAGTTGCCGGGCAGCACCTAGTGAGATCATCAGCAAGTTCAGCCAGTGCAGGTGAGTTTCCCTTTGTGTGAATGGGTGTAAGGCCACAATGCCGGCCCATGTAGTTATGAGTAGAAGACCCGGGGTTAGCCCTAGGCATAGTATGCTAGTATGATTTTCAGGACAAGGTCCCTTAATAGCGGGCGGGTGCCCAAGGATTTGTTTATATGATAGTCTATACTTGTTGTCTGTGTGATACATGTATGTGCCTGGTAAGGAGGTGAGTGTAGGCGAGGTCCTGTATCTCACCAATAGCAGAGTGTGGATGGTGTTCCACATCTCATTAGTAGCAGAACAGGGGTGAGGCCCAAGCTAGGGAAGGAGTGAGAGTGGTTTGGGCCCGTATCTCACTACCAGTAGGAGCATGGACAGGGTTCCATGACTCATCAGTAGCAAGACAAGGGCGAGGCCCAGGATAAGCGAGGCCTTAGGACATGATCAGTCGTATGAGTTTACCTTATGTGTTGTGATATGTTATATGATATTATTAGTTGGCGGGCGAGGCCCTTTGATATGTGTATGTGTTATTATTTGTTGGTGGGCGGGGCCCTGTGACAGGCGAGGCCTAAGTAAAACAGATCTGTATCCGAGCGGGGCTCGAAGCCAGGCGGGGCCTGGAGTGGTGGGGCTGCTGTATCGGGCGAGGCCTGAGGTAGGGGCGTGGCCCAGTATGTGCAGTATGTGGTTATGCATGGTATGTGGTAGGGTGGGGAACTCACTAAGCTTCGTGCTTACGGTTTTCAGTTTTGGTTTCAGGTACTTACGGTAGCGAAGGGAAGAGCTCGGGGTGATCGCATGGCACACACCATAGATTAGACAACCTGGGAATGTTTACTCTGATAATGAACATGTGTTTTGAAAAATTATACTCATATTATGTTTTGGAATGATGACTTTGCTTAAAGTAATGTTTTATTAAAAGAAATTTTTTGTCTTAAATTTTGGGTCGTTACAAAATGGCATTATTACTGTGGTTGTTAACTGGGTGCATCATAGTCGTACATAAATAATATTCTATATCTTGAGAATGTTTGATTTAGCCTTATTTCTTGTTCCTTGTGTGGTTGTGGGCTTAGGGTAGAATCAAGTATTCGACTATCTATCGAATCCAATGTTATGTATGATTAGCATACACGAGCGGCTATAAGGTTAGTGAAAGTTTCATGAGTGAGTACTGTTTGTAGAAGGCTAGCGAGGAATGATTAGCCACTCTCAATAGAGTGAGTATAAGATGTATGGGTATCCTAGGAAGTGCTTTGGTGTGATTGATGCACTGTTTAGCGGGTTTTGGAGTATCACCATGAGTAGTTGTTTAGGGGATCTAAAATGATTCTTGAGGAAACTATGGATAGGTATGAAAGGTATTATTGGGATTGTACTACTAAAAGCCTAGGATATGTAGTTGAATCAAGGAAAATTTTGGGGATTCTAAGGAGCTGATTGAAGGTGAATAGTATGGTTTGGCACCATGATTGGTTGCAATGTGTAAACGTTTTATTCGGTTTATCGGTTACGATTATTCATGCTGAGGATGGGTCTGGTGATTGTTTGGGCCTTAGTGGCCATGCCAGTTTAGGTTTGAATGATGTAGAACTAGTTGAGTTAGTTGATTTTGAGGTCTCGATGGCCAAGCTCGACGTAGTGCTAGTTAAGTCGCAGGACTCGAGAAGGAAGTGATTGTGTTGCAGTCGGAGGCCGAGTGATTGACATATGAATTGGGAAAAGAGAGTAGACATATGACTTTCAGAGTTTGGATGCAGACCCAACATGGGGATAGATAGTTGTGGTTTGTACGGAAAGTATGGAATTGTAGGAATGAGCAACAGGATTCTTATGGTATGGTTGCCTTGAGATGAAATCAAGGATCTACTTTTTTTTTTTAATACACTTAGGCCAGGTGCTAGTTGATTGTTTCAGGTGATTAGGGAAGTGAATCAGGATTGATAACTTTTGTGTCTTTGGTGTATCCCAATTACGAGAATGATGCCTCTTGTATTTATGAATGATTCTTGCGATGAATTAATGGTTGGGGATCTTTAGACAAGGTGTGTGGTAGTCTATTTGTTTCTAGATAGAGAATCGCTTCCATGAATGGAATGTCTGAATTATTGCACATGGGGATTCTTGATGTTAGAGGCGGCTATGATTAGGGAGTTTCTGAGGAATCTATCTGAGATTTGTAATCTCTTTGAGTTTGCTTGGTCTTTGTCGGGAATATCATCTTGTGTTCCGTTACTCATTCCAAGGGTCAGGGATGTTATGTATCTGGTTGAGCAAGTTTGAGTTTTGGCATGTTTGCAATGTCAGTTGGTGGTAGTTCGACCCCTAATTCAGGGAGAACTGGGTTTTATGCTTAAAGGAATCATCAATTTGTTCGAGTTTATGGTTTTAGAAGAATGGGTAATAGGGATCTGTAGTTCGGGTATGCGAGACTCAGGTTCAAGATTTGGTCAAGATCGGGGTACTGAGCAAGCTGCCATCAGATGTATATGCTTAGGAATACATGAGTTGTGTTCACGTCAGGAAGCTATTGGACAAGGAGGCCATTGTATCCACTGCTTCCTTTTAGGAATACCGATGAGTAGGTCAAGAGGAGTTTGGGTCGCTAAGGTTGAATATTGGTTGCTGAGATATTTGTTAGCTTGTGGTCTTGATTGCAATTTCTAGTCTATGATGGTCAATTTTTGATCGTTCAATCAACTTTAAGTTTGGTATGTTTAGTTCCACATGGCTTTTGTTTAGTATTGTATTGGGTCATTGGTGAATTTTTCAATCCATTCTCGATTGTTAGTCATTTAGTTCATCGTCGATACCTTCGAATGTTTCGACCTTTATCATTTAAAGTTCAATGGATGCGTCAACCTATCGTCAAAATATGTACATTGTACATTTTGGTTTTTGGGTATGGGTACCCTTAGTTGTTGGTTATGGAAGTATTGTTTATAGCGGGCTCGGTTTTGGTAGTTGTCCCTAGTTATTAGGAGTTTGGACATCGAAGCAGTGTTGTTTAGTTTTTCAGGTGTGGCTATGGATCTTCACAGAATCCAATTTTAGCATGTCACGTCGGCAAGGTTGGTATTTTGGATTGACCTGACTAGGGTTTTAACATCATTTTTGGATAATTTTGGAAGCTTTATCGAGTTAGTTACGCATTAGTAGGGCATGTTCACTTTCAATCAAGGTGTGGGATCTTTGTTTCGACCATTCATGAAGATGTTTCTTTTAGTGTTTGAGGTTCTTCAATTCGTTTAGATTTATTGGTACCTCACTATAAGGGTAAGGTTGTGAGGAAGAAGCAATGTAGTAGATCTAGGGTTGGTTATGTGTTTACCTTTGGAGTATATATGCACTGAGTAAGATAGCATGAGAACACATGATTCAAATTTATTGGCATGGTTCTTATTTGGTTAGTAGCATTTGATTTGGAGAAATAGTACAACTCGTTATCTCGTTTGTTGGTTGTGTGTGACCATTTTTTTCATCTGATTTTGTGTTGGTAGCAGCCTGTACTGTGAAAGAAATTCTACATTATACAAGGGTATAGCTTGTGATGTTTTTAGTTAGTGTTTGAGGAGGATTTTGATTAGGTTCCTGGAAGTCGGTAGGTTGATGATAGTGTACCTTTAGACCCATGTGGTGTTGGTCGCGAGTATTCAGGCCGGTGATGGAATGACGACAAGATCGGTGTAGTACCATGAGCTTATCATTTTAATGGTTAGAATGTGTCACGATTCACGTCAGCCAGCGCTTGTATCATTCATATGCGTGGGTCCATGTAGTAACTTGATTGAGACTCTTAGGTCTCAGACTGTTAGTCTTATTCTCTTGTATGGGTGTTAGTGCATTGTTGGGAGTTAGGAGACTCAGTAACCAGCTGTTTTTGACCACGTGGATAGTAAAAGGTTATTATGGGTATTAATTGTGCATCAACAGTCAGTTGCAGAATGATTGGATTGTGAAACTCATTTGCTTGTGAGCTGTTTATTAGAAGTTTGGTTATCAATGTTGGGTATCGGTTATAAAATCTTGAATCTTGATGTTCGTTGTATATGTCTAGAGTGATTTGTCAGGTAGATGTACACCTGAGCTGATGACGTATTTGGATGCAATGTGAGATTCTTGGATTATACATCATTATGCTCGTAAGAGCAGCAGGTTGTCGATGACTTATTAGGAAGCCAAGTGTGCATTTAAGGTTATGGGTACAATTTCTGGATTTAGGGTTCGGTGAAATTCACGATCGTCATGTCTTGAGTATTCTTTCTTCATGTATTAGTGGTGTTCCATGTGAGGGAACTAGGGGTAGGTACAACGAATTGATGATCATCAAACATAGGGTATGGTTTATGAAGTTTAGACTGATGGGTTCTTGGTTCCGGGTAGTATATTGACAGATTTGGTTTGTGGTTGTAGTTTTGAGAGTTTCCGGTTTGAGTGGTTTTCACTGGAAGTTGGGTCTTACAGTTAAGGAGAGAAAGATAGTTGTTGCAGAAGAGTATTTTTAAGGTTTTGGGTTATTTGTTGGAACCTGTGGATTTCTGAGTGGTCTCTCAATTTTTATTTATAAGATGCATGATTTCTAAGTAGTTTGAAGAAGCTTATGGATTGTGTTGGAGTTGTTTTCAAAGATCCTAACCAAGACATATTTCATGGACGAAATACAGTTTTAGTTGGCAAGAGTTGTAACATCCTGTTTTGATAAGTTTCTTATTTCGAGATTGTGGACTATAAATGGATCAAGTAACACATTAGGCTTCAAGGGAATAGGGTTTAGACCTTATTGGATGTTCATAATATTGATTATGTGATCTAAGCCTTTGGTTTGTGTCCTGGAGTCAAAGGGTAAAATAGGAAAAGTGATGTTTCAGACTTCTTTCATGAATTAAGTATTTTAGTTCGGTATGTGTTTAGTCACATGTAATTCTATAGAGTTGTGGAGCTCCTCAATACCTTTCCGTGAATATAAAGATCGCCAAAAACGGAGTTGAAACAAAGAAGTTATGACTGTTTGAAGTTGGAGCGAAATTTGGTGAAAAACCATTCTCATGACGTGAGGCACGTGTTCTCTCGAGGGGAGAAGTAATTCTCACGAAGTAAGAACTGTGAAGCCCAAGCCCACAAATTTTTAGGGTTTTCAAGGTATTTAAAGGTAAGGATTTATGTTTTAGGGTATTTTCTTAGCCTCCATCATCTCTAGAACCTCTTAGGAGAAACCCTTTCCTACATTTTCAAAATTTGAGCCTCCCGTCTCCTCTGTCATCCATTTTGGATTTTTTAGTGGTTTTGGAGCAATGTGTCCATACAAGATTGAACCTTGAAGCTTGGCAATTGAAGATCTCAACATTCATCTACCTTCTAGACCTTTATAAGTTATAAAGTTCCAAGCTTTATTGCATTTCATCTTGGATATGAGTGTATTTGGTTTTTTGGTCCTTGTTTTTTAGAGTTTTGAGTGAGTGTTGGGAATAAAAATTTCAACTTTATTACGCTCCTAGGTACCAAGAACATTGTATGTTTTAGATCTAGACTCCAACACCTTTTGATTAGTTTAGAATATTTTCTTGGACTTAATGGATTAAGTTAAGAAAGATGCATTTTGGGTCCCTTTGAGACTTAAAGTCCACAGCTTGGTGGTTTGGATATTCCTAATGGATAAAGTTAGAACTTTATCCATTAAGACTTTGGAAAGGATCAGATCTGATCTTTGCAGCACTTGATATTGGAGGGAAATGGATTAAGCTTGTTTAAGTTGTTCAGACCAGTCTCCACGACGTGACCATAGGCTTCGATAGTGTGGCGACTAGGGTGTCAACAATTATTTTGGTATTTAGTTCCCACAACGTGGCCAAGGAAGCCCACGATGTGGAGAGTTTTTGTTGACAATTTTTACATAAACTTTGATCGTTAACTTTTTGACCAGTCTAACGTTTGGTCAAACTTGGGTATGATTGAGTATTTGACTAAGGGATGGTCTTGGTTTGGTCTTAGGAAGCTTGGGTTGGCTAAGTTGTAGCTAAGGTAGTTGTTTGGCTTCTATCAAGTAATGGTTCAGGTCAGTTCTTCTCATTGTACTCGTGGGTCGAAGGCACCAATGTTGGCCCACTACGTTATGTATCCTGGTATATAAGATGTTATGTTGTAGTGACCTGTTAGATTGGTAGAATTGTATGATTGCCTGTACTTGCTTATTATTGTTTACATGTTGCATATGTCGACATATTGGTAGTTGGCTTATGGTACTACCTTGTGCGTTGGACCAACAAACCTAAATGTTTGGGTTGAGACTCTGTGTCAACAATCCCGGATGGTTGGGTTGAGACTATGTGTCAAAAAAATCTAGATGGTTGGGTTGAGACTATGTGTCAAAAAATCTAGATGGTTGGGTTGAGACTTTATGTCAACAAACCCGGATGGTTGGGTTGAGATCATGGGCCAACAAACCCTATATGCATGTATTGTAATTATTATTGTATTTTGTGTGAGGTATTTTGGGGGAACTCATTAAGTTTTGACTTACAATTGATTTCTTAGTTTCAGGTACATCAAATGATTGGGGGCAAGACGAAGGCATGATCGTACACATCCTCAGTGGACATTTTATTGATAGATGTTTTTGGGAAATTCTGATTTATGGTTATGAATTTTTGGAAACAATGTTTTGTAAGACTTGTCAGTTATTAAAAGGTTTTGAAAATAAAAAAATTATCTTGATTTTTAGGATGTTACATAATAGGACCTATTTTATGTTGTTCAATGTTTTTGGATGCAAATGAAGTTATGTTACTCATAATTTCACATGGATTACTTCAATTTGCTCGCAAAGTTGAATATCATTAATAAATAATAAACAATTAAAAATAAGTATTATTTAGTGCCCTAAAAATAGAATTTATGAATTAAGTGAAATTATGTGCAATTATCGATCAAATTGGATAGATTATACCCTCACAACTTAGTGGATATAAAGAAAGTTAAAAATAGAGATTGTACGAAGAAGTTTTCCCCTTTTTACGCTTATAAATATCATTATTTATCCAATTTCCTTGAAAACGTACATTGTATCGTTTCGTTGGGATAGATTCACGTTTCGTAAATTGCTCTCAAACACGTTTTTGAACGCAGTCTTAGGCCTAATTTTTTATATTATTTTTGATATATTTTTAACCCGAAATTTGGAAAATTCGCGAAAACTTTCGAATTAGAGCTTTATAAACACGAAATTTTAAATGTCGTTTTCACCTAGTTCCGTATATCGGATTTAAATTATGTTTGCACTTTTGAAAATTACCACACTCTAGACAATCAAAAGACACTTTTAAAATATTTTTACGAGGTCGAATCTTGTGACACAAAAATCGAGGCAAGCATTGAGGAGGACATGACATCATCCAAGTACCATAGAATTAAGCGTAAAATATACTTTAAAATCAACAAAGATGCTTATAATCATACTCTCAATCTCTCTTTGCTCTCTCTCTCTCTCTCTAACTCTGCTCTCTCTCTCTCTCTCTCTCTCTTTCTCTCTCTCTCTCTCTCTCTCTCTCTCTTGTTCTCACTTGGAACAATAACCATCGGAGGTGTTGTTTCCAGCCACCGAAGCTAGCGACATCCCACTCCTCCGTCGATCTCAGTCCCACAAACACCCCTTTCCGCAGCAGCCATTGACGACGAGAAGCAGCCAAAAAGGCTCGCCGGAACATCGTCTGCCACCCTCCCTTTGCCGCTCTCAGCCTCGAAATCGACCACTTGAACCCCTTTTTCCACCAATTCCTAATGAGTTTTAGTCGACGAAAGAAGTTGTCGACAGCCAAATCAACCTAGAAAAACCCATCCGGCCAACCATGTGTCATTGTGGCTGGTGACACGTCCCAACGAGAAGCTCCGATGACATTTTGGGTGTAAAAACTAGTTTTTAGGGTACCTTGGAAGAAGATTAGTAAGCCTCAGATGTCCCTTTGTCCCAAAAGCTCCACGACCAAAAGTCGAGAAATCGCACGTCGAATCTTAATTTTCGAAACGATCAACTTTCATGGAACTAAGGTGAGTTCTACGGCCCCTTTTATACCTTTTAAGCTTTTGGGGGAGGATATATGCATTTTACTTTTATGTAACGGTATTTACATTCTCGTTATCATTTACGTTACGATTACGTTATTTATATTTTTATTTACGATTACGTTATTATTTACGTCATTTAAATTCTCATTTATGTTATGTTTATAATTTCGTTCATTTACGTTGCTCATTAGCATTCACATTCATTTTATGTTCATATACATATTTTAATGATTGTCAAATTTAATCAAGAATATATATATATATATATATATATATATATATATATATATATATATATATATATATATATATATATATATATATATATATATATATACTTATGTTATTTTAAGTCAACGTAATACATAAAATGTTTTATATATATATATATATATATATATATATATATATATATATATATATATATATATATATATATATATAGACTTAGGTTAATCTGAGACCATGTTAACTTTGTGAGACTATGACATTCAATCTAAAAATTATTTTAAAATGGAAAATAAAAGGTAAAATCCGAAAATTCTTCTTTTAATTATTATTTTCGTCATTTTCTTTACCTAAAAAAAATTTATGGTTTTTTTAAATACATTAAATATTCTAATAGAATATTACACTTTAAATATTCCATTGTGATTTTAAATATGTTAAAATATTTAATATTCTACTAGATTTGTTAGATATGTAAAATATTTTAATATTCTATTATAATATTATAATATTCAACTATAATATTTCATAGATATTTCAAAATAATTTTTTATTTTTTTATTTTTTAGATAAAAAATTGACGAAAATAATATTAAAAAAAAATTTTCAACATTTTTTAATTATTTTGGATTTTAAAAATATTTTTTTATTTATTTACAAGATGAGTGACTAGCTAGTATTAAGTCTCCACTTGTTAGATAATATAGTGGTTTCACATTAAGCTAACGCCATATATATATATATATATATATATATATATATATATATATATATATATATATATATATATATATATATATATATATATATATATATATATATATATATAAAAGGTTAGGTTAATGTGAGACGGTCTAATTTTATGAGATCCTGAGACGCAATCATAGCTACTCATTTAATAGATAAAAAAACATTTTTAAAATTCAAAATAATTGAAAATGTTCGAAAAAAATTTCAAATATTATTTTCGAAATATATATTTTCCAAAAAAAAAATAAAGAAATAAAAATAATAAAAAAAAAAAATTTGTTTTACAAATTCTAGTAGAATATTATAATATTTTACATATCTGACAAATTTAGTAGAATATTCTAACATTCTAAAAATCACATTAAAAAAATTGCAGTGTTATATTCTATTAGAATATTTCACGTATTAAAAAAACGGTAATTATATTTTATTTTTTTAGGTAATTAAAGTTTCGAAAATAATAATTACATAAAAGAATTTTTGGATTCTTCCTTTTATTTTGCATTTTAAAATTATTTTTAGATTTGGTCTCACGGTCTAACAAAATTAGCATGGCTTCAAATGAACCTGAATCTCTCTATCTCGCTCTCCCTCGCTCTCTCTCTCTCTCTCTCTCTCTATATATATATATATATATATATATATATATATATATATATATATATATATATATATATATATATTGTAGTTGAAAATAAAAATTATGTAAAAGTAAGATAAATGTGTAATTTATAAAAATCATGGAAGAAAATCAAATTAGAAGTTAAATTATAAGAACATTAGACAACTAAAATGTATTATATGATACAAAACGACGTAGTGTGATGAATTTGAGTACCTAAGCTTATATACTATTAAGGGTATATTCACTTTTTATCTTTCTCTCATATATATATATATATATATATATATATATATATATATATATATATATATATATATATATATATATATATATATATATATATATATATATATATATAGGGTTATATTCATGTGAGACGGTCTAATTTTGTGAGTCCGTGAGACGCATTTTTTTATTTTTTTTAGTTAATTGAAGTTCCGAAAATAATATTTAAAAAAAAGAATTTTTTGATTTTTCTATTTATTTTGCTTTTTAAAATTATTTTTAAAATATGTACAGTGTAATATTATATTTAGAATATTTCACGTATTTTCAAAAAAAATAGGATTTTTTTTTAATTTTTTTAGTTAATTCAAGTTTCGAAAATAATATTTAAAAAAAGAATTTTTAGATTTTTCCATTTATTTTGCATTTTAAAATTATTTTTTAGAATATGTCAGTGTAATATTCTATTTAGAATATTTCACGTATTTTTCAAAAAAAAAAAAAAAAAAAACGGGATTTTTTTTTATTTATTTTCAGTTAATTCAAGTTCCGAAAATAATATTTAAAAAAAAGAATTTTTGGATTTTTCCATTTATTTTGCATTTTAAAATTATTTTTAGATTTTGTCTCACGAAATTAGAATGGTCTCAAATGAACTTGAACATATATATATATATATATATATATATATATATATATATATATATATATATATATATATATATATATATATATATATATATTAAGGTATTTATGATAATTTATTGGAGAATAAACGTTAATATGTTTATATCATCATTTTTTATGTATTATTCGAATAGCATGTCAGGCTTCAAAAGTTCATTTGATGTGTTACACCTTACCAAAGATCATTGACAGAGTTGAAAAAGCAATAGTATTTTGTTGACAAAATCATATTGAGGCACCCACCTTCAACGAGACTTCTTCCAAGTGCTACTTGATCACCTTAATTCCATACGCGAATTTGAAAAGCAGAAAAGGTATTCAATTAAAGCCTACAACGATTGAACGGATCACGAAAAGCGTATTTCCTGTAAGCACTTATCCTTCGTGGTTCACTTATCTGATTTGTTAGCTGACTTTATTATGTTTTTCTTTCGATCACAAAAGACATGTTCAAAAGTTTCATAGGAGCCACACGAATTGTTGCGAGTTTGAACTATTTCTGCTCCTACAGATTTGTTCGTATTTCGACCCCTAGTCATTCTTATTCAACAGCAGTTCTATGTCCAACTTTTATTATTGATTTATTTCATCATTCCTTTCAAGCAAAAAAAGATATCAATCCAAGTGAGGGAACAATCCCTTGATATATAATAGTTTTATCACAAGAAACACAAGGTGGTATATTTTACTTGCATCTTTCTTGGGGAAAAGCACTTTCAAATTTTATTGCAATAAAAATATTAAAGACGATGTTTCCTAAAAAGAAACTAAATGGGGAGTTTTTGAAAAAAACTATTCCCTTAGAAAGTGTAGATGTTCAATTTTGACCATCAAAACTACATCTCTTTTAAAGTATTATATTATATACTAGTTATAATAAGACCATATATTTTATACGTTTATTTTCAAAAAATAAAAAATAAAGTATAAAAATCTAAAAATTTAGAATGTTTCAAAATATATATATATATATATATATATATATATATATATATATATATATATATATATATATATATATATATATATATATATATATATTGAATTATTAAAATGTAATGTTTAATTTGTTATTTTTGACTTTTTATTTCTCTTTTAAATTTAAATAAATAATATAAATAAACAAACAAACCAATAAAATAATTAAATTCAGTTTAGAAATTTAGAAATTATAAAGAAAGTTGCATTAATAAAATTGATATGCATTTATTATTACATTTGAATATTACGAAGAATTTAATAAAATTGAAAAACACCATAAAATGACAATAGAAAAAAATTGAATTTTTTTTATAAAATGACATGTATCAAATACAATGAGAACATGACATGTGACAAAAAAACTTTATTTATTAGCTTAGATACATATGATATATAATATCTATTTCTTTTATGTAAATTTTGATGTGTAAGACTTTGTTAGACATGACACCATAAATCATCTGTAATTATTTGTTGTACCCAAAGAAAACAAACAATATTCTAAAAAAATGATGATATTGCCCTTGTTGGATTATTTTATATAGATCTAGGATACCGGCGAAACCTTCTTTACTCCTGATAACAAGGATCCTGATAACTTTGTGAATAAAAACACGTTTTACCACTAACTCTATGGATGTTGATGCAGGAATGAGCCTGATCATGGACAAACAACTTTAACAACACGACAAATGATCTCAAGCATACCCGGAGTAGTCCAACCTATACCAGAAGTTTCCCCAACAAGCCACATGATCTCAAGATTCGCTCATGCGATTGCTGTCACCGAAGACCCAAAGCACTTCCAAACTCCCAACATGAAGCCTTATGATGGGACTACGGATTCTGAAGAACATGTGACACAATATAGGGAAAGAATGAAGATCATCCTCATTCCCACACATTTGAAGGAAGCTTGCATATACAAGGGTTTTGGTTTAACCCCTACATGATCAACCCTGAAATGGTTGTTAGATGTTCTTCGTTATTCTATTGTTTCATTTGCACATTTAGTTAATATTTTTAACACCCAATTTTCTTGTAGTAGAACATTTGAGAAGATCAATAGTTATCTCTATCGGGTGGTTCATGATCCTAAGGAATCCTTCAGGGATTTCGGGAACAGGTTTGATAGGGAAGCTCTAAGTATCCCCAACATCGACATGCCAACTGCCTTAGAAGCCTTTAAAATGGGCTTGAAGAAAGAATCTCATTTCTAAGAAGACCTGTAATGACTCCATGCAAAAGAATGGATGAAGTAAGGGGTAGAGCCTTAAGATTCATAAGACTCGAAGAAGACAAAGAGATCGAAAAGAGGAACAACCCACCAAGCTCTTATGATAACCCCAATAAGAAGGCTGAATCCTCGGCCCAGAGATCCTATAAGTTTAAACCTTATTCCAGACCTGATAATCATCGGGTAAATGCCCTTAAAGACAAAGGGATAAAGAAGAATTTCCTAAAGTTGTTGACTACGTTTCTCTGTTGATGTTTCAGGTTTGATATTTGTTATGAAGGATCTTGGTGATAAAGCAAGATGGACAAGAAAGGGGGAAAAGTCCACCACTCGGAAAGACAAGTCCAAATGGTGTGCATAACATGGGGACTTTGGTCACATTACGGAAGATTGGATAGCCCTAAAAAAAGAGATTATTTACCTACTATACAAAGGATACCTCAAGGTGATCATCAGACGAAGAAAGGAAATATTCAAAGAAAAGGATCATGATCTTCATAAGACCCTAGAAAAGTCGGGATCCCCTCCTGCAGATGCTAAGGTAATTAATGTGATCTTTAGAGGACCTAGCATTTGTGGCACCTTTTATTCTGCAGTGAAAAGACATGCTAAAGTTTCGAAGACGGAGAAAGAAGAAAGGCCACAGAAAAACTTATCAATCACAAATGAGAAGGAGATTACCTTTGACGAAACAGATAGAACAGATGTGCAGGACCCTCATCATGAAAGACTGGTGATCACTCTTTACATCACCAATCATTTTGTTAGAAGCATCCTTTTCGATGGAAGATCTTCAGTTAACATCATACTCCTAGATGCTTTAAAAAGGATGAACATCCCTGAAGCCGAAATAATAAAAAGATCCTAAGTACTGATTGGATTCAGTTACGAAACAAAACATACATTTGGCGAGATAAAGCTACCTATCTACATAGAGGTGGTAAAATCTACGCAACACTTTTGTGTAATTGATACATTATCCTCCCATAATGTTAGGTAGAACATGGATCCACGATATGAAGGCTATCACCTCGACATATCATCAGTGTGTCAAGATGTCGACCCTAAGGGAGACAGTAAATATCATAGATGATCAACTAGAATCCAAGGAATACTACAAGACTTCGATGAAATCTTCAACTTTACCATGACAAGGATAGCAATTAAAGAAGGGGAACGACATGTGATGGAAACAAGAGAGAAAGATGTAAAGGAAGTGCCCTTAAACCTCGAGGATCATGAAGCCAAATTCCTCGTAGGATCCTCAATACCAGAACAAATCAAGAAAGAACTAATAAAGTTCTTAAAAGATAAAAGCAAAACATTCTACTGGAATAATTAGGATATGACAACTATAGACAAAAATATTATAACGCATAACCTTAACATTAACCCTTCTATCAAACCAATACAACAAAAAAGAAGAAAGATTTGTCCCAAAAGAAACCAGATCATCCAAGAAGAAGTAGAAAAGCTTCTTAAAACGGGGATAATCAAGGAAGTGAAGATGCAAAGATGGCTAGCCAATGTGGTCGTCGTGCAGAAGAAGAACGGAAAATGTAGAGTTTGTGTGGACTATACGGATCTAAATAAGGCTTGTTGTATATCCTTTCCCCTTGCCAAACATAGAATCCATGATAGATGTCACGACTAGCCACGAACTCTTAACGTTTATGGATGCATCTACAGGGTTCCAACAAATCCAAATGGAACCATCTGACCAAGAGGATATTGCATTCATTACCCCAACATTTATATACTACTATAATGTTATGCCCTTTGGTCTTAAAAATGCAGGTGCGACATACCTAAAAATACAGGTGCAACATACCAAAGGTTAGTTAACCGGATGTTCAAAGACAAATTGGGGGACACCATGGAAGTCTACATCGATGACATGGTGGTAAAATTAAAGAAAAATGAGGATCATCTAAGGGATCTTGAAGAGGACTTAAAAATACTAGACGAATACAACATGAAGCCGAACCCTTCCAAGTGCGACTTTGGAATGAGATCAGGCAAGTTCTTAGATACATGGTGACTAAAATAGAAATAAAATCAAGTTCGGAGAAAATAAAATCCATCATCGATTTAAGATCCCCATCCTCAACGAAGGATATTCGGAGACTAATAGGAAGAGTAACAGAACTTAACAAGTTCATCTCAAGATTCTTAGAAAGGTGCAAGCCTTTTTATGATATCCTAAAGAACAAAAGGTTTAAGTGGACTAGAGAGCATGAAGATGCTTTTTTAGGAACTTAAAAATTATTTAAGTTCTGCACCCTTGCTAGTAAAACCATTCGATGGGGAACAACTCCTCCTATACCTTTTAATATCCACTAACACTGTAAGTGCCATTTTAGCCAAGGATCTCAAAAGGGACCAACATCATATCTACTATGTAAGTAAAAGTCTCTTGGGTCCTAAGAGAATGTATTCCCATATTGAGAAACTAATACTTGCATTAGTAACTGCTTCCATAAAATTAAGATACTATTTTGAAACACATGTTATACATGTAAGAACTATTTAACCCATTAATAATGTTATGCGAAAAACAGACATGTCAGGTAGGATGGAAAAGCGGTATGTGAAGCTAAGCACATATGACATCAAATATGAAACAAGAACAACAATAAAGTCACAACAAATAGCATACTTTGTGGCTAATTTCGTTAATGATCTACAACCTGAAGCGGAATTGGAAAGCAAGGAACTCCAAAAAGAAGAAAGCATGGGAAAATGGACACTCTTCATCAACGCATCCTCAAATTTTAGAGGAACATGCCTTGGGATCATACTAAAATCGCCATATGGGGACATCATCCCCAAGGCAGTTAGTTGTGACTTTGATGCAACCAACATCGAAGTTGAATACGAAGCATTGATCATGGGATTACAGCTAGCTAAGGATCTTTAAATCAAGGATCTTCAGGTATTCATTGACTCCTTAATATTAACTAATGATTTTATTGGATCCTATGCAGTGAAAGGCGAAAGACTAGTACTATACCTCCAAATCCTCAAAAAGATGACCTCCAAGTTCGAAACTTTCAGCCTAAGCCTGGTTCCTAGAGAAGAATATATTGAGGTAGACGCACTATCTAACCTAGGATCTTCCCTTAGGATCCTGCCAGAAATCAGGATCCCTATAACCCATCTATTAATCCCAGCATTAGAAGATCCCTCCAACAAAACTGATAATCCCAATGACCATGACCAAACAACCAACATAGCAATAATCCAGGATCCTGACCTTCAACCACTTCCTTAAGATCCTAATCGTGAGGATCCTAACATCTAGGATCATCCTCAAAACTTAAGATCATGGATCCAGCCCATTGTTGAATATCTCCAGAATGGCATGATCTCAAGTAAAGAGAAAAGTTAGAGAGCCTTCAAGATGAGGATCTCTCATTTCTTGATGATCCAAGGAAGTCTATACAAGAAATCCATGGCAGGCCCATACCTTAGATGCTTGGAAGATCACGAAGCTGTAGAAGCATTAAAAGGTATACACGAACGAGATTGCGGTAACCACCTTAGGGACATATCCTTATGCTTCAAAGTGTTAAGTATGAGGTACTACTAGCCAACGATGAAAAGAGACGCCTTTTTATATGTACAAAAATTTGATGCTTGCAAAATACATAACAACATCCTACATCAGCCAGCATAACGGCTGCATACTATCATTTCCCTTTGGAAATTCATGAAATGGGGAATGGATGTAGTTCGAAAATTACCAAGGTGTCCTAGGGGAATGGTATCCATGTTACTGATGACAGACTACTTCTTGAAATGGATAGAGGCTGAAGCCTTTGTTCAAGTACGAGAGAAAGAATAGTCTTATTTATCAAACGAAACATCCTAACTAGGTTCGGGATCCCTACTAAGATCATATACGATAATGGATCCCAGTTCAAAAGCAAAAGGACTAGAGAATTTTGCATGAGTTGGGGGATAAATTGATAATACTCACTCTTTTTCACCCTCAGTCTAACTGTCAAGCTGAATCCAACAATAAGATCATAGTCAACAATCTAAAAAAGAGGTTAGATGAGAAAAAATGAAGATGGGCAGAGGAACTATTTCTCGTCCTATGGATAGATAGAACCAATTCAAAGACAATCACTAGCCAAACTCCATACTCCTTAGTGTTTGGAACAAAATTTGTGATCCCTACTGAAGTAGTAGTTCCAACGGCAAGATATCATTTTCAGGATCAAGAGAACAACGATAGGATCCTAGCCCATGATCTTGACACTATCGATGAACTTAGGGATCTTTCCAGGATCTGTATTGCTGCTCATCAATAGAGGATCACTAAAGCATATAAGAAGAACATCAAAGTTAGAATCTTCCAGGTAGGTGACTTGGTACAAAGGAAAAGGTTCCAAAGTACTAAGGATCCTAATGTAGGCAAGCTGGCACCTAAATGAAAAGGACCATATCTCATTGATTTAGATGCAGGAAAGAGGGAATATTAGCTAGTCAACCTTGAAGGGAACATCTTGCCAAGATCCTAGAATGTCGTCCGTCTACAAGCATACTTCTTGTAAGTTGTATTGATCCTTTTTCAAACAAACTCATGGTACACTCTCTCTGCCCTCTAATTTTATGTATCTATTTTTATTCTTCTGATAACCATTACTAAGTTAAGAATTGGATGGGCATTAGCCAAGCTAAGACCCACCCCAAGCTAACGTTTTCTATGCATAGGCACACAAGGATCTTGATATACAAAGATCCTGATACACAAGGATCCCAACATTCGAGGATCCTAACATCCACGGATCTCAATAGATACATAGTTGTATGATCTTAAAAATTGCAATATGCAAAGTATCCAAGTAACTACGAATCGAGACTAATCATATCTCATGTGATTAAGGGTACTTAATCCCCTATAATGTTTAAAGAGTCAATTACCTCTTTTAGACAAGTTAAGGTTTCTACACCTCGCTTGGATGCACAATATCTTACTATGGGATGTGAAAACAGGGATCATTTCACGCTTCAGTGACTTGGCAACCCTCTTATTTTTTAAAATATGTCAAGATCCTAATGTTTAAACATAAGGTTAATAACACTGATGAGTTATCTGAAGATTGAGATCTACCCTAGTAATTTCCTAAGGTTTATGACACTGATGTGTTATCCTAAGTTGGGGCTTACCTAGTAATTTGCTAAAATCTATAACACTAATGTGTTATCCTAAGTTGGGATTTCCCCAGTTATGTTTTAAACTTTATAACAATTATATGTTATCTTAATTCGGGATTCTCCCTAGAAGTGTGCTGAACATCAGCATGTTCTCATAAGATGTGATTTTTTACAGGAAACGTCTAAGGTTTGTAGCATTACTATATCATAAACATGGATCCTTCCCAATTGCATTTGAAGTTAGGATCATTCCTGTTTTGGTCTGTTGTGGTGCACGATCTAACAAATAAAAATATAAATAAGACTACTATAGTTCAATAACAGGTAGTACAGGTAAGCAGGGTCGAATCCTCAGGGACACATCCTAAAGTCTATGCCTCTTTGCATAAGACATGAACTAATTATTGAAAACTGCATAAAACATAAAGGGGGGGGGGGAGGAGGGTTATTTCTGAAAATTGAAACTAATAAAAATTGGAAATCATAAAAGAATAACTCAATTAAAAGGTTGTGGAAATTCAATATAGAGAAAACAATTTCAGTTCCATGGTGACTCCCATGATAATGTAATTAACCTTCAACACAATATTTGACTATGCACTTGTTTAAACTGGTACTGAAGTTCACTAACAAGCTCTAATGACCTCTATTACAATAATTATTTAATCAAAATAAGTTCTTTTAATTAGACCTAGCTTTTTACGAAATTAACCAAACAAGCTCTTAATTAACAAAGAAAAGTTGCATTAGACACAATGTAATTTCCTGGTAAAGTCCAATACCTCTCATAAGCTCGGAGGCGTAAAAACTTGTTTGATCAATTCATATTGGAGTTAATCTTAATAGAGAATTAATCCAATATTTGTTACTTTTTACTAATAAGTCTAGACAATTACTGATCCAGATAATCAGATAACAATATTGATTCACAAACAATTTAATTGGCTAACAGAAATTGAAATTAAAATCAAACATTCAATTAAACATAGAATTGATCAAACTAAATAGTAATCGCAGTCAAACATCATGCCTAATGATTAATCACATGAAAAGTTTATGTCTTGCGAAACTGAAATCTGATTTTCTAGCTTGACATGACTAAAAACGAATTACAAACAGTAGAAATGGAGTCTAAATGATAAATCTTACTAAACATGAAAAGAAATTGACTTGTCTCTTTCGGATCTATGTTCTTCACTTGAAAATCTATGAAAATCGCCTTAGAATCACCAATTAGGGTTACTAGACAAATATGTGTCTCTATTTATACATCCAGCAGTAAAAATGACACACATGGGATCGCATGTATGGAAGTTGTGATCCCAAGTATTGTTGAAAATGTGTCCCGAGCCTTTTAAATGAAGTACGTTGCTGTTTCGAGATGTTCTGACCAAGTTGCAATCGCACGTAAGGAAGTTGTGATCGTATGTTGTGATGTTGCGATATTATCTACAATCTTTTCTCATCCTTTTGAATTTTTGGCACGAAAAATCTCCGAAGTGAAGCTGCGACCAAACCTACGATCGCATGGTCAAAGTTGCGATCGCAAGGATGAGACATGCGATCGCATGTAGTCATTTTTGTCTTTTTTTTTTATCGTCGTTCCTCCTTCCAAGCTGTTTTTGATCATTCTTCGACATCCTTCCTTAGTCTAGACTCCAGTTAAGCTCAAAAGCATCCACTAACACATCCCAAGTCGCATTATTATCCATGTGCTCTAAAGTGCCCTAAAAAACCATAACAATGTGAGCCGTACGGGTATTCTACAAAATAACCGCGAAACACATAATACATAAGAATAATCAGGAGTTAGTTTTTTTATAATAGAATACCAAGGAAATTATGCTAAAAGATGCATATTAAATGCATCTAGCAAACCTCCTCAAGCGTAGACCTTACTTGTCCTTGAGTAAGGAAAGGATTAATGTGGTAACGGGATAAAGGGAAAGAGTAGTAAAGGAATAACGACACACTAACAACTAAAAGAAAAATCTAACTAACAAGAACTACAGAAAATAAACAGAACAAGGAATAAAATATGCATGCATAAACAAAACAACATAATAAATGAACAAAAATGTTATGAAAAAGAGAAACAGACAACTAAAATTAAAACATATATTTTTTTCTTTTTAAATTTTTTTCTATATATTTTTATATGTTTTATATAATCAAACTTTACATCGAAAGGGGCTCCAATCACTAACACCTAAGCAACCACCTTTCATGTATCACAGACTCCCAAAGTGAGGAAGACCACGAAACGGTGTAAACCAATAGTCGAACCATAGTTTTATTTAAACTTTATATCTTAATTAGCTTTATGAGCGAAAATAACACAGTCTAGGATCTCATGTCTTAAGACTAGATAGTCAAGAATCATAATCGATGCATCCTTAAGAACCCAACATGACCAAATCAACTTTCGCCAGAGCAACAATGGACAACTCCCATAAGAGCCCAGGCTCTATGTTTTCACTTTTTCGAGAGCCACAAGTATCATATCACACAGTTCTTCATTCGCCAGATTTGATTTGAAACGACTTCTCATTTGATTGAACTTGGGTTTGTAACTTTGTTTTGAGCTTGAATTCTTCAATCTGTTTTTGGAATTTCTTGACATTTCTTCGATTGAGCGCTTGAAAATTTTGATTTGGATACTGGATATGACGTTGTACCCTTTCTTCTTTTTTATTGTGTGGATCCGATACTTAAGCTCTCTGTTACGGAGAGTGTAATGTGTGTCAACAAATAGGGTCATGTTCTATGGGTCCAGAGTTATCGATAAAGATTCTTTTTAAACATTAAGAAGAAAAACTTCCTAAAGCTGTTATTACCGCCCACAAAACATTTTAGTACACCATTTTTTTATTATCTAAGGTTGGGGTCTCGAATTACAGTGTTTGGGTCCCCTACTTATGATAGCTGATTCTACACTTCCAATAACAATCAGCTCGTTTCGGATTTTTTCATTTTTAATTCTCAATATCCCACTTTACGGAGCTATCGTATGTAAATAGTATCATCATCTCGTGTGTGTGTGTGTGTGTGTGTATATATATATATATATATTGAAATTATAACAAAAAAAATCATTTTTATGCAAATGCGAAATGCAACAAAATGATAATATTTTTTAGGAAAAAAAACTAGGACGAAAAATGAAAAATAAGGACATAAATGAAAAATCTTTTTGGGTTTCTTGTTAATTTTTTTTTTTTTTTTTTAGAAAAAACATTGTACAAATAGATAACAAATTCTCTCCCCATGCTTAAAATTAAGCATTGTCCTTAAGGCTTACAGAGGAGTGGAAAATGACTACTCTGGCAATGATGGAAAACGACGGCAAATCTCGTCGCGGAAGCCGGTGAAATCCTCTTAATAACCTGCAACCTCGTCCCGAAACCCAGAAACCTGAGTACTATAAAGCTTATAGTCGAGGTGTAGACAAGCCATACTCTGCTGAAGAGCAGCGATATCCTGGCAGATGTCCAGATAGTGCTGATAAGTGAAGGGTGGGTTGGGATGGGGATGGGTGACTGGGTGTGATGGGGATCGCCCTGAAAGTCCATCTGCATAGGGTCAGGCTGAGTGTAGGAGTCGTGGTGGACGGTCCTAAGTGGGGTAGCAACCATGTAGTCAGGGTGCAAAGTGGAAAAAGATGGTGTACTAGGATACAGACGCGTGGAGGCCGGTTGTGACCGATGTGGGCAAAGAGGGGGTGGAATGTTCGATGGAAGAACCCACGCAGTCTCACTAATGTGGTCAACAAGGGCAATAACATCAGGACATGTGACTTTGAAATAAGTGGATCGTCCTAGCATCCAAATATTCCCACTCGGAGCGGGACGTAGCATGTGTATGGCCCGAAGGTTCTACAGGGTCAAGCAAAAGGAGTCACCCGAAAAGAAGGTGTACTCTGGGGGAAACTGCTCTGCACCGACGCAAGCGATGACTGTGATCAGACCACCACAACGAATACACTACCAGTGTTGAGGTTTATTACTCTATGGAATCTTTTGATGATTAAATTGCCAAAATGAGGGTGGTATGATCCGGTGATCATGCACTATATAAGGAAAAGCTCGGCTTTGCCGGCTTTGGTGGTCTCAAGTTGTGCGTAAATAATGCTACAAATAGTTTTCAATGCGATTTTTATAATTAGATGGACAATGCTGGTATGAACGGATTGGGATGCTTCATAATGGTCCAATCATGTGATGGAATACCAAAAATCACGCTCATTGAAAGCACCAGTAAGCTGAGATAGGTTGGTGATGGGTGTACGAAAAAAAAATACACAACTGGTCAGTGTGTATAGAGTGAGGGGTGCTAAAACAGGGAAAAGAAAAGTTTCCCTCTTGGTTGACTTCACTCAAGGTAGCTAGAAACTCTCTGATGAGTAAAGGACAAGTACCAAAATCTGCAGCTAAAAGACGCTCCTAGCCAATATTGGCAAAAAGAGCACGAACACCATTGTAAATATGGAGTTCCCGCATAAATGTGCGGCTGGGGACCAGACCTGTGGTAAATTTCTCGTTCAAGAAGCCGCTGATTAGAGTCAAATGTAGCCTGTGAGCCAAAACCTATGGTTAAATTGTCTGCCTGGACAATGTATGACTAGTCCGGAGTGTCAATATTTCGGCGTGATGGGGAAGATCTAAGAGGCATTTTCAGGTCAACTTCTAGGACATATCAGGCACAATTCCAGATAATCATTTATCAAGAAAAAATAAAAATCTCTAACTACTTCCAAAGCGGATACGCAAGCCCACACAGATATATAACAGAAACAAAAATGTCCAGTTTCAAAACGAATATACCTGACTGTGTGCTAAGCAGCATTATACTTTTCGCGTCTGAAAAATTTCCGAGTTTTCCAATTCCGTTCTGATGAACCTCTTCTGAACAGTGACCGAAGCAAACTTTTCAAGTTTTCAGGACCTGCAGAGTTCTAACGGAGCATAGATCTGAAAAAGAAACTCACAAAAATTCAAATTTCAAAATGAGGAAAACAAGATTTTTGGAGAGTTTCAACCATGGAATCGTGATTTCGTTACCGTAGAGATGTAGTAGACGTAAATAGAAGAAATTGATACCTTTTTTGCTTGATTTGTATGAAAAATGAAGGATTTATGTGACTTTTGGTGAAAAAATGGAAGAATCTGGAACTTAAAGAGAGAATTTTGAGTTGTGGGGTGTAACAAAAGAGAGATGCGATTCATATTTATAGCAAAATCAAAACCTACTATCGCATGTTCTTATGTTTTTTTTCAAAAGTCTCTGTTTTAAGAATTGACGAACGTCCAGGTGCAGTAAACTAGAAACATGGGATCGCATGTTCTGAGGTTGCGATCGCAACTTTTAAAAAAATGATGTATTCTGTGGTAACAAGTCTCGAGGGTGTAATATTCTTCAAAAATTCAAAGCATGTGATTGAATGGACAAGGTTGTGATCACATAAACTCATTTTCGTCAAAAATTCACTCAAAAAATCCTCAAAGACCTCATGCGATAAAAAAAATCAAGAGTTGTGATCGCAAGGACTAGACATGCAATCACATGTCCCATAAAAGTTGACTTTTTTTAAAAAAAAATTGCAAATTCTCTCTATTCCTTTTTGTATGAAAATCACGATTCAATTAAAAAGAAACAACCTAAGTAACTAGAAACACACAAAAATCAAAAAGAATTAGCAAAAACGAAAATCAAAAGCAAACGCCCGGGTTGCCTCCTGGTATGCTACCTATTTTTTACTATCGTTGGCTCAACGTTGTCACTAGGTTTCCTCAATTGCGGTAAATCGCGATCTCGACTACCTTCACTTCCTCATTCGTAAGTTGAAACCCCTCGTAAAATGGTTTAAGCTGGTGAGCATTAACCTTAAAAATCTTTCTTGTTTGTTCACTCTTAATTTCTATGTCACCATGATCAAAATCATTAGTAACAACAATAGATCCCACCCAACGAGAACTTAATTTACAGGAAATAAGTTTGAAACGAGAGTGATATAAGAGTACCTTTTGACCGGTAGTCAATATATTTCGTGAGATCATCTTGTCGTGAAAAGCTTTCGTCTTCTCCTTATAAATTGCTTCGTTCTCGTAAGCATCGTTCCGAATTTCCTCTAACTCCTGGATATCCAATTTCCTCTTCTTTCGAGCTTCATCCATGCTAAAATTTAAATTCTTGACAGCCCAGTATGCTCAATGCTCCAATTCAATCGGTAATCAACAAGGTTTGCAAAAAACAATTTGATATGATGACATACCGATAGAAGTCTTGTATGTTGCACGGTGTGTCCATAAATTACCAAATACGGCAAGGGGGTTTGATGTTATATGGGTCATCGTGGATTGATTAACCAAGAGTGCCTATTTCTTGGCTATTCAAGAGAGCTCAACGGCCGAGAAACTGGCCGAATTGTACGTTCGGGAGATCGTGTCGCGCCATGGGGTTCCTGTCTCCATTGTCTCTGATCGAGATGTCAGGTTTACCTCTCGCTTCTGGCAAAAGTTTCACGAGGAGCTGGGCACGCGGTTGCACTTCAGCACAGCATTCCACCTGCAGACCGACGACCAGAGCGAGCAGACTATTCAGACCCTCAAGGACATGTTGAGGGAATGTGTCATTGATTTCGGCGGGAGCTAAGACTCCCACCTACTGCTTGCGGAGTTCGCCTACAACAATAGCTATCACTCCAGTCTGGGCGCCCCGCCATTCGAGCTGTTGTACGGGCGGAGATGTCGCACCCCGGTCTGTTGGGGAGAAGTTGGACACAGGATGATGGGTAGTACGGAGGTGGTTTTGCAGACTACCGAAAAGATCCAGCAAGTTAGACAGCGCTTGCAGACTGCTCAGAGTTGACAGAAGAGTTATGCCGACAAACGCCGATCCAAGTTGGAATTTCAGGTGGGAGACAAGGTACTCCTGAAGCTCTCGCCCTGGAAGGGCGTGATCCGCTTCAGGAAAAGGGGAAAATTGGGTCACCGATATATCGAACCGTTCAGGATCACTGCCAGGGTGGGCAAGGTGGCTTACAGGTTAGAGCTGCCGGAGGAGCTTAGTTGGATACACAGCACTTTCCATGTTTCGCAGCTGCGAAAGTGCATTATGGATCAGGAGGCAGTGGTGTCATTGGATGATATCCAGGTCGATTAGTGCCTGAACTATGTGGAGAGGCCCGTGGCCATACTAGAGAAAAAGGTGAAGATACTAAGGAAAAAGGAAATACCTTTGGTGAAGGTACAATGGGATCATCGGAAGGGATCCGAATGGACGTGGGAGGCAGAGACAGAAATGCGAGAACATTATCCGGGACTATTCACCGCAGTAGACTTCGAGGATGAAGTCTAGTCCAAGTGGGGGAGAATTGTAACGTACTGATTTAAGGTGTAAATTTAATTAAAGAATAATTGGTCTTATGACCTACTTGGCAAGTTGGTTGCCCTACTCGCCGAGTAGCAGTGGGAATGGATCGCGTGTTTAGTGACCTACTTGGCGAGTCCACCATGGGACTCAGCGAGTAGGAGCTGGCAGATGAAACCCTAAATTCAGGGGTTTTACACCCTATTTAAAGGATCATTGGACTCCACCAGCCTCCCCTTTTGCTTCTTGTCCCTCTCAAACCCTAAAACGTGTGTGTGTGTGTGTGTTCTTTGGTGTCCAAGCTTGGAGGAGTAACCTTGGAAGGAAGCATTGAAGAAGCAAGGAAAAGCAAGGCCAAGAGCTCAGGAAAACTAAGGGATTGCATCAGACATCACTCTCTGGAAGGTAATAGGCTATTCCTTTAGCCCTTTTCACTTTGAACCTCCCTTGGATGGGTGTTATGAAGGACTCTCCATGTTTAAGCTAAGATCTGAAGTTATAACTTCAGATCTGGACTTCCCTTGACCTCTAGATCCATAAAGTTCCCAGATTGTGCAAGGTTGAAACCCTCCCAAGGTGTAAAACTCCATTAAAGAGCTTAGATTTATCATTTTGGGCCTTTAGAACCTTGCATGTATGTAAAGATTGCAACTTTACATAATAAACGTGCCTTAGGAGCTTGGATCTGTAATTTGGGGCCTTGCCATGGCTTAAAGAGCATCTGCATGGATTAAGATTTGCATAGACTCGGCGAGTTGATTAAGGGACTCGCCGAGTCCATTGAAGATGGCCATGAACTCGGCGAGTTCGTTGAAGATTTCCTTGAACTCGGCGAGTATTAGGAAACTCGGCGAGTTGGCTAGGGTTTCTCCCAAAATCTTGGCCGCATATGAACTCGATGAGTTAAAAGGAGACCTCAGCGAGCAAGTCGAGGATTCCACGACTTCTCGAACTCAGGAAGAACTCGGCGAGTCGGAGACCTGCACTCGGCGATCGAGTCAACATAGACTATTGACTCTGACTATGGACTTTGACTTGGACCAAGGGGTTGACCAATTGAATTCTGTGGGTTTCTGGGATTGGGAGATTTATGAAAAAGGTCGTGTGGAACTTTTAGTTGGTGAAGTTCGTGTTGTACCTGGGAGTTGAGCTTTCTTATTTCCGACGACAGTTGCGAGGTGAGTTATCCTCACTATACTAAGGGGTCTAAGGCACCAAGGCCGGCCCATTGGATTTGATATCCTAGTAGTTATTGTTATGTTGAGTTTGAGTTAGTAATGCATGCCAGTTGATGTGCTAGTCGGGTAGATCTGTAGGACTGCCTGCGATACTGATTGATTACTTGTATGTGCATTTATCTATTACATGTCAACATGTTAGGTGGGGTGGGTTGAGGTTGTACTGCTCCGTGCGGTAGCCAACAAACCCAAGAGCATTCCAGATATAAGCTGAGGGCCCGGTAGGCATTCCAGACTCATACTGAGGGCTCGACGGCATTCCAGATACGAGATGAGGGCCCGGTAGGCATTCCAGACTCGTACTGAGGGCCCAGGGGTAGTCCAGCTTGTAAAGCTGTGGACCCAGTGCATGATGTTCTGTTTTGATTGATATGATATGCTAATGTTGATAATGATATGTGAATTGTATGTGTATCGGTATTTTGGGGTAACTCACTAAGCTCTCGGGCTTACAGTTTCTGTAAATTGTTTCAGGTACCTCAGGGGATCGCGACAAGGCTAAGGCATGATCGTACAGCTCCTCCTATTGTGTTATGTTTCTGGGAAAAGTCTGATATAAATGTATTATGAAAACAAAGTTGTAATGTTTTGATGAATTCGACGTGTTTTTGAAAATTTAAATTTGGCTTAATTTTTGAGTGTTACACTTTCTCTCGTTCTCGATTATGCCTTCTACAAAATCAAGCAAGCACAAGAGAGATAAAGACAACACACCATGGAAAACTATCTTCTACAATAGCAGGTCATCCACCGAACTGACAAATCATGGAGCCATCTTTGTCAACCAACAAATGAAAGGCATCAATTCAACTCAAGGTTGATGGTTCAGGAAGAAAGGGTTGAAGATTTAACCAAGGTCTACTACCACCTGTTTTGGTTTTTCACTTTGCTTTTTATTTCATATGTTACTCAAATTGCCTCAACTCTTGATGCGAATAAATTCAATGCATTTCTACTTGGTACAGTTTTTGTTCCCTAGATTATGTATCATTTGTTTAACATGTTTTGTTTTTCCATCTAAATGTCATTTAGGGCATGGATTACATCCGAAGCACAATTCAATTTCCCTTGGACAAGCGATTAACTTTATAGAGAAGTTCTGTTTTATTCACTTATTTATGGTTCCAGAAGGATTTTCATTGTCCAATGATGTACATCCCTCTACTTGTTCTTCTAATCTATCACTATTCTCTAACTTATATGGTTTGATTCAACATAAATATGAACTTCTAAATCCCTAATGTTTTTATATATACAATCCATAATGAAAACCAACAACTTAGTAGATGAATATTTGACATGTCTTCACTCTTCAGGATGAGGCATCTGGTGATGATATAATGTATACTGATGTTGATGGACTTGGTAACCCTGATCTTGACTCCCAGTTGGTTTCCACGAGAACAAGACTTATTTCGGTAACAAAGTTCTATTATTCAAGTACTTATTATTGGTTTATATTTTTCGTTATTATGTTTGATAAATAATAAGTTCTCTTTCATACAAAAAATAAACATGATTCAGGTAAACCGAAGAGAGAGATTCAAGCATTGGAATGACAATCTGCTATTAACCACCATCAAGCAACTATAATTAGTGAATTAATAAATTTGTCTTAGCAAATTTCAGAAAATGATGCATTCCTAGGTTCTTACTTTAGTACATAACCTGTCATTTTTTCTTGGAAGATTGACAAATGAATTGGAGCATGATTAAAACTTTTTTCCTTTAAAACTGTGCTTAAATGAACAATGCAGTGAAGATTTTGGGTGCCATTGCTTGTTGCAGAGCTGCAAAAACTTGAATCAGAATTACACACGAAAATGAAGAAGTTAGAGAATTAAATAGATGATGAAACTGAAAGTGCTAGGTTCCAGAAATTGCATTTGTGGAATGAAGATTTGTTAAACATAATTTGTGGAAATAGTAATATACACTACACGTTAAATATTATATTTTTAATGAAATAGTGTTCTAACTTTAAATATGTAATAAGCCTCTCTAATGCAAAGCTAAAAGAAGTTGAAGGATTTTTTGTAGGTTTCAACACTTGTTGAACTTCTGCAAAGTTGTTAATCAATGTGAGAATTCTTCTTTTTTGCTTCTATGTGTATTAAATCGATCAAAATTTTTCTAGCTACCCATCAAGAAATGCATATGAATTTGGTGCCTTTAGAATGACTTTGATTTAATTAAAATGTTTCTTCCCCACTCCCCAACACCACCATTGCGTCTCTTTCTTGTTGTAGTAAATTATAACATATATTTATTTCATAGTTTTTATTATGACATTGTTTTTGTTACAAAAACTCCCAAAATGCAGCCTTAAAGTTATCCCAAATTCAATTTATGCTTGTATATTGGTTGTTACTTGTTAAACCATAACAAAATATGAGTTGTTTTGATTTAATGAGTTTATGAAAATATGGTGTAGGGATGAGCATTTGGGACCAAAAAAAATCAGGACCGAACCAAATATTCATATTAGTGGGTCGGTTTTTGGGTTTTGTTCTTACCAATAATCGGGTTACGGGTTTGGACAGGACCATACCCAGACTAGACCAGAAAACCAAAGGTTAATTCCTTAATTCTTTTATCCCCTGTGTTTTTTGTGAAATGAAAAACTTAGATAATATAAATCTCATGAACCAAAACAATATTAAAATCAAGAAATAGACGCTTGTAGGATTGTTCAGCAGGACCTGATGTCCTTTTCATTCATTTTTATATAAAGCATGTTTGAAAATATTAGAAACAACCAACTTTTTCACTTTTCTTTTTTCAATTCCCATGTTTTAACAGTATTTGTAATTTATTATTTAAAATTATGTTTTGCCTTATTATAACAATATAAACCTATTATTAAGGTTTTCAGTCGGCTCCTATTCGAGTATATGTTCTTTTTTTTTTTTTTTTTTTTTTTGTAGAAAAATAATGTTTGCAAATTTACCTGTAGCATTTTTAAACAGTCTACTTTCATCCTTTTTGGTTTGTAGTAACCTACTTTTATAAATTGTAAGTCATAACACCCTACTTTCCAGTTTGTAAATTAAAATGGATGAAAGTAGATTTTTATAACCCATAACTCTACCCATTCAAAATATTTTGAGAATTATGCCCAATCAATCTATTTCTAATTAGGAATATTACTTTGAAAAATTTACATTATAGTAGTGAAAATTGATTTGCATTTAAATTACATTCTACATTTGCTACCCAATTAGTGATCTTTTCAAAGTTCAATGTTGTAATTGGAAAAAACAAAAGAAACTGCCATAATAAAAATTAATGAAACTACATTTCTATTTAGCAACATTTTTTTTGCAATAATGTGTATCCTTGGTGACTTCCCAGATTAGTAGCCAACTTAGATGCATGGAGAACACCTTAATATAATTACTATGAGAAGGTTATGAATGGAATTTTATAAAAAAGAAAAATCTGACCCCATTCTATGATTTTCATTTTCAATTGGGCCATGTGATATATAAATCCAATCAATTGGCATAAAAAGACGGGTATACCCTCATTGTTGGTAAAAATGTGTCTTTGTAAAGATTTATGTGTTTCTAAGATCACTTGGTATGATCAAGCGGTTTAACATAACTACACAAGAAAACACTTGGTAAGTTTAAAGTTTTTTTCTTTTTTATTTTTGCTTATAATTTGTGGTTTTTTTATGATGGTTGACAATTTCGGCCATGTTTTCACACAGATCATGTTTAAAGAGGATGTGATGGTGCTTCTTGATTTGTTGCAAGTTGATTCATGTATCTTAATCCCTTCTAAGATTCCATTAGTTATTGATTATACTCTTCAGGTCAAATTTAGAGAGATTATTTGTATACATGATATTTTTGTATAATGAGATTATTGAATGAGATTCAGTTTAAATGTTAATACATTTATTGTATGAAATGGATTGTTTTCATATTATGCGTAAATGCATATCGTAGATGCGTGTTGTATATGGATGTTGAAGTTTGTGATATACAAATGTGTGTCATCTTCATTTATGCTAGGGCTTTAATGATACGCAATGTGAGTCATAAATGCGTGTCGTAAGGTTATGACACGCAAATGTGTGTCATCTTCCTTTATGTCAGGGCCTTCCTTGACACGCATTGTGTGTCGTAAACACATGTCATAAATATGCATCGTAAACGCTCGTCGTAAATTTTACCTCGTGCAAAAGTTTGTCATCGTTCTTTATGACACAGCCATCTTTGACACGTATTTGTGTGTCATTTGTGCATTTTACGACCCACAATGCATGTCATTAAATTGTATTTTTGTAGTAGTGATACGAACTTTGAAAGTCAAATCATCCAGGAGGAAGTATACATCAGCAATTAAAGTAACATTTGATTCCGCCATTCATGTGTGTGTGTGTATATATATATATATATATATATATATATATATATATATATATATATATATATTGTAACATCCTGGAATTTCAAGAGTAGAGTTGAAGGGCTAAAAGTGTAAGTTTCGGAGGGTGACTCGGCGAGTCCATGGATAGACTCGGCGAGTCAGGTCGCGACTATGGTCGCGTATCAAGTGGCCTACTCGGCGAGTCCAAAGATGGACTCGGCGAGTAGGTGTTGTATGGAGAAAACCCTAATTTTCGGGGTTGAGCCCTATATAAAGAGAATTATGCCCCTCCACAGCCTCCTCTATTCCCCCCTTGAGTCCCAAAAACCCTAAATTCGTGGAGAGTCCCATTGTTGAGCAAATTAGAGCTTGGAGAGGTGTTGGTTGAAGAAATCTTGAAGGAGAAGTGGCTTGGATCAAAGGGTTTTGCTTGGATTCGAGTTTCATTGCTGTTGAGGCATCCTTTGGAGGTAATACTTTCGTTCTTGGGCTGTGTTTTCCTAGATTCTCATTTTGGAGTTGTGTGGGGAGCTTGGTTGTGTGGCATCTTGATGTTGGAGTATGGATCTGAGGTTGCTACCTCAGATCTGGAGTGGAGAAGATCTTAAGAGCATTAAAGCCCCTGTTCTTGTGTTGTTTATGGAGCTATCATGTCCCAAACCTTGGTTCTAAGGTGAATAAGGCCTAGATCTCTTTAGATTCACGTAAAGTTTGCCACTTTACGTGATGGATGGATTGTAGGAGGTTGGATCTATGTTTTGGATCAATTGCATGGCCTGAGATGCTTTCTGTATGGATTCAGACCAGTGGTACTCGACGAGTCACATGGGTGGACTCGACGAGTTGCTTGAAGATGGCCTGGAACTCGTCGAGTTGGAAGAACAACTCGGCGAGTAGGTTGAAGATAGCCTTGGACTCGGCAAGTCTGTTCTTGGACTCGACGAGTCTTGTCGAGGAGTCCCAATATTTCTGGTTGAGTCGAGGAATCGGTGAGTCAAGGGATGACTCGGTGAGTTGGGTGCGAGTGGACTCAGAGTTGTTGAACTTGGCGAGTCTTGGGGCGACTCGGCGAGTTGGGTCGCTGATTGAAGGAAGTTCTGAGCATAAGGACTCGGCGAGTCATCGGGTTGACTCGACGAGTAGGGTCAGCCAGGGGTTGACTTTGACTTGTCCAAGGTTGACCAGTTGTCTTCCAGGGGTATTTTGGTAATTAAGGGCATTTATTGAGTTGTATGTTTTGATGTTCAGTGGAGGAGTTCGTGTCAGAGTTCGGAGCAGCGGGATCTTGTCCTTTCAGCCGGCAGTTTCGAGGTGAGTTATCCTCACTATATCAACAGGGTCTAAGGCACCAAGGCCGGCCCTTTATTGGATCGAAATTCGGATATGGTTATTATGTTATTGTTTGATGTGTCTGCATCCTGGTAGCTAGGATGGTACATGCTAGGAGACCTTGTTAAGGTTGGTTTCCCGATATATATAAAGTGATGCTATACTAGTGACCGGTTAGGTCGGTAACCTGGGTAGGGTAATGATATGCTATGTGATCTGTTTATTCGGTTTGTTGGCTATGACTGTTATATGATTGTATGTTTTGTGCACATGGTTGTTTGGACTAGAGATGGGTTGAGGCGGCTCCTGCTTTGTGCTGTAGGCCAAGATACCCAGGGCGGACCGGTTACTCCGAAGGCCCAACGAGCGGTCCAGATAGGCTGTAGGCCCCACGAGGGCGGACTAGACGTGCCGAGACTCGGAGAGTGGACCAGGCCGACTGAAGGCCCGATGCGGGCGGACCAGTCACACTATAGACTCAGAGAGTGGACCAGGTGGGTTGAAGGCCCGATGCGGGCGGACCAACCCCACTGTAGACTCGAAGGACATGACTAGACCAGGAGGATGGATCCGATGGACTGAAGGCCCGATACGGCGGACCAGTCACACAGTAGACCCGATATGCATGGCTGTTCTATGTTCTGTTATGTTATGTATGTTTTATATGTTATGGGCCGGAAGACAATATGTTTGGGACCGGAAGGTCGCAGCCTGGAAGGGCGTATACGTGGTTGGTGTTTTGGGGGTATCTCACTAAGCTTTCGGGCTTACAGTTGTGGTTTAATGTTTTTCAGGTTCTTCAGGAGACCGTGGCAAGGCGAAGGCGCGATCGTACCGCTCCTCATGATTTTGTAGCAATGTGATTCTGGGAATACTCTAATGATTTGTATTGAAAACCTTTTTGTAGACATTTTAATGAAAATCGGGTTGTTTTGAAAAATTTAAATTGGTTGTATTTTTCGGATGTTACAAGTTTGTATCAGAGCCTTGGTTTGAGTGAATTGGAGGAACACTTGTGTGACTCCAGTCTCAAATCGAGGAGGGTTTTCAAAAGAGAAATTTAAAATGGTTTTCAAAAAAAAAAAAGTAAAGGAGGACACGGAGGTACGATCAGCCGGAGCCAGTAAGTAACCCCAAAGTACCATACATAACGATTGTTTTATTGAGCTTTGATAGAACAGCATGCTAGAGTTAGGCTAGGGATCTTCAGGATTTCTTGATGAGTTGCCTGATTTATGATGCCTGCTAGCCTAGGGTTCCTTGTGAGAGATTTCTAGTGTTCCTCTAGTTGTGAGGATAGAGTGTTGTTATGTATGTCGTTAGAGTGTTGTGGAAGTACTTCATACAAGTATGGGTAGGTGTGGAAGGTAGTATGGGCCCGTACTACTGAAAGCACGTATTCATACGCGTATCAGGGAAACCATGACCTCTAGGGTTGGGATGAGAGCTGGTTCCCGGGATAGTGGAATATATCTGAGATTTTGGTGTTTTATTTTCAGTATGGAGATTTCAGGGCACGCTAGGAGTGGATCCGGGTCAGGATCAGGAGCAGGAGAGGGAGTTCCGAGTGGGTCTGTACAACCCGAGGTTGTCAGTCAGATGAGTACGCACGAGTTGGATGCGAGGATTCGTGAGATCCTGCATGATGAGGTTGCTGCATTGTTTCGGGCTGAGCTGTCAGAGTTGTTTGGGTCGATCAAGACCGCCATGGTGGAGTATTTTGATGAGCGCTATGCGGCTCTCAAGGAGACGGCTGCCGCCGCGGCTACAGCAGCTGTAGCAGCGGCAGGGGGAGGAGCTAGTAGAGGTTTTCAGTATCGGGACTTCGATAATACGAAGCCTCCCACTTTTGATGGAGTTCAGGATCCGATCGTTGCTATGAGATGGTTATCAGATGTGGAGGGATGTTTCTTCACGTGTTCATGCCCTGCTGATCAGAGGGTGAGGTGTGCTCTGAACCTGTTAAGGCTCGGGGCAAAGGATTGGTGGAGATTGACCACGGGGTCGTACTCGGATGCGCAGAGGGCTACGATTTCATGGGATCGGTTCAGAGAGATGTTCAGCACTCGTTATGTTCCGCAGGTCGAGAGGGAGAGGTTGGCTTAGGAGTTCTTGGAGCTGAAACAGAATTCGGAATCGGTGACGGAAATCACCAGGATGTTTACTGAGAGGGCGATGTTTTGCCCTGAGTTTGCTTCGGAGCAGGCTCAGATGTCCCGATATCTGAGTATGCTAAAGAGAGACATCAGACAGTTTGTGTATGCGCAGAGGTGCGAGACGTTGCTGGAGTTGCAGGAGGCCGCCAGGCGGCGTGAGTTAGAGATTGAGTTGCAGATACGTGAGCTGAGGCAAGCTCCGGTTCAGTCGCAGCCGGCGACGAAACGGTCTAAGATTGTTGATTCCAGGATGGGAGATCAGGGTAGCCATGTCTGTGGTAAGTGTGGAAGGGGTCACGCCGGAGTTTGTCGGTCCGGTGGAGCATGCCGCAAGTGCGGAAAGGAGGGACACTATGCGAGGGATTGTCGGCAGTCAGTGCGGGCTCGGGATTTGAGGATATGCTATCATTGTCATCAGGTTGGACATTTGAAGGTCAACTGTCCACGGCTTGCTGCAGGACCGGTGCAGGCTCCAGCACCGGCTACGTTGAGGATCACAGGTGGAGGTCAGGGTGGAGCGGAGCCCCCAAGGGCTTAGGGTCGTGTTTTTCAGCTTGCTGCTGCGGGTATGTTTCTTTCTGTTGTTTTTGATCATTTATGATTATTATGGAGTATTGTTATCTGCTAGTTTTGTTGGTTGGTTATGGAATTGCGTTTCGGGTTTTCGTGTGGTATCCGTTGTTCCTTGAGGGTTTGGCGAGTTTTGATCGAGATTGCGTTTTGGTATCCTTTGTTCCCTGAAGGATCGATATGGTTATGGATTAGTACTTTGAGCTATCGTTGATTATCTTGTGAGGATTGGTGGCGGATGCGACGTTGGCTTGAAGGCCGGGTAGATTCTGCAGTTTGAGGAATGGATAATTGAAGATTGGGTTCCTTTCGAGCGGGTTGTTCAGTGTGGAAACATGATTTTTATGAAAGTTTTTAGCGCTGGTGAGAAACATTTTGCGTGTAAGTGTTGATTTTCTGCAAGGTTGCTTTGGGAGATCGGTGACAGCGACCGGTGATTAATTGTCAGTGTCTTAAGTGGGGGAGAATTGGAAATTCTTCGGATGAACGTTGGGCCTGAGAGGTTGTTTAGCTGCTTGGGGAATTCAACGGTATTTCTATCAGCCGAGAGCAGGCTCGTATGGGTGAGTAACAGGCGTGCGAGGCGGAATACAGACCTAGAGCAATTGATTGTGGAAGGCATGAGAGCAGGCCGGGATCGAGTATGTATGATGGAGATAGAGTTCGGAACCCCTAGAAGGCTAGAACGGTATGCACGGGAGGATTTCCCGAAGGGATAGTTCGGAATGAGGAATGCTAGTTGAGCGGTCCGGATAGATTGAAGGCCGGTAGGCGTACCAGTCAGGCTGAAGGCTCGGAGAACGGTCCAGTCGGATTGGCTGAAGGTTCTAAGAGTGGTCCAGATTGGCTGAAGGCCTGGGGAGGCGGTCCAGTCATGCTGAATACTCTGCGATTATTGTTGGATCGGTTCGAGGTTATGGGTTGTGTATGTTGCAGTGTGATTACATTGGGAGGTCTCGCCCCGGGTAGCGATCTTGAGCAGTGAAGGTAGTGCATGGGCTTGAGAGTCCCTGCGATGAGAGTCAGAGTAGTGGTAATGCATGGATGTCGGGTATGCTTTAAAAAGGTAATGTAGCGTGGGATGAGCACCATAGTGCCTGTCATGGTGACAGGGCAGACAAGTGGTTTCCTTGGTAAGGAAAGAGGGAGGAATGAAATTCCGAAAGGGAGTGCGAATTCACGGAAGTGAAATCGGCAGTGTAGAGTTATGATTGGAGTGGTCCGTCGATGGTCTTTGAGTAGCGTGTTGCGGCGGTAGAAGAAAAGCTCATTCGACTTGGTATATTTGCCCAGGGTGCGGAGGGAATACCGCAGGCGTAGAACCAGGGAGAGGGGTTCGAAAGGGATGCAGAGAGAGAGTCTTGGACTCTCAGTGAGATTCTGATCAGGGTTTTGGGTATGTGTTAGCGGTTCATCCTGGAAGGATGTTTGAGGATATCATTAGTGTATCGGGTTTTCCAAACCTGAGGGTGCTAGAGCTAGATCAGCATGTGTGTGTGATTGCGAGAGGAGAACTCAGGGGAGTTGCTCCGGAATGGAAGAATGGGTCTTTTTATCGTCACGGAATGGATAGAGTGGGATTCGGATCAGGGATCTGATGGTTCGTGGTTTTATAGCCATATGAGTCAAGTGAAAGAAGAGAATTGGAGCAGTAAGGCCTCATGGGTAATTCTCGGTTGTTGAGTGCGATTATCGGAGGGTACAACTGGTGCCCGGGTTGAGTAGGTAGTTGGGGCACCGTATGGAAGGAGAAGGTGAGCTTCTGGGTTATATGGTTGTGCCTTGAGGGACTTGGTTCGGTCAAGGTCAGGTGGCGCGTCGTGGGAAGTAATTTGAAGATGAGATGTCGTAGGCTTCGAGGACGAAGCCTAATTTAAGTGGGGGAGAATTGTAACATCCCGGAATTTCAAGAGTAGAGTTGAAGGGCTAAAAGTGTAAGCTTCGGAGGGTGACTCGGCGAGTCCATGGATAGACTCGACGAGTCAGGTCGCGACTATGGTCGCGTATCAAGTGGCCTACTCGGCGAGTCCAAAGATGGACTCGGCGAGTAGGTGTTGTATGGAGAAAACCCTAATTTTCGGGGTTGAGCCCTATATAAAGAGCATTACGCCCCTCCACAGCCTCCTCTATTCCCCCCTTGAGTCCCAAAAATCCTAAATTCGTGGAGAGTCCCATTGTTGAGCAAATTAGAGCTTGGAGAGGTGTTGGTTGAAGAAATCTTGAAGGAGAAGTGGCTTGGATCAAAGGGCTTTGCTTGGATTCGAGTTTCATTGCTGTTGAGGCATCCTTTGGAGGTAATACTTTCGTTCTTGGGCTGTGTTTTCCTAGATTCTCATTTTGGAGTTGTGTGGGGAGCTTGGTTGTGTGGCATCTTGATGTTGGAGTATGGATCTGAGGTTGCTACCTCAAATCTGGAGTGGAGAAGATCTTAAGAGCATTAAAGCCCCTGTTCTTGTGTTGTTTATGGAGCTATCATGTCCCAAACCTTGGTTCTAAGGTGAATAAGGCCTAGATCTCTTTAGATTCACATAAAGTTTGCCACTTTACGTGATGGATGGATTGTAGGAGGTTGGATCTATGTTTTGGATCAATTGCATGGCCTGAGATGCTTCTGTATGGATTCAGACCAGTGGTACTCGACGAGTCACATGGGTGGACTCGACGAGTTGCTTGAAGATGGCCTGGAACTCACCGAGTTGGAAGAACAACTCGGCGAGTAGGTTGAAGATAACCTTGGACTCGGCGAGTTTGTTCTTGTACTCGGCGAGTCTTGTCGAGGAGTCCCAATATTTATGGTTGAGTCGAGGAATCGGTGAGTCAAGGGATGACTCGGTGAGTTGGGTGTGAGTGGACTCAGAGTTGTTGAACTCGGCGAGTCTTGGGGCGACTCGGCGAGTTGGGTCGCTGATTGAAGGAAGTTGAGCATAAGGACTCGGCAAGTCATCGGGTTGACTCGGCGAGTATGGTGAGTCAGGGGTTGACTTTGACTTGTCCAAGGTTGACCAATTGTCTTCCAGGGGTATTTTGGTAATTAAGGGCATTTATTAAGTTGTATGTTTTGATGTTCAGTTGAGGAGTTCGTGTCAGAGTTCGGAGCAGCGGGATCTTGTCCTTTCAGCCGGCAGTTTCGAGGTGAGTTATCCTCACTATATCAACAGGGTCTAAGGCACCAAGGCCGGCCCTTTATTGGATCGAAATTCGGATATGGTTATTATGTTATTGTTTGATGTGTCTGCATCCTGGTAGCTAGGATGGTACATGCTAGGAGACCTTGTTAAGGTCAGTTTCCCGATATATATAAAGTGATGCTATACTAGTGACCGGTTAGGTCGGTAACCTGGGTAGGGTAATGATATGCTATGTGATCTGTTTGTTCGGTCTGTTGGCTATGACTGTTATATGATTGTATGTTTTGTGCACATGGTTGTTTGGACTAGAGATGGGTTGAGGCGGCTCCTGCTTTGTGCTATAGGCCAAGATACCCAGGGCGGACCGGTTACTCCGAAGGCCCAGCGAGCGGTCTAGATAGGCTGTAGGCCCCACGAGGGCGGACCAAACGTACCGAGGCTCGGAGAGTGGACCAGGCCGACTGATGGCCCTATGCGGGCGGACCAGTCACACTATAGACTCAGAGAGTGGACCAGGTGGGTTGAAGGCCCGATGCGGGCGGACCAACCCCACTGTAGACTCGAAGGACATGACTAGACCAGGAGGATGGATCCGATGGACTGAAGGCCCGATACGGCGGACCAGTCACACAGTAGACCCGATATGCATGGTTGTTCTATGTTCTGTTATGTTATGTATGTTTTATATGTTATGGGCCGGAAGGCAATATGTTTTGGACCGGAAGGTCGCAGCCTGGAAGGGCGTATACGTGGTTGGTATTTTGGGGGTATCTCACTAAGCTTTCAGGCTTACAGTTGTGGTTTAATGTTTTTCAGGTTCTTCAGGAGACCGTGGCAAGGCGAAGGCACGATCGTACCGCTCCTCATGATTTTGTAGCAATGTGATTCTGGGAATACTCTAATGATTTATATTGAAAACCTTTTTGTAGACATTTTAATGAAAATCTGGTTGTTTTGAAAAATTTAAATTGGTTGTATTTTTCGGATGTTACATATATATAGGCTTAGGTTTTTTATTTTTACTAACTATTGTGTGTCAGAATACACAAATCTTGACCACCGGATGGAATAGAATCAAAGATCATGATCTGATGGTCTATGATATTACAGTAGGATAACATGTACCATATAATCACATAAATTTCAGTATAAGGGCATTTTAGTCAATTAACCTATATTAAAAAAGGAAAATTTTGTATATTTAAGGATAATTAATTCCTTTATTTTTAAAAATCTAAATATTTTAAATTAATTTAAATTCAAAAATCCGATTTTATTCTGTCAGAATGACAGAATGCCAACCATAAACTAGTAAATATATTTTCGATTTTATTCTTGCACAATATATTTCCAATGTAGATATTTGATTTGAGAATTCTAGATATTATTCATATACGTCCAAGTTGGGTCTATGATTTTATTTTTAATGCATATCTGAAATAAAAAACAAATTCATTCATATTCTTACAGACTAATATCCTTATACATTTTAATATAGTTATATACATATTCTAAAAGAATATCATCAAAAATGAATAAAATTCATAAAAAATAGCAATCTTGAATATACAATTATTGAACAAATACACTTGATCTTCTTCAGTGGTCCATATAATCCACTTGATCTTCGCATATATACTTGTTGTTGAACTCGATTCCAAATATTTTTCTTGTATAATCAATATTGAATTCCTTCTCTATTTAATTCTGAAAGAATTAGATACATTACTCGTTAGTATTACTCGTTAAACAAATATACTAGTTAACAAACATTCTTAATGACATTCTAACAAAATACATTTATATAAATAAATTCTAAGAGAAAACATTACAAAATGCACTTAAATAACATTCTTTTAAAAATTCTTTTGCGAATAATAGGCATCAAATTGATCATTGTTACTAATATCATTCTAAAAGACATTCTGCAAGAATTATTCATTTAAGCTGTAACTAAAAAAACATACTATAAATTCTTAAGTACACAATACAACTATTCTAATAGAATGTCGCAGACATTGAAATTCTATCAAAATACATATAAACAATTAACCAAAGTTCTATCAGAATGCATATAAACAATTAACCATTCTAATAGAATGTAGCAGACATTGAAAGTCATTTACACAAGTATATGAATTCCAATTGAAATTCTTACTAACTATTAACAAATGGTTTATTTTTACACCAAATAACATTACCAGAAACAGTAAAAACATACCGAAGACCAAACTTAATTCAATGTTTCATACTTTCAAACCAATTAAACATAAAACTTGTTGAAATATTACTCAAATGAAGCTGAAATCCAATTAATTTCAATCAAAGACAAAAGAGAAATCAACCCAAGGGAGAATCGAACCTGATAGATTGAAAACGACTTAGACAAACGACTTATAAGATAATCAAACCAATTCTGGGAAGAATGTGATGAACTCATCTTGAAATCAAAGCAATTGATCTAGTTTTTGCCTTCTTTAAAGTTGATAAATCAACTAAATTAAACTTAACAGCATACAAAAGAAATATCAACCTTGAAATTTCAGTTTTTTATAACAACTTTAGTCAAAATTACAACAATAAACACTAAATGTCTATCTAAATAAGAAAACAATTGCAGCAAAGTATAGGAAGATTATCAAAGTGAAACTTAAAAATATACACAGATGGTAATACCAAACACGCAAGTTAAAACAGAACGATGCTTACTTAAATTGAAATTGATCGAGGCTTAAGCGATTAAGCCCTACATTACTGATATAGACTTGAAATCAATGGAGGCTCGAGACCAAAATGACCTAATTTTGATGGCGGTGGTGGGGCGTTTAATGATAACGGTGGAGGCCAGCAGCCTCCTGCTGCCGGACGAAGTCAAGGGAGGTTGAGGACTTCTCGAAGTGGCATCACAGTAGTAATGGAGGGTGTTTGGCGGTGATTTTCCATTGCAATAGAGGGGTGGCAGTGGAGTGCTCGGTGGTGGACGAATGCGATGCAGTGGATCTGGAGGGAGGCGACGACACGAGATGGTGGTAGGGCAATGGTTGACAGAATTTCAATTAAATGATTAGGTCAAATATATTTATTTTATTTCCTTAATTGTAGGATATCAATTAAATGATTTCCTTAATTAAAAGTACAAAATATCCAAAATACCCTTAAATGATTTATTTAATTATTTATTATTTCTTGAATTCTCATTGGTACATTTAGGCACACAATAGTTGCTAAAAACATTTGAACCTAGCTCTCTCTCTCTCTCTCTCTCTCTCTCTCTCTCTCTATATATATATATATATATATATATATATATATATATATATATATATATATATATATATATATATATAGAGTCAAGATCAAATAAGAAGGACATTTTTGGTAGGAATGTAAGAAGTTTTTTTTCTACATATTTTTTTCACGAACAAACAAAATGAATCATTAGATGATTCATTTGTAAGATGATTCACAACAAAAAAATTCTCAAAAAAACATATCGATGATTCATTTATATAATGATTTTGTTGTTGTTCATTAAAATTGTCATAAAAATGGATTTTTTCTTAATTTATTTAAAAATGAATCATATAGATGATTTTTGAGAATTTTTTCTTGTGAATCATCTTACAAATGAATCATCTAGTGATTCATTTTTTTTGTTCGTCAAAAAAATATATAGAAAAAAAACTTCTTACCTTGTTGGATCGAGTGAAGACTCAAAAATAAGTAAGGACTGCGAGGACAAATCTTTGCCACATGATTGAAAAAATAAAATGTGCATATTAGATTTTATTTATCATCAATATCTTGCAGGATTTCGTAATTATGTACGAGATTTTAACATTTTAGTGTTTGGAGGTTAAATGGGTAAAAGAAAAGTGCAAAAAAAAAAAAAAAAAAAAAAAAAAAAAAAAAAAAAAGAAGAAGACACCAAAAAAAATGAAATAATCAAAAGCTAATTGCTACAACCTCAATTGTGACCTCTATAACACAAAACATATTAAGCAAACACAGTGCATGTATACATTGTATTTTCAAAAAAAAAAAAAAAAGCAACAGTTGTAATGGATGAATTGTCACACACACTAAAAAACATAACAATCAAAGTATAAATGAACGTAAGAGCAAACAAAATGTTACTTTCATTGTATATTCAGAAAATAAAAAAACGACCTACCTAATGTTATGAACGGGTGCAGACCGAAAAGAAAAGGACGTCAAAAGAATATGAACTTCCGATGAGAAAATTTTTGTCGTATAAAAGATTGTAAAATGGTATAAAATGGAGTTTTCATTGTATTTCTAGAAAATAAAAAGCAACATACCAAATGGATTGAACACGTGCAGAGTGAACTAAAAAAGACGCAAAAAAGAAGATGAAATTTTAAGGAGAAAACCATGTTTATGTTGGTGTTTGGGTTTTATAACAAAAAAAAAAAAAAAAAAAAAAAACGATGTAAATTTCGTATTTGCTATACGATTAAATTTCAAAGAAAATACAGATTTTTAAGGGATATAGTAAATCAAAGCTATTTAAATTTGATTGATAGGATTGAGTCTAAAGAAATATATATCTTTGAAACGGTTGTCAATTTACTGAATTTGTTTCAATACATTGTTGTATTCCTTTTATGCTGGATGTATATATATTTGGTATAAGATAAAATTCTAAATAAAAATTGCTCATTTAATGCAACATAGGTTGCCCTATTATAAATTAGGTTATTTGGTATAAGATAATATAAAAGGGCAGAATTTTCCTTTTCAATTAAAAACAAACAAGTGCAGGTTTTTTCATAGTATAACACATAATCAGAAATCAAACAATCAATATGTAAATGAAAGATAGACAAACAACAAAAGGCAAAAAAAGATGCAAAAATTAAGATGTCAATCCCTATTCTAATAAATGATTGTTTTAATCTATTTTTGTCAAGTGTCACTCTAATACAACTTTTCATTAATATTATATCATGCGTCATGTAGATATATTAGGCAACTCATTTGAAAATTCAAATTTACATTTTGTAATTATATGTTAAATTTGAAGTTTTAATAACTTTGAAAAATTGATATATCTCTTAATTAATAATTTATTTAAAATGATTTATTTAAAATAATTAATTAATAATTATAATGTTTTATTATGAAAGTTTAATTAATTTTATAACCCGTGGTTTCCATGATTTATAAACTAGTAACATGTAAATAGAATAAATAACATGGCATGAGTATAAATTTAAGAAATACAAAATTTTCCAAATTAAGTGCATATAGAAAACAACATATAGCATTATACTTTCAAGAGTAGAATCATTATATGTCTTCCAAATTTTTGCATATAGAAAACAACATATAGCCTTAATGACTCGGTTGGTAGGTATCAAGAAATAATATATCTTCCGAATTTTTGCATCCATTTAATATGTTTTATAGAGCTGATACTTCTTCTTAAAAGATGGAATCAGATTAAATCAAAATCTATTTCTATTTAAACAGTGGTATCAATTTATGCATTATTGTACATCACAATTTGTAACAAACCGGATTGTCATTTATTAAGTAAAGATATTGATATTCTGAAATGAAAAAATAACTTATTATAGCATTATACTTTCAAGAGTAAAATCATTATTTCCGTAACTGACAACAAACATGCTTAAGTCATGGGAGTAAAGGATGTAGATTAAGGAGTAGAAAATATACGATACTTATTTCTTTGTGATACATGATATTGACATAAGCATATATAAAGTAAGATGCGTTGTTATGATTTAAATTATTTGGTATAAGATCTTATATCAGAGCATAATTGTCCTTTTCTATTAAAAATAAAATAATGACAGTTCTTTCTTGGTATAACACATAAAAATAAAAAAAATAAAAATAAAAACCTATGAAGATGTAAATGAAAGAACGAAAATCAAAAAAAAAAAAAAAAAGAATAAGAAACATTACGATGTCAATAACACATATAGAAAGGAACACACATAAGTAGACATATATTTCAACGATGGTACATAAGAACTGTAACAGAAGGAGAAAAATATAGAAATAATTAAAATAACGGACAATAATAAAAAAAAATCGATATAGTTTTTTATAGGATGTTTTACCAAAATTGCAGAGATGAAGAAGTAGATACGAATCAAATGAGAAAGATGACAAAGCTTGGAAAATGTTTTTAGGGTTTAGTATTTATAAGTGCAATCAATAGGATAAGATAAAATTGTAATCGTGATTTCATTCCTATTATGATGCATGTATATTTTGTATAAGATAAAGTAATTGAAAAAGATTTCTGATTTTTATGGGATATGAAACATGATATTTAAAATGTATTTAAATGCAAGTAGAATATGGTAACCGAATTGCTGATTAGTAGGAGATGATTCGATTCTTCAATGAAACAATGGGTGGGAAAATAATTGTTGATTTTATGGTTTTGAGTGCAGGTAATTTAGGATATTAGATAAAATATTTTTAGTAATGAAAACCGAATTGCTAATATTTAATAACTGATAGTCGATTGATGATGTAAGTTAATGTATGAGATATCAGGCTGAGAATTTTGTATTCTGAATATTTTATAAATATTATTATTTTTATTTTTAATTTTTATTATTATTCCGAATTCCAACAATGGTTATTATCAACATAGTTTATTGAACATACTTTGAATGATATATGGTCATTAGAAATTTAAAAGAAAAAATACATTTCCCTTTTTTTCCTTTTGAGTGAGAAAATTAAAAGCATAGCATGTTGTTGTATCCAGAACAAATCTGTTTCCAGCGGGTAATAAGAAGCTTAAAAAGTGAAGCACATTTCTTTGAAATCCTACTATAGTAATGCCAATAAAAATGGAAAATAAGAGATCTAAAGTAATGAGAAAATGATTTGTAATTGTGAAGCTATAAGGTATCATACCCTAAAGATTACAAAATAACAAAAAAGTAAAAGTGACCAAGATGCAAGGGGAAAACTTTTGTTTAACATTTCCGGATGGTGTGAGTTTGTCAAATGCTCGACAAGCTGCTACATTAGCGGCGTTTAACGTCTCTAATTCAAAACCGAACAGTTTCATTCGGCTCCTTTATGGAAAATGGATAAATATCTAGATTTCATATGTGAACCAACTTACAAAGATATATTAGTGGTCAAGGAATTATATATTATAGCAATCGCGCTTAAAGTATAAATGAAAGGAGTGAAACAAAGTGTTGCTTCAAGAAACATGGGTATTGAAAATCTTAAAAAGTCGTGGGTTCCCAATTTTAAAAGAATTCCCGCCAAGATGACGGATCCTGCCGTAGGTGCCTCTACATGAGCTTCGAGTTGACCAAATTGCTTTTTTAACCTTTTATTTTTTTTATTTGCACTAATTAATCCACTATTAGATTAAAATAAACGAAAAACGCAAATAAAAATTTAGGTTATAAAGTTGTTAATAATATTGTAGTAGAACAATAACTATTTTACATTGTCTTTTTCACCCTTTGATTACAAAGATGAAAAAAAATTAACTTTATACTATAAGAGTTTTATATACAAACAAATTGATGTTATGATATGGTAGTTTTATCAATTTGTCTTAATAGAAACTAATAATTAAAAAACAAAAAACAAAAAACAATTGTTAAAATATAGAAACATATATCATACAAAGTAGAGTCACTTTTTGTATGACTTACGAAAGGAAAAGCATGATGTTAATCCAAAACATACATTTATAACATTTTACAAATACTTCAGAAACAAACCATTAAGAAAACAATCATCAGAACAAATGTTTGAACCTTCAAAACCATGACGTGAAAAAACCAACATGCAAAATAAAAATTGAAAATTGTTCACATAATTCCAAATTGGACCACCTTTCCAAATTCTCCACCAAATCCTAAGTCAACCATTTTTTCCCTCGTCACATTCAACAACTGTTTTCGTGGACATCTAGGGATATTTCTGGAGTTTGATGTCGAAAAGTTTTCATTCAAATTGAAATCTTCTTCCAGATTTCGCCTTAAAACTGGTGTTATCCTCAAAAACTTCATCAAACTTGTTGAGTTTTTGTCAACAATAGAAGGAGTTATGTTAGCGCCTGTCCTAAAAAATGCATCCTAAAAAATAATTCCAGCATCTCATATTTGTAGTTCATGTTTCTTTTTTGAGTGTCCTAAAATAATATACTGCTTCTTAAAATAAATATCAAGTTTACTAAAATGTCCATCATTAGTACGTAACCAACCAAAACATTTAATGATGGAATTAAATGCAAGAAATGGTAAAATTGTCATTTTAATGGATAAAGTTAATGGTAATTAATGTTTATTTAATTTGTGTGTTTTCTTTGTCTGTGAACAATAATTTCAGGAGAGACGGAGTAGTAATAATATAATGTTATTTTGTTAGTTGAAGTATTGTTTTAGAACATATTTCGATATTTAACATGTATCTAACCTTTAAAGTCATGTTCTCTTGAGATTCAAAATCAGCTAAACCAATATCTAAAGACTATGAGTTACCAGCCTGCATAAGCAAAAAATACCAAATATAATGATTTACTAAATGCTATACGGTTATGTAAATAACAAAGAACCAATAATAAGTAATATAAGTACTGAATCAGGAAACTTATTTTCGAGTTGTTCAGTTATATCAACATCATTACTAAATCTAGCAATACCATATTGGTTGTTTTTTTCGACAAGTTAAATCGTGTAACATAAATCTCAAATTCCAATTTTAAACTTTCCAATGCATTTATTTCCCCAGATACAAATCAGTATTGTATCCAAGCTACAATTAAAAACAATGAAAAAAATACTTTGGTAAAAGAGTATATATATATATATATACACACACACACACAAAATGCATTAATTAACTTTAAATAAGAAAACTACATTTGTTGCTTTATTAAACAAATCTTTGGCTGATTCCTTCAATAGATACATTCCATCTCTTTCAAACATGGTTAAGTTGAGAGTGTCAATATTATATTGCACATATATCGAAATCATAAATCTAAAACAACCAAAATATCCAAAATAGTATATATATATATATATATATATATATATATATATATATATATATATATATATATATATATATATATATATATATATATATTAGATGGTTTTTTTTATTGAAGTGGCAAGTAACAAGCTAAGAACAACCCAAGTGGTAGTTTTATGTAGTTTTCATTATGACATTCATAAGAATTAGGTGCTCCAATTGATCGATGAACATCAATCTCATCGGCTTCAATCTCATCGGCTGCACTAGCAATCTGAAAGGCTTTGCTACTATAGTTTGTACATGCATGATAAAATCATTTTTCATTTTGTAAAATTCCCTTTATAGTACCCGCAATAATGAAAGTACTTATCTGTATAAAAAGTATGTTATTTAATCTAATATTCATAACATAAACGTAAATGAAAAGTTATAAAAAAAATATATAATACAAAGCTACAAACCACTGAAAACACAACATTTAGCAATTAAATGTTATAAAAAAATAAATAATACAAACAACAAAACAAAAACACACACAGTCACATAATGTATGCCAACAAATTTATTTAAAACAAAAAATATAGACATCAAAAACATTTATGCAAATGGTAGTTTGCTATTGAATATAAAAATTAAAATAAATACCTCATCTGGTTCCGAAACTTCAGAAATAGTCTTCAACTTTTTTTTAACTATGAAATCATCATTTTTAGAAAGTTGTTTAGATTGCATAACTAGAATTGTATTTGAAGAGGAATCAGGATAATCATCTCCATCTAAACTGTTTTTATAGAAATTAAATAACATTAGTAATGTAAAGTATATTTTTTACAAAGAACACCATTATGCCATTAATTATCTTTCCTTGAAAACACTAATTTCATCGATGTCAGTGTTAATGAACAACTTTGAAAACGTAAAGTATGTGTTAACACTAGGGTGATCTATTAAAAAAATGTATAATGATTATTTTAATGATGATCACATGTCTTTCAATAAGAAAAATCAATATACCTCTCCAAACATTAATCTGTGCATACTGAAGTATAACAATGATACTAGATTGTGTGGATTGTTATTTGTGTACTCTTGCATCTTATATGAATAATCACCCCAAAAATTCACATGAAGTTGCAAACCACTAAAAAGGAAAAATTTTAGTAAGTAAATGATATATTAACATAATATAATTTAAAAATATAAACATATAAAAAAACAAGCTTTTCATCTTGGATATGAATGTTCAGCCTGTGTTTTGACTTATCAGAATGATCTTGCCTCATCTTACCAATTGCAACAACAAATCCGATAACATCTATAAAACAACGAAAAGATGAATGAAGTGTTGTAAGGAATTTGAAGATATAATATTATATATAAATATTAAATAACGATAACTAAAATTAAAATTTACATAAAATAATATAAACTAACCGGTAGACGCATCTTGCGGATGGACCAATGAGAGTATAAATTGATAATCAACAAATGAAAACCCAAATTTAGATCTGGAAAATTCTATACTCTTTAACAACGGTTTCTTGGAGAAAAGTGAGTTTCTGATCTTGAGGGGTTAACCTAAAACTACCTTCTTCTATGTTGCAAAGCTTGGACATATGATGTAAAATGTCATCCCGTCTTTTAAAACATTTTTTAATCGATAGACGATTCTTTTGGAGACAGTTGCTTGAATTTTGCCCCCTTAAAAAATATAATATACTATAAACTTTATATGTAATTGAGTTTAAATATGTGTGTGTAAAAAATTCATGAAATTATCTTCGTAAGATACCCATTCATCAACTAAGATTAATTCAATGGACCAAATTTCATCCTTGTTGTAGAAAGACATATGCTTCGATATGTTTATTACACAATCTTTGAGAGTCAAATCATCCTTAGTATATCTGGATCAACTATTAAAGTGACATTTGGTGCAGCTATTTCTTTACAAATATATGAAATTATATAGATTTGATGCCAAGTATGACAAGTAAATAGTTTTTAGTCATTGTTAAGTACAAATAGGATGAATTTATATTTAACAGTAAAAAAAAAACGTAGTAAAATAATAAAAAAAAAAAAATAAATAAATAAATGATCACTTGAATTTGGGATGAATAACGGTTAAATATAGAAAAATCAAATAATTACAAATAAAAGTAATAATGGCAGTTTTCTATTTTATTTGTAATGACATTTTTTTCATGATATAACACATACACACACAAAAACAAATGTAAATCGAAAGAAAGACAAACCACGAAAAACATAAGCATATGCAAAAGTACAATGCCCAATTATTAATTACATTATTATGTATAAGATAATATCAAAGGCAGAATTGTTATTTTCTATTAAAAATAAATAATGACAAATAATGATAGTTTTTGTCAAACCACAACAAATACACATATATTATGAAACCGTGGTGACAAAATTTGTCTATAACATCAAACAACCAAAAATAATGCATGTTTCTTAACTATTGAAAACGAGAAAAAGAAATTGTCCCTGTGTTAAATGTCATTTACTATGTAAAATAAATAATGACAGTTTTCTTGTTTGTTTTTTGTACAGGATATTGACATAAGCATATGTAAAATAGAGGGAAAATAACTTATTAAGATAACTAACTATTTCAGTTGTCCATATATAGGTAATGTTCTTTTTTTTGTACACATTAAGGTAACTAACTTGTTTTGTTTGTTCATATTTAGGTAATATGACCGGCTATCACCTGTTTTTGCTTATGTGACATCCACCTGGCATATGACTAGAATACGTTGCACCTACGTGGCATGGTGCATATATGGAAAAATGACTTATTAAGGTAACTAACTATTTCAGTTGTCCATATATAGGTAATGTTCTTTTTTTTGTACACATTAAGGTAACTAATTTGTTTTGTTTGTTCACATTTAGGTAATATGACCGGCTATCACATGTTTTTACTTATATGGCATCCACCTGACATATGACTTGAATACGTTGCACCTACATGGCATGGTGCATATATTGTCTTCATTCAATTACACTATAACTATGTCATACGATTCCACCCCTAATTCTAAACCCTAGATCGATCGACGATGGCTTCTTCTTCCTCATCTTATTCTTCAAAATGACAAGATGAATTTCAAGCTGATCATCCATGTGATTGCGGTTTACCATCTCGTGTGAAGATTTCAAGAACTCCTGCAACATATTTAACAATATTGATTTACCATCGAGTTTTGACAAACTCTAAATTTTTTTCTAGGGTTGTCAGGAGTTCTTGAAATCTTCACACAAGATGGTAAGCCGCAATCACATGGATGATCAGCTTGAAATTCATCTTGTCGTTTTGAAGAATAAAATGAGGAAGAAGAAATAAAACAAGTCATATGTCAGGTGGATGCCACGTAGGTGCAACGTATTCAAGTCATATGTCAGGTGGATGCCACATAAGCAAAAACAAGTGATAGCCGGACATATTACCTAAATGTGAACAAATAGAACAAATTAGTTACCTTAATGTGTACAAAAAAAGAACATTACCTATATATGGACAACTGAAATAGTTACCTTAATAAATCATTTTCCCATATATGCACCATGCCACGTAGGTGCAACGTATTCTAGTCATATGCAAGGTGGATGCCACATAAGCAAAAATAGGTGATAGCCGGTCATATTACCTAAATGTGAACAAACAAAACAAGTTAGTTACCTTAATGTGTACAAAAAAAACATTATCTGTATATGGACAACTGAAATAGTTACCTTAATAAATCATTTTCCCTAAAATAGATTTTCCTATTATGAATTAAGTTATTTGGTATAAGATAATATAAAAGGATAGAATTGTCATTTTCTATTAAAAATATATAATAACAGTTAATAACACACACAAAAAAAACAAAAAACTGAATATGTAAATGAAAGATAGGCAAACATCAAAAAACAAAAGAAGATGCAAAAATTAAGATGCCAATAACACAAATATAGAATAAATAACATGTCATGAGTATAAATTTAAGAAATACAAATTTCTCCAAATTATATAACTGCATATAAGAAAACCTATAGGAATCCTTAACGACTCGGTATCAAAAAATAATGTATTTTCTGAAATTTTGCATCCATTTAATATGTTATATAGAGCTGGTACTTTTTCATAATATAAAAGATGGAAAATTATTAAATCAAAATCTATATCCACTTACACAACGATATCAATGTATGCATTATTGTGAAACACAATTTGTAACCAACCTGAAACGGTTATCATTTATCAAGTAAAGAAATTGATATTCTAAAAAAGTTAACTTATTATAACATTGTACATTCAAGAGTAGAATCATTCTTTTCGTAACTGACAATAAACATGCTAAGGTCATGAGGGTAAAGGATATAGATTAAGGAGTAAAAAATATACAATAAGTATTTATTTGTGACAAAGGATATTGACATCAGCACATGCGAAAGTGGGAAAATGATTTAGGAGGGTAACTACCTTTTATCCGTGTTCACATATTGGTAACTTCTTCTTTTTTGTATGTAATAAAGCAATTAACTTGTTTTAACTGTTTAAATTACACCAATATTACCGGCTAATACATGTTTTAACCGGTAGCTCAAAGGGAAAATGACTTAGGATGGTAACTACCTCTTATCCGTGTTCACATGTTGGCAACTTCTTATTTTTTGTACATAAGAAAGCAACTAACTTGTTTTAACTGTGTAACATCCCAAAAATCATGACCAAAAATTTCATTTTTAATTTAATACTAAAACCATAATTGTCAAACCATTAATTTGATACTCCGATATCGGGCCCTGCTCGGCATCAGGCCTTGCCTGGTATCGAGCCTCGCTTGGTATACTGGTCTATCTCTCTTAGGCCCCACCTGTCTCCGGGCCCCGCCCGCTAAACACATACAATCATATAACATGCTAACACATAAAGAAACATACTCTACTATATTCCTGTCCTAAGAAACATACTCTTCTAATAATGAGATACGAAACATCATCCGTACTCAGCTAGTGATGATATATGGGACCTCGCCCACACTCGCCTCCTTACTAGGCACATACAAGTATCACACAGACAACAAGTATAATCTAACATGCAAACATTCCTCGGGCACCTGCCTGATATCGGACCTTGGTCTGGAATAACATACTAGCATACAATGCCTAGGGCTAACCCCCGGGTCTTCCTACTCACAGACTACATAGGCTGACATTGTGGCCTTAGACTCATTCACACAGTGAGGAGACTCACCTTGCAATGCTGAAGCCCTGGCTAGAACTAGTTGAGTACGGATAAAGTTCCGTATCTCATTATTACCAGAGTATGTTTCTTAGGATAGGGATATGGTAAAGTATGTTTCTTTATGTGTTAGCATGTTATATGATTGCATGTGTTTAGTGGGCGGGGCCTAAAAGAGACAGATCTGTATACCAAGCGGGGTTTGATGCCAGACGGAGCCTGATGTCGGGCGGGGTCCGATGCCGTAGTATTAAATTAATGGTTTGACAATTATGGTTTTAGTATTAAATTAAAAACGAAATTTTTGTTCATGATTTTTGGGATGTTACACAGTTAAAACAAGTTAGTTGCTCTCTTATGTACAAAAAATAAAAAGTTGCCAATATGTGAACACTGATAAGAGGTAGTTACCCTCCTAAGTCATTTCCCTTTTAGTTATTGGTTAAAACAGGTATTAACTGGTAATATTGGTGTAATTTACACAGTTAAAACAAGTTAGTTGCTTTATTATATACAAAAAAGAAGAAGTTGTCAATATGTAATTACGGATAAGAGTTACTTACCATCCTAAGTCATTTTCACTGCGAAAGTAGGATGTCATATTATGAATTAAATTATTTGGTATAAGATAATATACCATGGTAGAATTCAATGGCGGAGGGAGTACCGGGGCTGTCAGATACTTTGCCTCTCCCAATAATTTTTAGTTTTTAATTATTCATTCATTATATGAATATTAGCCTAATTAAATAATTCCTAAACCCGTAAAAACTAGTATCCCTTTAAATTCCAAATTTCCAATAAACTATTAAACCAAATGCTGATTTATTAATTAAAGCCAACTCATTTTAAGTAAATGACAATTTTTTGTTTTTTAATTTTGATGCTTGGTTGGTTACTCTGAATCAATACCAATACCAAGATACTTATAATTCATATTAGATATTCATTTTTATTTTTTGTAATTTTTAATTAGTAATATATTTATGATTGGTAATTTACCAATTTATAATAACAGCGTAAATCGTGGGCAACAACAAAAAAAAAACATAGATTTGCGGTAGTAGCCAGCGAACACCACAGCTCCTAACTCAAGATCATGTGTGGTATAGTTTACTTTGTGCATCTTCAGTTTCCTTGAGGCATAGGCGGTGACCTTAACTCGTTGCATGAGGACACAACCGAGCTGTTGGTTGGATGCATCACAATATACTACGAAGTCTTCTATTCCTTCTGGGAGGGATAGTATCGGAGCGGTGCATAAGGCTCGTTTCAGTGTTTGGAACGCCTTCTCTTGTTTCTCTTCCAAGTCAAAGGCCATGCCTTTCTGGGTCAATGTCGTAAGAGGTTTCACTATTCCCGAGAAGTTCTGTATAAATCTGTGGTAGTAGCCAGCGAGGCCTAGAAATTGATGAATTTCTATAGGCGTCTTCGGTGCTAACCACTTCTCAATGGACTTGATTTTGGATGGGTCCACGTGGATTCCCTCTTCGCTAACCACGTGACCTAGGAATTCGACTCTTCGGATCCAAAATTCGCATTTAGAGAACTTCGCGTAGAGCTTCTCTGCCCGTAGTGTTTCTAAGATTAGCTGCAGGTGCTTATTATGCTTCTCCTCACTACGAGAGTAGATAATTATGTCGCCAATGAATACGATGACGAACTGATCCAAGTAAGGACGACATACCTTATTCATTAAGTCCATGAATACTGCTGGCGCATTGGTCAATCTGAATGACATCATTACGAACTCGTAGTGTCCGTAACGAGTTCGGAAGGCTGTCTTCGGAACATCCTCCTCCAACACTCGCAACTGCTGATACTCGAACCTCAAGTTAATTTTTGAAAAGTAATTACCCCCTTGCAGTTGGTCAAACAAATCGTCTATGTGTGGCAGAGGGTAACGATTTTTAACCGATAGCTTGTTGAGCTCCCTGTAGTCGATGCACATACGAAACGATCCGTCTTTCTACTTGACGAACAAGACAGGTGCTCCCCAGGGTGAAAAGCTTGGTCTAATAAAGCCCTTGTTGAGCTGTTCGTTAAGTTTCCCAGATAGTTCATGCATCTTAGCTGGTGCTAGACGATAGGGCGATTTGGCTACTAGGGTAGCCCCTAGAACTAAGTTGATTTTGAACTCGACTTTTCCTTGCGGAGGTAATCCTGATAGTTCTTCTGGAAAGATGTCGGGAAAGTCGCGTACTACGAGGATGTTCTTCAGGTTTTTGGTTTCTTGGCTCACATCAACAATGTGTGCAAGGAATGCAAAGTATTCCTTACGTAAGTACTTTTGAGCTTGAGTACTCGAGATGATACCAAGGGTCGTGCCGGGTTTGTCGCCGTAGATAATAAGAGTTCCGTTAGATGGAAGATTAAGGCGAACAACTTTTTCATCAAACATGGTGTCGGCATGTTGTAGACACAACCAATCCATGCCGATAATGACATCGAAACTTTTAATTGAGACCGCCATGTGGTGGATTGGAAATGAATGGCTATCTAGAGTTAAAGTACATCTTATGTATATATTGTCACACCCCCAAACCAAGGATGGCGGAAACGTTCGGGGGTGGAGGACTTCATGTATAGTATCATAACCACAATTTCAATAGTAATTTAAGCAAACACAACCAACATATATATAATTGAAAAAGTTACATCACTTGTATGAATTACATGTTTCAAAATCAATTACAATATGTTGACAAAATATGAAAAGTTTGACGCCTTAATGTCCCATCCTCAAAAGCACTTGATTACCTGTTTAGTGATTTCCTGAGAATACAAGTTGTTTGAAAAGTGTCAACACAAAGGTTGGTGAGTTCATAAGTTTTTGCTATAAAACTTAATAGAAGTCTTTCTCATGTAAATGTCGCGTTTGTTTTAGAAAAATCCAATATTTTCCTTAAAATCCGTATAATGTAGCCTTATGACCAAAGACCAAAATGTATAAGAAATCATTCTTACTTAGTAGAAATGTCATGAGTTTGAATTGATATAAAAAGTGAATTTAAATCAACCTAAAACCTACTTAGGTTTTATGAAATCCCGTAAACTTTATGAATTGTTATCTCCCTATGTGAGTCGCTATAATCATACTATGAATATGTGAACCTGCCACGACGTTTCTCAGGCGTCGCGAAGATGAAATGATATTTGTCACCTGTAGACCTGCAGGTCCCACTGTAGCTAGCAGCAAGGTGTGGGGTGTCAAACCCAATATAGATCTATATACAAGTATCACGTTCCCCCTCCAGGAGACTCTGATTATAACTACCAGGAATTATATTCCGCACTCGGACGTACGAAAAAGAGAGAATGTCTCACAATTTAGGGTAACAAGTTTACGTATAATGTGTGTGAGTGTAAACCTTTTCTGTATGAATGTACTCTTTTACTATGAGTGTGTTATTCAATATATCATAAACTATACCTATTATAGTTTATCTAAAACGTTTGTAATATGTAAGAACTCTTTTATGGAAATGTATTAGTGTTATGAATTTATTAAACTATATTTTTTATAGTTTAATATACGTGTTCTAAAATGAATGAATAATATTTATTATGAATGACTTAGTTTCAGTTCATGATGATAAACTAACAAAGAAACACATTCAATAATTAGAACTTATGATTATACACTTTGCTCAACATTATAGAAAGTGTTATGATATTTACATGTTGTTGGCTAACTTTAGCCATTCTGCACTGTTTTGGAAAAATCATAGAAAAATCATACGAAGTCGAAAACTAGATCCGTAAATTATGAGAGTTCAGAAAATGTGTCTAGTTTACTCATAATTTTTATCACTATTTTTAATGACCTCCAGCTTGGGTGAAAAAGTCCATAATCACAGACTGGTCCGGATTGTTGTTTGAAATGATTGGCAATTTTGTAAAAATAACCATAAATTGTAGAAAAATCGTATGGAGATGTGCAAGTAGTCATTTTAAAGCTAAGAACTTAAAGTATTTGAACCTTGTACAGTTTTGAAAAACAATGTTTAAGATGCCCAAAACAGTCCGTGAATAGAGTTGAACTTTTCTGATGAAGGCTGTTAGAAAATTTTAGTTATGTTCTTGGTGTTTTAACTTGTATTCCCCCCTTAAAAACTTGAGAAAACATGAAAATGTAGGCGTATGAACTCACCTTAAGTGATTTCAATAGATGAGTGTTGAAGAATGGAAGTGTTTAACTCAAGAACACTTGGAGATGCCTTGAAGATTTTCGAGAATCTAACATCATAGTTATGGAGTTTGTGTAAGAAATCAATGATATGAGTAGAATGAAGTGAAATAATCATAAGGAGGATGAATTATACTTACTAAGAGTGAAAGAACACTTGAAAATCAGCCTTGAATCTCGAAATTGGTGTAGAAAAAGTTTGAGAGAAAAGTGGTGTTTGATACTTAGTGAAATGAGAGCAAATGAGAGAAATGAGGAGAGAGGTGTTTTGTTCCAGCTCTAAAAACGTGGGAATGAGTAGAAATTGAGTGTAAGGGACATTGAAGTGACCTAGGTAAGGTGGGGAGGTGTGGCTGATCATAGAGTGGGTGTGGGGTGGTTGCTTGTGACATAAGTTAAGGCAAGGTCAACACTCCACCTTAGATAAATCCCCCATTAGATCTTTATTATTTAGATAATGATTTTTCATCAAAATATGTTTAAATTATGAATATTTAGGGTTTATTATGTTAAAATATAATTTCTGGAGCAAATCCCGCTTTAAAATCACGAAAAACGGGCTTAAAATGTTAAAAATATCAAAAAAAAAAAAAGGCTAAAAGTGACAATATTCCGAATTCTGGCCGAGGTTCGGCCTTCTGATGCTAGAACCGAGAGGTGAGAGGGCAGAAACCGAGAGGGGAGAAGAGAGAGAGCAGAAACCGAGAGGGGAAGAGAAACCGAGTGAAGGGAAGAGAGGGAGCAGGGACCGAGAGGAGGCAGAGAGGCGGGAGGCGAACAGAAGCAGAGAGGCGGGAGGAACAGAGAGCGAAGAAGGAACCGAGAGGCGACAGAGAGGTGAGAAGGTGACAGAGACCGAGACTCGGTCTCAGCTACAGGGATTCGGTTCTCCGGGTTCAGCCAACAGAGGCTCGGTCCGGTCCTGGTACTCTCGGTCCTAGGTCTTGGCCTTAAGGAGCTTCGGCTCCTTGAGAAGTGTTTCGGTTCCTAAGGTCCATTTTTCTCGTTTTTACCCCGTTTTAAGCCGTTTTTGACCCGGTTAAGGGTCGGAATGACCCGAATGATTCTAAAAAGTTATGGGAAACTTTTGAGAGAGATTTCACATACTTGGAGAGATTTGGGAGAGATTTGGCATTCTTGGAGAGATTTCTCATACAAGGAGATATTTGAGAGAGGTTTCACATACTTGGAGAGATTTGGGAGAGATTTGACATTCTTGGAGAGATTTCTCATACAAAGAGATATTTGAGAGAGATTTCACATACTTGGAGAGATTTGGGAGAGATTTGACATAGAGAGAGATAGAGTGAAAATGATTGAGAGAGGTTCCATGTGTGACAATTGTGAGTGTTTGGCTCCGCAATGCAAAGTTCTTGAGCCCCGTTAAGTCATGATTAAGGATCCTACACACTCCCGATGAGTATGCAACATGGTTTTTATCAGTTTAGTTCATTGATTAGCACTAAGGCTTAGGAAATTTTAACACAAGACTTTTCCCAAGTGATGTTTTCCCATTAATATAGCAAGTTATACAGTATGAACATAACACAAACCCTAATACACAAGGTTTAATCGAGTTGACCGGTTTGACTTGATGACTTGACTTGACTCAAGATTGACGATTGTTACATATACTAGTAGTGCTCTCAGTTTTCCCGTTATCCATTTCTATAGTGAACGTTTCGTTAAGTGAGTGTAGTTGTTGTTTGAGTAAGTGAGCAAATTTCAAGTTCACGAAACTCCTCTCCGCTCCACTATCAAATAGTATGCATGCATAAGAGTTTTCAAGGAGAAACGTACCAGTCACCACTGTAGGGTCAGCAACTGCTTCCTTGTGGCCTATAGCCAAAACCCTTCACACTCCACCATCATTCCCTATCTTAGTACAATATCTTTTGTAGTGGCCCACCTCGCCACATCTATAGAAAGACTGAACCACACCAGCATCAGGGACCTGGTTGATTGGCCTTGTCGGGGCTCTGTAGAATCGGATAGTGTGTCCCTTTTTGTTGCAGTTGGAGCACTGCAATTATCGACAAGTTCCATTGTGGTGGAAGTTGCTTTTGTTGCACTTCGGAAAGTTTCCAGCGTACTGCTTTATCGGAGTAGCAGCGGTAGGTGCTATCGCGGCATGAACCGCCACAACCTGCTGCTTTTTGGCAGCTCTTTATTTCTTCTTGTCATCCCAGAACTTCCGCTTGTTTTCAGCAGATTTGGAGGGTTCAGAGATGGCTAGGGTTGTTGTTGATGACGGGGTACGGATCCCATGGTCAATGAGTCGTTGTGCCAATCGCTTGGCACTATCGAAGGTAAAGGGATTTGAAGATAAGATATTTCCCTGAAATGGAGCCACCAGCCCCCATATGTACCTCTTTATTTTCTTTCCCTCCATGGGAACCATGTTGGGATAGCGGGCCACCAGCTTCCTGAATATGGCGGTATAGGAAACTATGTCGGAGCCCTTCATGGTTAGGCTCCATAGTTCTTGTTCTAATTTATGGATTTCGCCCCTTCATGGTTAGGCACCATGTCAGGGCTTTTTCCTAGAAGGTACATACAACAAATTTGACCTTGCTCCCTGCTGGGCAGGAGCAGATCTCGAAGATCGACTCCGTCTTTTCGAACCATTGCGAGAGGGCAATGACTCTACCAGTCCCTTTAAAGGACTTTGGCTTGCAATTGATGAAGTCCTTATAGGATCACTCTCTTGAGCGCACGAGGATTTTACCTTGAGTATAATGAACAGGTGTTCCACCTCTGTTAGCACCGGTAGAGTGATATTGAGCCATGGATGTTGCCATAGCCACAAGTACTGCAGCATTTAGAACTGTCGTATCAATTATTGGAGGGGGTGATGGGGTTGTTTCAACAATCGGAGGATTACGCCTTGTTGATTTGCGAGGAGGCATTTTTCAACTATAAATTTACAAAGATGAAAATGATAGTAAGAACCAATTGTAAGTATAGTGAGAGTGATCCATGGGCTAGATTGCCATAGTCCAACATTTGAATGAGTGTATGAGTTCTGGTGATACAAGAATGAAAGCACTTGATAAAAATTTCTAGAAGATTAGATATTTGTCAATAATATTGGTATTAATGATGTAATGAGTTCGGAAAAATTGACCTAACAGTAGGTCTTACATCATACCATATAGGGAAAAGGTTGACAAATTAGAAGTCTACTTAATGTACTTGCAAGACAGGAATATTTTACAGACAAGTGCTTCATAGAGCACAGATAAGAAAACGTTATTCCTTAAATCAAAAGAAAAGATGTACTAGACATCTTCTACCGGCGACAAGCATTCATCGAATAAATCCTCATATCCGCCAGTTGACGTACCACCTCTTGAAGATGTCGCTCATGAGCTCTCTAACGAACTCGAAGTTCTATGACTTCAGCTCGGGATGCAGCTAGCTGTTGCTGCAGGGTCTGATTGGCTCTTCTAGTCCCTTCCATAGCCTTTTCGAGATGGCGTATGCAGATCGTGTTAACGCTAGAGTTGGCGTCAATCTCTATGACTCGGTCGATGGCTGCCCACCCTTGCTCGACGTTCCGAGCAATCCTACGGACCATGATGGGCAGGACTTGGTAAGCTGAGCCACCCTCGCTTAGGTTGTAAAAGCTTCAGTCCCCATTGTAGGATAAAGGTTGACCATGTTCATCACTCCAACGATTCAAGTTTTTCGCCTACAAGGGTGTGGGACCTTGAAATCCTGGTCGGGGGTTGAGATTTGGGACTTGACCCTCTTGGGGTAGGTTGTTGACTTCTGGATCGGAGTCAGAACCATCTGAAAAGCCTTCTGCGGGGTGATCATCCAAAGGGATTGGATAGTCATCTTCTGGCTCGTCTTCCGGCCATCCATGATTGCCTTGATTTGGAAAGTACGGGTCGCCCGTACGATGAAATCCACCCATGATATATACGCGAGAAAATGGATATCAGAATCTTATATAAATAGACGTACTACTTATGATAATTATAAGATGATTTTTATTAGTTACTTCAATACTTGTATAGTACATACCAATTATATGTACTCAAAACAGGATAGACCTTCGAATACGTGACCCTAACTCTAAACCCACAACCAAACAAGGAATAGGGAGTAAAGCATTTATCACTAATTCCCAGTCTAGGACATCTTAGCTACATATAACCTTAGCGTATCCACTTAGCAACTATTGACCTACTAATAAAGACCTTTTTAGTTCTCAGATAACAATTTTAGTAACACAAAATAATCCTATAGTATTTTAGGATTATGTTATGTTCTAATGTTATTATTGTAGTAGTGTTGGTAAGTTTTTAGACTTGTTGTCATATCACAACCATTCTCGGGCATATGCTAATCACTTCTCAAACCAACATAGTTGATCAGGCTATGTCACTCCAAGAATAGACCATACATCCCCGATCCCACTTGTGATGTTCAACAATCGTAATACTTTTGTTCTGTCCTATTAACACTGATTTTAGTATGAATGCAGGTATGTATACTTAGTTAAATATTTTATTATTTTAAAGTATAAACTCTTGGTCAGAGTATTTTAATCCCATTGTGTTTATAGTTTGTATATCTTTTATGGGTTGATATACTCAATTCACTATAAACAATGCTCTGATACCAATCTGTCACACCCCAAAACCGGAACGGCAGAAACGTTCTGGGGCGGAGGATGTCATGTACATTATCACAACATAGAATAATAGTAAGCAAGCAAAAAAACATCATCCATTGCATTAATAATATACTTTAACACAAGTGTGTTCTATATAGTGTATAGGACGCCAAAAATATGAATCAAAATAAAAGATGAGTCTTGAATGTGCTCCATCTTCTCAAAAGCTGGTCTCGGTACCTGTCTACTGATGACCTGAGAATACAAGTTATTTTGAAAAAGTTTATTAGCTTTAAAACTGGTGAGTTCATACCCCTTAATCAACCTTTTAAATGTTTTTTAAATGCTTTTGGGGGGGGGGGGGATACAAGTTGAATCATTATAGTTATAATATCAATCTCATGTGATTTATAACTATCAAAAAAATGGATTTACTATACTTTTAACTGTTTTGTCAACAAAAGTATCAAAATGATTATCAAACTCTTTTACATGTTAAACTCTTTATAAAACTTGGTCTTAGTTACCAAATCTGTACTTTCAATTCGTTAAACTTACATATTTTCAAAATCATGTCCAATACATATATAGTTATATAAGTAAGGTTTGAAGGACTTAGGACTGATAACTCACTTTAAATTCTTGTTCCTTGTTTGGTTGTGAACTTAGAGTACCTTTTTGTTTATCTGAGTGTCGTTTGATCTTTAGTTATATATTATGTATATATGTACAGATATAACGTTTTTACCTTAGTTCCATCACCTATGGGTAGCAAAGGTGTATAAAGTTACTAAGTCATTCAAACAACATTTCTAGTAAACTACAATAGGTATAGTTTAGAGGTATAGTACTTACTATTTTCTAGTACAATGAAACATTCAAAGAGTCAGTTCATACATGAGTCAGTACATACTATAACGAGAAACAATACATACACTACACTATACAAAAGAACATACTATGATGAGAATCAGAGAGAACATACACTAGTACATACAATTCATACACACTATATACTATACAAAAGAACATACTGTGATGAAAATCAGAGAGAATATACAATACACTAGTACATACAATACATACATACTATAACATAAATGTAAGGTACTACTTCGGGGCATGGCATCTCTGTCATGGCTCGTTTTATAACCAGAGTCTTCTGAAGGGAGAGCGTGAATTCGTGTATAGATCTATACTGGACTGACCATCCTACACCTTACTGTTAGCTACAGTGGGACCTGCAGGTCTTCTGGTGATGAATGTCATATCATTTCGACGTCTTCGAGTGTCGTGTTTTACTAGGTCGATCAAGTATGGTTACAATTATACATCACATTATACCTTAATTAATAATCGGTTTAAGGTAGTTAGTACAGCAGTAGTTACTATAACATAATACTACAGTATTTCGTTATTTTCCCATTGCATCTACTTTGTGATATTCTCACATAAACAGTAATGTAAAAACTATATTTTATTAATGATAGTCACATTTGGGAGGAATAGTCACTTTTACAATGAACAAACATACAACACATTTGATGCCTTGGTAGAAGGCTACTTTTAGTAGAAAATATAGGATTTTCTAGGAGATACAAACATTTACAAACTTATACATTCAAACACTTACAAACATTTTCATACAAACAATGACACTAAAATGCTTATGAGCTCACCGACTTTAAAGTTGATAAACTCTTTCAAAATAACTTGTATTCTTAGGTCATCAGTAGACAGGTACCGAGGCCAGCTTTTGAGAAGATGGAGCACATTCAAGACTCATCTTTTATTTCGATTCATATTTTTGGTGTCCTATAAACTATACAGAACACACTTGTATCAAAGTATATTATTAATGCAATGGATGATGTTGTTTGCTTGTTTACTATTATTCTGTGTTGTGATACTGTATATGACGTCCTCCGCCCTAGAACGTTTCCACCGTTCCGGTTTTGGGGTGTGACATAAATCACATGTGATAAACATGTAATTAGCATATGAATTACATGCAAATCACATGTTATTCACATGTAAATCACATATAAATTACATGTGATTCACATGTTATTCACATGTAAATCACATGTTATTTAAATGTAAATCATATATGAATTAGATGCGATTCACATGTAAATCACATGTTATTCACATGTAAATCATATGTTATTCACATATGAATTACATGTAAATCACATGTTATTCACATATGAATCAGATGTAATTCATATATGAATTAGATATGATTCACATGTAATTCACATATGAATTACATGTGAATCACATATGAATTACATATGATTCATATGTAAATCACATATGTATTTTTATGAGTGTTTTTGCATCAATAAATTTTTTTATTATTTTTCTTTTAGATTTGAAAGAAATTGTGGTGAATATTGAAGAGGTGAAAAATGATAAATTGACGAAAATTTGAAAATATTAACACGAAGACATTAAAATGCTTTGAAATTTGTAGCATTTTTTACTTTTTATATTTTATTTTGTATCGAATAATATACTTATGCTATTATGTTTATAGATTAGTTAATAAATATGAGATTTGTTGTACTTACGAATATTATAGTATAAAAAATATACATACATGCACTTGAAAAAATTTGCACATATGCACCTAAAAATTTACTTTTTAAAAAAATGCATTTTTTTAAAATACAAATTTTAATGAAAAAAAATGTAGCTTTCTTTAAAAAAAACTTACAGTTTTTTTTGAAAAAATTGCGGTTCTTTTTATTTAAAAATGCAGTTTTTTAAAAAAAATGTTGCTTTTTTTGGAAAAAAAAATTGCAATTTTTATGGAAAAAAAAAATTGCAGTTTATTTAAAAAACATTTTTTCAATTTTTTTTTAAAAAAACATGTTTTCTATAAAAAAATTAAAAATCTGCATTTAAAAAAAAACAAAAAAAATATTATTTTTAAAAAAAATATGAAAATTTGATTTATAATGTAAATTTTTGGACATTTATATTAATATGTTAAATAACACAAAAAAATTACATTAAATAAGATTTGTACGATGACGATCATGTCCTTAATGAATTACTTTTGATGAAACACTCCATTTTTAGTTCTCGGGTTTTCGAAAAACTATGAGTTTTCAACCGATCTTAACTATATATATATATATATATATATATATATATATATATATATATATATATATATATATATATATATATATATATATATATATATATATATATATATATAAGGGTTATTTGGAAAAGAAAAAAATCCTAAAAATCATAAAAATGCATAAAAAAATACTTACAAATTACAAAACTTTTTTTTTGAATTTTTTTTATAAAAATATCGCAGATTTTTTAGTAAATTCGCTGAAAAAATAAAGAATCAAAATTTTTAAAAAAATTAAAAAAAACAAATTTCAAAAAAAAAAATCAACGAAATTATTTAAAAACTTGTAATTTTTTCTTAAAAACATTAAAAAAAAATTTGTAACTTCTAAGTATTTTTTAATGCATTTTTATGATTTTTAGGGTTTTTTATTTTCTATAAAACTTAAAGCTATATATATATATATATATATAGGGTTAAGTTCAAATAAGAAGACTATTTAATATGAGAACGTAAGAACAGTAATTTATTTTACTATTCTACTATGAATTTAATATGTATACTATTGTAGTAATTATAATATGAATATATTCAATTTTATGTTGCTATTTTACTATAAAATTTATATATATGCGTAGTAATTTAATAAATTCTAATGTGAATGTTAAATATGTGATTGTTCATATATTCGGTGACGAATAATGTCATAAAGTTATACATACAAAATTTTAATGTGAATATTAATGTGTGATTATTCGTATATTTGTTGATGAATAATGTCATATCGTTGCATATACAAAATTCATAGTAGATTAGTAACATAAAGTAATGTTCTCACGTTCTCATATTAAATAGTGTTCTCATTTGAACTTAACTCTATATATATATATATATATATATATATATATATATATATATATATATATATATATATATATATATATATATATATATATATATATATATATATATATATATATATATATGAAAAAAAAACAATTAAAGAATCTTTTTGTTGTGTTGATGAAAAAAAATGCTATAGCTATACCCTGGTTATTGTATCCCCAGGGTTTTACTTGGTATACCCTTTTTTTTTTGAAGTGAGGGATATGTATTTTTCTTTAGTGAGGGCTATTTATAGTAGCATCCAAAAAAACCACATGTTATAGACATCAAATTTTATAAAAGAATTATAGAGAGCTTGATCATATCAGTTAACCTGATGGGCAGGTAAATGAAAATGAAATAATATCAACTGTTTGTATAAACGTGTTACGATTGTAATGAAGCATTTAGTTGGATGACATATACAATAATTTTCTCTGAGCAATAGCTTAAATTCTTAATCATAAGAAGTTTTATCCCTTTTCTTGACTCATGAAATTTGAAATTACAACACATTATGGATTATTTCAACGTTAGTAGACTCGAAAAGGCAATAATATTTTCTTGACAAGATTGTCAGTCTCCCACCTTTCAAGTTACCTTCCAAGTGGTACTTGATTACTTGTAATCTAACAATTAAATAAATTCAACGAAATTACTGTTTTTGATCGAAACACTAATGGAAAAAATCACAGAAAGAAATATCATATTCGAGCCTAGAAAGGTCAAATCTAATCAGTAAAAAGTGTGCTCTACGCATACTTATTCTAAAGAGCACATATATAAGAAAAGTACTCACGTAACTTTCTTTTATCAAAATAATTAAATAATCATAAAAAACAAAATAACTTAACCAAGTCAAAAGAACAGAATGATTTCAATGATTTCAGTAGGGTGTTGATCGGGTAATTTTTTCGGGTTTCGGGTAATTTGGATTTTTCATGCTAGAAAAAATACTCGTTACCCTAACCCAAACTAAATTCGAGTAATTCAGGTTTGAGTAATTCGAGTATCGGGTCGGATTTGGGTAATTCGGGTATTACCCGAAATTTATATTTTTTTTTTTGAATTTCATCTGAAAATAAATTTAATGAAATAAATACGTCGTGCTTTATTAGTCGTGTTTATATAAACAAACGAGACATAAACGAAGTTACTCAAGTTTTGAACATTAAGATTTTTTAGTCAATAATACCTGAGATATTAAGTAATTTTTTAACAACTTAATCTAATCTAATAAGATGTTAAAAAAACAAATACTTAAAGATCTTAATTTTAAAGTTTAAAATGATTAAGATAACTGTAACCATAATTTTTGTCATGTTCTGAAGTTTCATCAAGATAATAAGTTTGTTAGTTGCAATAAAAATTATAATCTAGAAAACAGTTAAGTTTTAAAGAGCATGATGATATATAAACAATTTCTTTTAATATTGTTAGTTTTTACAATAATGATAGTTAGTTTAAGCGTGATCAAATACCTACTATATAGTACAAGCTCTAAAAAAAAGGAATTTTGAAAATAATTCAGGTATACCCGAAACCCAAAAAATGTACACTTTACCCGACCCGAAAAAAATCGGTTTACCCGATTACCCGAAAAAATTTACCTGATACCCGAAAAATCGGCGGGTAATTCGGGTATCGAGTATTTTCGATAGGGCTAGACTTCAGTCGCTTCCAATTAATGTTGTAGAATTTGATACGTCAAACCATACTGTTAGGAAGATATCAAGAATAATCAAACGTACAAAGAACAACATTTACATGTTCGACCAAATATGATCTACATCCACAGACATGAAAGAATATGCTTATTTACAAGCTTGAAAATAACATTATGGTGTTTCATATAAATCATAGCTATCAACCATTATATATGGACAAAGTATAACGTAAGCTACATATCAACTGCATATTACCTACAGATCTGGTAGCTATTGGCATTCATATATGGAAAGGATGGGCTTCGTATTGTCGAAGTCTCGATACTGAAAAACCCAACTCAGTCCATCACCTGTAGCTGCAACGGCTGCGGAGGCTGCAACAGCAGTAATCTCAGCAACAGTCGTGCATCTGTCATCGAAGAAATATATCTCTTAATAGACCCAAATAACTCTGGTATATGATCCCTGACAATAGCCACAACCTCCTCACAGAGGATCCCCCTAATCCTATCATCCAACGCCGCTAACCTATCCTAGCGACATGCGCCCGATCCGCATCCAAATCCAATCTTAACTCGTCACTTCGTCACCATACTAAAAATAAACCAGAGATATATTAGATAATACGCATACCATGACAGGGGAACCAACTTCCAACAAACCCTAGGGGTTGTGATTTCTCTGTTACGCGTACGGGTCATGTGCTTTCAATAGTACGAGCCCATACTACCTTCCACACCTACCTGTAGTTGTCTCAGAGGATCATCACAACAACTCTAACAACAACCCTGACAATAAACTTCCATTTAACATACTCATACACTCTATCCCTACTTCCTATAGGAAGGCTACACATATCAACTGGTCGGCTGACCCCACATAACTTATCCTACCACTAACTGCCACACGCCCCTCCATTGGTACCAGATAACTATCGCATTAACACTATCACATATTGCATTACTTAAATAATCATAGGCTAAAGGATTCAATCCCACAACGGTTGGACTCAGACAAGAGTTACGCAGCAAAACCAAATCCCCAACCCCAAGACCATTTAAGTCATGACGTATGTGACTTAGCGAATTCATTCAATAGTTAATTCACTCACGAAAGAGTCATACAACAATCAATACGTACTCTACAAGAGATAAGACATCAAATATAAGGAAATTCTATCATACGATTCATAAGGATCCCTGTCCTATCACTAGCATGTTGTTCTAATCCTCACATAACGTAATCTCAATTAATTGTGTGGTAATTTGGGGTCACTTACTGGCTCTGGCTGATCGTACACCTTGCATTCTCCTAAATTATTTCGAAAATCATTTGAAAATTATTTTAAAAATATTTTTCCTTATTTTGAGACTGGATTCACACAAGTGTTCCTCTAATTCACTAAAACTGAGGCTCTGATACCAACTTGTAACATCCATAAATTTTCATAAAAATTTAAACTTTTTCAAACCAACCGAAATCATAATTGTTTACATTGTAGTTTTCAAAACATGTTTAACATCAGAGTTTTTTCCAAAGTCACAAAACATAATATAAGGAAGTGCACAATCAAGACTTCGCCTTTCCACGATCATCTAAGGTACATGAAACATAACCCAAAATTGTAAGCCAAACGCTTAGTGAGTTTCCCCAAAATACAACCACAACACATAATCATAGATGTTACAACGTCATGCATACAAAACCTTCAGCATGTCTAGACCACCGCATCGGGCCTTCGACTGCCACACAGGCCTTCAGTCTATTCGGGCAGCCCTAGGTCTATCTGGTTTGCCCTGGGTCTGTTGGCCTTCTACACACAATAGGACCGCCTCAACCCAACCAACCATCACATATTCACATATAACATAATCAAACATAGCTAGCATATATAGGTAGCCATACAATTCTAGTGGATCACTATAGCATAGCATATCCTATATACCAGGATGTCGATCTAACATATCACAACAACATTACAAGCATACAATAAACCAGGATAGCAACCCAAAGGGCTGGCATTAGAGCCTTCGACCCGAGAGTACATTAAGGATAACTCACCTCGCAAGCTGAGTAGAACTGATAAGGCCCGACTCCGAATCTCAGCTCTCTACATGATACCTACTTCCATCAAATGGCCAATTTCCATAAGAATTCCAAAATACCCTCAAGGTCAAAGTTGGTCAAAGTCAAAGTCAAAGGTCAAGGTCAACAATCCATGTTAACTCAACACGATGTGCTTACTAGCAAACACGGTGTGTTTCAATAGCATCCAGGCGAGCGAGAAAACTCCTACCAACACGTCGTGTTGGCTTGCAAACATGTCGTGTTCGCCCGAGCTCTAGCTACTTAATACATTTAACTGTTTTCTACGATTCCAAGGATTCCAAATATCAAATCTAGACCCAAATTCTATCTAGAAGGATAAAGTTTCCAACTTTATACTTTAGGACTACTCCAAGGGTCCCTTAACCCAACCACAAGGCGTGGAGGTTCAAAGGATTAACCAAGAAGCACTAAATCCTTGAAGTCTAGAACCTATCCTTTCCAAAAGATATTCTAGTACCAAAATCACCTCAAAGATTGGTGATTTATATAAATGAATTTCCAATGCATGTATTGAACCCAAAATTGGTCAAAAATGGGGATTTATGACCTACCATCCATGCATGGCATCAAAAGTCGACTATAGGCCAAATCCAAGACTCTACAAGGTCACTTACACTTGGAGATTCATAAAGTTGCTGACTTTATGAGATCCAACCATTCCCTCAATCTAGAACAACAGGAAAAAGGGATAAAACTCAAGATCTAGCAACATAGATGAATAAAAATCGGTTCTTGGACACTTATAAAGGTCCAGAAGAGTGCCAAACGGAAATATGAGGGCTTGCTTATTGGATTCTTACTACCTTCTTCTAACTTCTTTCTTCTTTGGCTCCAAAAACACCACATTAGCTTACAAATGAGAGGGAAAGATGATTAGGATTCTCAAGGGTTGATATAGGGAGTTGGAGGCTAATAAAAGACCACCCCTTGGGACTTAAGGAGATTATATAGAGTGCAAAACCCTGAAAATCAGGGTTACCTCAACCAGCTGCCAGCATGCCGTGTTTGCCCACCAACACGCCGTGTTGGTCCATAAAAACATGCAACCCAAAATCTCCTCAACACATCGTGGTGAGCCTTCACCACGCCGTGCTACAGAGGAAAAACATGCCAAAATGGAATAGCTCTCATACCAGGAAATCGGGGTGTTACAACTACCTAAAATAAAATGGACACACACCTCATGATCATTGCTTAGCATTCTAAATTGAAGTCTAGAAATGCTCAAATATTCCGAGTTCGATTAAACTAATGCTCTGATACCACCAGTGACATCGCCATCTTCACGGTTAGAAAAGACCTTTTTATTTATGCTTATTTTAAAACATAGTATTATTTATATTGTGGAATTTGTCCCATAAAAGTAATTTCAAAGAAAAGGTTATCGTTGATTTACCAAGATTTGGTATGTCGTAACAGATACAAGAAACATAAGCATAAACGTAGTCATTACAAGCCTTACAATATCTTTTATATTATGACCTATATTTCCTCGAATCTCTCATCATTTACGAAGATCATTATGTTTGTACTACTTCCTGTGACACAAAGAATTTGAGTGGGCCAGGCTGGAAAACCAGGTGGGGACATATAGTTTTCAACCTACAATATTATAATGTTTAGCAAACACATATCCCAGTTACACATTCCATTATCCTCGCTTCTGAATCCTTAAATAATGATCTTGAGGGTACTATCCTAAATGAGATTTTATGAACAGTGGTCATCATCTATTCTTCCATAAACATCTAGGAACAACAATACTATAGTACTTTTGGCACAACAAAGTAGTATGATATTACATTGGGTAAACACAATAGTATAATAGTACTTTGGTCAAAACATAGCAGATCACAACTTATTATTTCGCATGACCTTTTGCTAACTAGTATTTTCGTATATGACTAGGAACAACAATACAATAGTACTTTGGGTGAGCACAACAGTAAGAAAACACAACATGTCACAACTTAGTATTTTGCACACCCCTTTACTAATCTATCACATCTTCTCTTCAATTATTTCACACAGCCCTTCACTACCCAATCATATATTAAGTATGATAAAAATATAGTTTAATAAAGTATTAGCTATATCACGTTAGACATATATTAAATACAGATAAACAACACACATAGCATTTAAGCAATTAGAATATTGGTATCTATGTGTAATTTTGAAAATAACTGTGCACTCACAAATTGAAAGTGGATGACTTGTCATTTAGGTAGCGTTTCGCCTTAGTGCTTTTGCTTTTTCTTTGGTGTGACCTATGTACTAGTTAAGTATTAGTCTTATATTCCTAGCGACTAATGATATTCTAGATTCCTCTCTAATCCCAATATCTACATCAAGATCTATTAATTAAGGAACAACTAGGTAGGATCATATCGAAGGTAGGGTCCGTTTTGTATATAGAGTATACTATTTGGAAATCTCACTTTAAACACCTGACTAAATCTAGCAAAATCATCATTCCTGAAAGTATATCAATCAGTATAATGACTTGGAATCATAGATAAACCTTGTTTGTGTTGGATTAGTGTCTAAGTTCATAACTATTTTGGTATGTACTTGACCCGATGGTGCATGGTCCTTTTGGGTTGCCTTCAGCAAAGCAACTTGATTGGAGAAATAAATAAAGAGAGATAGGTTATTATGATTTATTAATATGTTATAAGAATAATATATTAAAGGAGAAATCATATTTGTTTATTTAATATTGGTCAATAATTAATTAGGAATTAATTTTGTGATCAAGTGTAATTAATTAAACTAGAGGGGCTGATTTGTAATTATGTGATAGTTACAAAATAAGGTAAGGATTGTCTTAAATATAGGGTGAACGAATTTGAGGTGATAAGGCCTTAAAATTCGACTATGATAAGGATTCAAGGATTATCTTATGGGTTGCTTTGTGGATAAGCAACTAGATTAGGATAATGATTGAAACCCTATCTCTACACCTGTATAAAGACCCTAAGGCTCATGAATTCGTGCATTCCTTCCTAAGAAGTCCTAAGGAAGAATTCTAACCTCTCTCCTCTCTCTTTATACCTTATCCATTTGCTCTTGGTGTTTGTAAGCCATTAGAGGAGTGACACTTGTGACTCTAAGCATTCCAAAGTCAATTCAAGGAGGAATTGGGATTGTTATTACTACATAACAATCAAGGTAATATCTTAAACCTAATTAAATATTAATATGATTACTTGAATGCTAGAATTAGGGTTTATAGTCTTGGATTCAAAGCATGTACAATAGAGAAACCTAGATCCAAGCATTAGGGTTTGTATGAGCACATAGGATGTCTTATGACCAAAACTCATCAGTGGTATCAAATCCATTGGTTTGGTTTCAATTGTATGAACTCGATATATTAGGGTTTATTGCCAATAAACCTTAAGAGGCTAGGGTTTTTCGAGATTAGGGTTTGCAAACCCTAATTTGCAAGAGTTTGAATAAGATCTTCAAATCCTTTCCTTAAACCCTTAAATTTCGAAATCTAGGGTTTGTTATAATCCCTTGATTTTCGAAATTTGCCTCCTCCCCAAGATAAGATCCTAATTTTTAGGGATTTGGATTATCCCATATCTTGTAGTTATCCTCTAATTGTTATATATGGTAATTCAAATCTTGCATTATCCATCCATATTTTCAAAATCTATATAAATATTTAAGGGATTAGGATAACTTAAATGTATAAATGGTAATTATCCTCATTATTTAGATAATCCCTTATGATTTAATAATTAAATTAATAGTCTAATTCAAGATAATTATTAAATCAAGAGTTTTAATATTTAAAATTTTAATTTAAATGTCATAAATTCGAAATTTTAAGATAGATTAAAACTAAATTGTTTTGAAATGTTTCAAAACTTGCCCTCAAGTTTTGGAATTTAAATTTTGATTAATTGTTTAATTGTGATATAATGTTAAATTCTAAAACCCTAGTAATGTTTTGAAAAAGTTCAAATACTCCCTTATGGTTTTATTAATTAATTAAGGAGTATAATTAAAAGAGATTTAATAAATCCATAAAAGTTTAGGTTAACCATTTAATTGAATTAAAAGGGTAATTGTTAAAGTTAACCACATAGTATTTTAAAAGTATAAAATGCACCCTATACTATATATATAACATTAAAAGTCTAACATTATATATATGTATGAGTAAAAGTCAATCTTACCGTTAGTAGGTCTCATTCACGAAGCTGGTCTATAAGGGGTGTTTAAGGAAATTGCCTATAAAATGGCGATTTAATGGGTATCCACTCTTACCCACCGCACTCTTGACTAGTGTAGGGTCGTTAGCCGAACGGGTAGGATAGGATGAAACCTTCCATTATAAGTATAATGAAATACAAAGTAACTAAATGCTTTTCAAATTCCTAATCTTAGTTACTTAGGCAAAAGTGAATTGATGCAATTCCATGAAATTACACTTTGTGCCCTTGCGAAGACGTTAGTGGAGCGTGTGTGGTTTACCGGCACATTAAATGGTTCTAAGCAAAGGTAGCAAAGGGTGACTCAATGTTTGTCATAGTTCGGTGGAGCGTGTGTGGTTTACCGGCACATCGAAAAGGTGACTGTAACATGTGAGGGAACCGTGTAAGTTTGCATGGTTATTCACACCCGCTTTGTGATCCTCGGCATCCCAGTCACAAACAAGAGGGGCATATCGAGATTTAAACATGCCATTGAAAATTCAATGAATCTCAAAGGATCTAGGAGTTTTCATAGATTTAAAACTTAAATTTATTTTTCGTTTTTCGTGGTGGAAGTTAGTGAATCGTCATTCACTTACCTTCAAATATTCTGCAATTAGGGTTACGGCATCCCTCTCCCGAGTTGTGGAATATTGTGTTGGGTCCTAGCCTTAGTATTTCATTTGGGTGATTTACTAAGGACTCAATTTATCAACTAACTTGAATTTTTTTTCTCCCGTTTTGTAGATGTCAAAGTTTGACAACTATGGTCTTCTCAAATCCCGTGGAACAAGCATTCCACATGAAGATGATATTCCACGATTCGATCGAGGAACAAGAAATCATGCTTCACTTCCTCATCCTTCTCCAATTATTCTCCCTAACCCACAAGATTGTAAAATTGAAAGGTTCAATATTACTCAAGCCATGTTGGCAAGTAAACATAAAGAAGGAAAGTCGGTGTGTGCACACGTCTTAGGGATGAAGTCACTCATTGATAAGTTAAGGATGATGGGATCCATTGTCGGTGAAGAGATGGCTGTTGATTGGATTCTTCAGTCACTTCCTAACTCGTATAGTGAGTTCGTAAGAGAGTACTATATGATGAACCACGACGTAACCCTTATTGATCTCACCTATATGCTTATTGCTGCTGAATCAACAATGGTTTGGCACAATAGAAAATCAAAGTTGATTGGTGAATCTGCCTTCAAGACCTCTATGGATATAGACAATGGCAATGAAAGACATGCAATGATCGAAAAGTTTGATCATAAGAGAAAGGCGATGTCTGAAGTAGTTCCATGTGTTGTTTCAAAAGAGTCAATTTGCTTTTATTGCCAAGAGAAGGGGCATTGGAGATGAAGTTACCCTATTTACCTAAGAGATCTAAGAGATGGGAGAGTCAAAAGTGTTGGATTAGTGTCTAAGTCCATAACTATTTTGGTATGTACTTGACCCGATGGTGCATGGTCCTTTTGGGTTGCCTTCACCAAAGCAACTTGATAGGATGAATTATGGAGAGTAAGGATTAAATATGATTTATTAATATATTATGGGAATAATATATTAAAGGAGAAATCATATTGTTTAATTAATATTAGTCAATAATTAATTGGTAATTAGTTTTGTGACTAAAAGAGATTAATCAAACTTAAGGGACTGGAATTGTAATTATAGGATAATTGCAATTTGGGCCATGGATTGACTTGTATTAAGGGATGGACAAATTCTAATGGGAAACCCATAAGGAAATCGTCCATGGGCTTGATAAAAGGAATCTATGGGTTGCTTAGGGCTTAAGCATCCAAATTAGGGTTTCCTTGTTAGATAACCCTAATAGCCCAACTATATAAAGATCCCTTAAGGCTCAAAAACGTGGCTAAGCTTCTTGTAAGGGTTTACACACATTTTTGCCAGCCTCCAACCTCTCTCCTCTTCATCCTCTTGCTTATGGTGTTTGCAAGCCATTAGAGGAGTGACACTTGTGACTCTAAGCCTTCCAAAGTCAATACAAGGAGGAATTGGGATTGTTATTGCTACATAACAATCAAGGTATGATCTTAAACCTAATGACATGTTAATATGATTATTGGTATGCTAGAATTAGGGTTTATAGTATTGGATTCAAAGCATGTACAATAGAGAAACCTAGATCCAAGCATTAGGGTTTGTATGAGCACATAGGATGTCTTATAACCAAAACCCATCAGTGGTATCAGAGCCAGGTTTGGTTTCAATTGTATTGATGCATTGTATAATTGAAAAATTCGATTTTTTGGCTTATGGAGGCTGGACTCGCCGAGTCCATGGCTGAACTCGCCGAGTCCATGCAGACTCGACGAGTCCATGCCTGACTCGAGGAGTCAACTCGTCAGATAATGCTTATCTCGGGATTTCTTGCTGTTTTTGCATATGGATAGTTACCTTATCATGTTAGATCAATATAAATCCAATTTTATGATATATATGACTATATTCTTGATCTAATTAAAGATAATTATCAATTAACAAGATAATTGTTTCCTTATAAGATAATTGATTAATTATTTTGAGTAAATTGATAAATTGTTTTGCAAGAAATCATTAAATAAATCAAATATGGATAATTATGTGATTAAATGTTAATTTAAAATTATTTGTTATTTGATCCTTGTTGTTATGAAAGGTTTCATATTTTCCCCTTTAGGTTTTATAGTTTAAATTTGAACGCAAAAGTTTTGGAGTTTTGAAATTTAAATAGTTAAAACCCTAATGTTTTGAAAAAAGGTTTCAAAATTTGCCCTCAAGTTTTGGAATTTAAAAGTTGATTAAAAGTTTAATTAGGAATGTTAAATTCTAAAACCCTAGTAATGTTTTGAAAAGTTCAAATCACACCCTTATGGTTTTATTAATTAATTAAGGAGTATAATTAAAAGAGATTTAATAAATCCATAAAGGTTTAGGTTAACCTTTTAATTGAATTAAAAGTGTAATTGTTAAAGTTAACCACATAGTATTTTAAAAGTATAAAATGCACCCTATACTATATATATAACATTAAAAGTCTAACATTATATATATGTATGAGTAAAAGTCAGTCTTACCGTTACTAGGTCTCATTCACGAAGCTGGTATATAAGGGGTGTTTAAGGAAATTGCCTATAAAATGGCGATTGAATGGGTATCCACTCTTACCCACCGCACTCTTGACTAGTGTAGGGTCGTTAGCCGAACGGGTAGGATAGGACGAAACCTTCCATTATAAGTATAATGAAATACAAAGTAACTAAATGCTTTTCAAATTCCCAATCTGAGTTACTTAGGCAAAAGTGAATTGATGCAATTCCATGAAATTACACTTTGTGCCCTTGCGAAGATGTTAGTGGAGCGTGTGTGGTTTACCGGCACACTAAATGGTTCTAAGCAAAGGTAGCAAAGGGTGACTCAATGTTTGTCATAGTTCGGCGGAGCGTGTGTGGTTTACCGGCACATCGAATAGGTGATTGTAACATGTGAGGGCACCATGTAGTTTGCATGGTTATTCACACCCGCTTTGTGATCCTCGGCATCCCAGTCACAAACAAGAGGGGCATATCGAGATTTAAACATGCCATTGAAATATTCAATGAATCTCAAAGGATCTAGGAGTTTTCATAGATTTAAAACTTAAAATTATTTTTCGTTTTTCATGGTGGAAATTAGTGAATCGTCATTCACTTACCTTCAAATGTTCTGCAATTTGGGTTACGGCATCCTTCTCCCGAGTTGTAGGATATTGTGTTGGGTCCTAGCCTTGGAATTTCATTTGGGTGATTTACCAAGGACTCAATCAATCAACTAACTTGAATTTGTTTTTTCTCCCGATGTCAAAGTTCGACAACTATGGTCTTCTCAAATCCCGTGGAACAAGCATTCCACATGAAGATGATATTCCACGATTCGATCGATGAACAAGAAATCATGCTTCACTTCCTCCTCCTCCTCCAATTATTCTCCCTAACCCACAAGATTGTAAAATTGAAAGGTTCAATATCACTCAAGCCCTTTTGGCAAGTAAACATAAAGAGGGCAAGTCGGTGTGTGCACACGTCTTAGGGATGAAGTCACACATTGATAGATTAAGAATGATGGGATCCGTTGTCGGTGAAGCGATGGCTGTTGATTGGGTTCTTCAGTCACTTCCTAACTCATATAGTGAGTTCGTAAGAGAGTACTATATGATGAACCACGATGTGACCCTTATTGATCTCACCTATATGCTTATTGTTGCTGAATCAGCAATGATTTGGCGCAATAGAAAAGCAAAGTTGATTGGTGAATCTGCCTTCAAGACCTCTATGGATATAGACAATGGTAATGAAAGACATGCAATGATCGAAAAGTTTGATCATAAGAGAAAGGCGATGTCTGAAGTAGTTCCATGTGTTGTTCCAAAAGAGTCAATTTGCTTTTATTGCCAAGAGAAGGGGCATTGGAGACGAAGTTGCCCTAATTACCTAAGAGATCTACGAGATGGGAGAGTCAGAACGTATGGCTCTACTTTTGGTAAGAATCCACTATCTAACTCCATTAAGTTCCTATTCATTGATTCTTAATACATGATGTGATAAGATTGCATTTGAATGTTTTGAAGGATCGGTGAAAAGAAAGGAAGCTTGATAAGAGAGCAAGATGAATCTAATCACAAGAGATGGATCTTGATTGCATGGACTTGAAGATTGGATTTTGAGCTTAGATAGTTATGATAGAGTTGTTAGAAATTTTCTTTTTACATAGTTTTCAATAGATTTTGCATTGTAAGGACAAATGTTTTTCCGCTGCTTTTATAAATAAAACAAATTTTGTTTAACTTATTTATTTGTTTACTTCCTTGCAATGAAATTGTTATGAAAATTGATGTTTGCATATTTCTACAACGAATGGATATGATTCTTAGTTATGTTATTTATGGAAATGTCAAGAATTTACCAAATAGGGAGAGTTTCTCATCGCCCAAGTTTCAATTGGACAGAAACTTGGAATCATGCAACGTGGATGCAAGATGAATGAGAAATTATGTATTTGGAAATTAGACTAAATCATTGACAAAGTGTCAAGTGAAGGACTAGGAGATCGAGTACACAAAGTTGTGTGTTCATCAAGTTCACCATAAGAGTAACAAAGATATTCGTCATGATTTACTAAAGGTTTAGTAAATATGATTATGCTTATAAGATTAAGTGTAATTCTGAATTGATTGAAAATGTTTAAATCAATAGTAGAACGAATAACAAGAATCAAGTAGGCAGAAAGATAAAAGTTTCTCCATTCTAAGAAGAAGGGAGAGTACCTTTTATGCTTTATGATAGGTCTTTATGATTAAGAACCATATCTCAATTGATCCTCTAAGTGAGTCTTAGTACAATTGTATGTTTAAGAAGAGGAATCAAGAATTGAAAAAATGGTTAAATCAAAAGGTCAATCATACTTCGTTCCAATAACAAGTCTTGAACTTAAGATTGTGACAATGAGTGAAATGTATTAAAGGTTTATAACATTCATCAAATGTGGAAAGTTGTGATGTCTTGAATAAGACAAAGATCGACTAGGACCAATTTATGAAGTGTTTTGATAAAAACTACACTAACTCTTGAATATTTGTTTGTCAAGAAATGTTTATTGACAAGAGAATCTTATACGTCAAGGAGTCAGTGGGAGTCTTAATGCTCTTGAAAAGTTTCAAGAACAAATCGAATAAACCTTATCGATCATCACTAGCACACGAGTTGAGGTTTACAACCTATCGTGTTGAGAATATTTTGATTCTGTGTTGTTCCAATTGAGTTAATTATGCATGTGAGTCCTATGAGTTCTCATTTTGAACGCATAAAAGGCAAGACACCTTAATCAATGAAAGGTACATTGATAGGAAAAGGTGAGCTGCTTAACTACTTGGAAGACGTGGTGGGCAGTTGTGCTACCATAAGGCAAGAAATCAAGATTAAGAAAGTTCGGTCCATATGACTTTGAATTTGTCATAAACTTTGTTTTAACAAATTCACATGGATAGGAACAAATACACCATTTAAATCTAAGTGTCATAAGATTTCCTCATTCATGAAAATGATTGTGAGGAAATGCTTTCACTAAGAAATATTTTGAAAGATAGTGATTGTAAAATTGCATTCTCGAATTAGATCATGGTTACGGCATCCCTTTCCATAATTTGAATTATTAGGTTTGGCAATTAGTCTTAATTGTTAAGACACACATATGAACTATCTAAGGCAAAGGTGTATAAGTTCAAGAAGCCTTGATAAAATATTATCAAAGCACTAAGTATTAAAAACATGGACTTAAGAAATTCAATAGGTATTGTCTTTCTGGAAGTTAAGATGTTTATGAATACATGTTGAAGCTAGTGGGAGCATAAGTGTTATGTTTTATAATAATCATCATGATAGTGGGAGCATAAATGTTATGATTGTATGATTATTAAGGCACGTATTGCATAGTTGGCAATATTAATTATAGAAAACAAGAGTCATACTTTGCAAAGTTGTAAGGGTTGTATAGTTGTTTTGCTATAATTAAGGGAGAGAATATTATGCTTCATTTCAAATCTAAAGGATTAGGTTGTGGAATGTTAATAAATTTAGTCAAGGGTACATAGTGTGTTCTTAAAATTTCGATTATGATTACGGCATTCCTCTTCACAATTCGAATTTTGAGAACATAGCAAATAAAACATTATGCGTCGTGTCCCATACGCTTTGAGTATAGGATCGATTGCAAATGATTTAATGTTTTACCATTCTAAAATTTTCCAAATGTCTAGCGCATTTAGAGGGAAAAGGGACTAGAATTGGTTTTGACTAAAATAATTAAACAACTATCAAAGGACAATCCAAAGTTCGACGAGGATTGGTCGCTTGTGAGTAGTTGGAAGTATAGTATTGGAAATTATGGAAATGTTTCCATATTGGATAGACAATATCGACATCATTACGAATAGATAAGATTCTATTAAGAAATGAGTTTTCATATGGAAAATATGGAAGCGTGTCCATATTAGGAAGTAAATATTGAAAATCTATGTCTAGATTAGAAGCTTTTATGCAAAAGGATGTTCAAAGGAATGTACTTTGAGTGAGAGACATCATATCTAAGGAATTGTCTTGTAACAATCTCCGATAGAGGACTTTGTAATATCATTGGCAATAGTCTTTGAGACTTTGGTGCAGTGACATTACAAAAGGATCGTTGCATACAGTGTTAGAATCTAGTATATTCTATACGTAACAAGAATTTGATATTCTTACACTTAAGAAAATGGATTTGGAGTTGTAAAATGAGAATGATTGGAAATGTGTTCAATTTGTCTATTTCACAAAAGTAAGAACCATAGGTAAACATTGTGTGCATGCTAGGAGCATGGGACAAGTGTTGGAATTCAAGTAAGAAGTTGATTACCTGAAACGACACATAATGAGTAATCGATATGGTGATAAATAAAACGTGTTTTGTTTATACTCAAAGGTTTGAGGCCATATGGGATTAGTATTATTCTTGTGTTTCACCTTGCATGTTTTGACTTCCAGAATAGTTGAGTTTATTAAGAATAATCGAATTATTCAAACGGGCCACAGTCGTTCATATGTTGGAAGTAGATATGAATGAAGACTGTCATGAATTCGTGTGTGGATTGTCTAGAAAAGTATTAGACATAAGCAAATGTTTGCTGCAACGTTCATGAGTGCTTATGAATATGATTTGAGCATTGGATTAAACCCACACTCACTTGGATCACTATCTCGAGTGATTAGTGAGACGATAACATCTTATATTCTTGAAACCGAGATGTGTGAGTTGTATCTTGCGAATCGGTTGTACATTGATAATATGTAAACACACTAGTAACTTGGTGTTATAAAACATATTGTTGTGTGTGATTCAGTGAGTGAGTGCAAGCAAGCATTGTATCAAAGTTTATCCATTCCTTTTATTCAAAGAATAAAAGCGATATCTTTGGGCCCCTCGATGGTTTAGTGATGACAAACGTAAATGCTCGGCCGGGCTAGGGCTAATTTGATTTGTTTAATTAGTCTGTTGTCATAAATCAGAAATCGAGATATGGTACAAAGAGAATGATTTGAAATCATATCTCATACGATATCTAGAATAGAGGAATATATGATCCCTTATCTAAGGACACGCGTATCTGAGATGATCAGAGTTGACAGCGGCTTTGGAAAGCTACGATTGCATATCAGGATCTGAAGTCATACGCAGAATAGTTGTTAGACTTATCCAAGTGGGAGACTGTTGGATTAGTGTCTAAGTCCATAACTATTTTGGTATGTACTTGACCCGATGGTGCATGGTCCTTTTGGGTTGCCTCACCAAAGCAACTTGATAGGATGAATTATGGAGAGTAAGGATTAAATATGATTTATTAATATATTATGGGAATAATATATTAAAGGAGAAATCATATTGTTTAATTAATATTAGTCAATAATTAATTGGTAATTAGTTTTGTGACTAAAAGAGATTAATCAAACTTAAGGGACTAGAATTGTAATTATAGGATAATTGCAATTTGGGCCATGGATTGCCTTGTATTAAGGGATGGACGAATTTAAATGGGAAACCCATAAGGAAATCGTCCATGGGCTTGATAAAAGGAGTCTATGGGTTGCTTAGGGCTTAAGCATCCAAATTAGGGTTTCCTTGTTAGATAACCCTAATAGCCCAACTATATAAAGATCCTTTAAGGCTCAAAAACGTGGCTAAGCTCCTTGTAAGGGTTTACACACGTTTTTGGCAGCCTCCAACCTCTCTCCTCTTCATCCTCTTGCATTTGGTGTTTGTAAGCCATTAGAGGAGTGACACTTGTGACTCTAAGCCTTCCAAAGTCAATACAAGGAGGAATTGGGATTGTTATTGCTACATAACAATCAAGGTATGATCTTAAACCTAATGACATGTTAATATGATTACTGGTATGCTAGAATTAGGGTTTATAGTCTTGGATTCAAAGCATGTACAATAGAGAAACCTAGATCCAAGCATTAGGGTTTGTATGAGCACATAGGATGTCTTATGACCAAAACCCATCAAAAAGTATGACTACGCTTCAGGTAAAATCCACTATTTAACTCTGTTAAGTCCTATTCATTGATTCTTAATACATGATGTGATAAGATTGCATTTGAATGTTTTGAAGGATCGATGAAAGGAAGCTTGATAAGACGGCAAGATGAATCTAATCACAAGAGATGGATCTTGATCGCATGGACTTAAAGATTGGATTTTGAGCTTAGATAGTTATGATAGAGTTGTTAAAAAATTTTCCTTTTACATATTTTTCAATAGATTTTGCATTGTAAGGACAAATGTTTTTCCGCTACTTTTATAAATAAAATAAATTTTGTTTGACTTATTTATTTATTTGTTTACTTCCTTGCAATGAAATCGTTATGAAAATTGATGTTTGCATATTTCTACAACAAATGGATATGATTCTTAGTTATGTTATTTATGGGAATGTCGAGAATTTACCAAATAGGGAGAGTTTCTCATCCCCCAAAGTTTCAATTGGACTGAAATTTGGAATCACGTAACTTGGTTGCATGATGAATGAGAAATTTCATATTTGGAAATTAGACAAATTCATTGACAAAGTGTCAAGTGAAGGACTTGGAGATCGAATACACAAAGTTGCGTGTTGATCAAGTCCACCATAAGAGTAACAAGATATTCGTCATGATCTACTAAAGGTTTAGTAAATATGATTATACTTATAAGATTAAGTGTAATTCTGAATTGAATGAAAAGATTTAAATCAATAGTAGAACGAATAACAAGAATCAAGTAGGCAGAAAGATAAAAGTTTCTCCATTCTAAGAAGAAGGGAGAGTACCTTTTATGCTTTATGATAGGTCTTTACGATTAAGAACCATATCTCAATTGATCCTCTAAGTGAGTCTTAGTACAATTGTATGTTTAAGAAGAGGAATCAAGAATTGAAGAAATGGTTAAATCAAAAGGTCAATCATACTTCGTTCCAATAACAAGTCTTGAAGTTAAGATTGTGACAATGAGTGAAATGTATTAAAGGTTTATAACATTCATCAAATGTGGAAAGTTGTGATGTCTTGAATAAGACAAAGATCGACTAGGACCAATTTATGAAGTGTTTTGATAAAAACTACACTAACTCTTGAATATTTGTTTGTCAAGAAATGTTTATTGACAAGAGAATCTTATATGTCAAGGAGTCAGTGGGAGTCTTAATGGTCTTGAAAAGTTTCAAGAACAAATCGAATAAACCTTATCACTCAACACTAGCACACGAGTTGAGGTTTACAACCTATCGTGTTGAGAATATTTTGATTCTGTGCTGTTCCAATTGAGTTAATTATGCATGTGAGTCCTATGAGTTCTCATTTTGAACACATAAAAGGCAAGGCACCTTAATCAATGAAAGGTGCATTGATAGGAAAAGGTGAGCTGCTTAACTACTTGGAAGACGTGGTGGGCAGTTGTGCTACCATAAGGCAAGAAATCAAGATTAAGAAAGTTCGGTCCATATGACTTTGAATTTGTCATAAACTTTGTTTTTAACAAATTCACATGGATAGGAACATATACACCATTAAAATCGAAGTGTCGTAAGATTTCCTCCTTCATGAAAATGATTGTGAGGAAATGCTTTCACTAAGAAAGATTTTAAGAAGATAGTGATTGTAAAATTGCATTCTCGAATTCGATTATGGTTACAATATCCCTTTCCATAATTTGAATTGTGAGGTTTGGCAATTAGTCTTAATTGTTGAGACACACATATGAACTATCTAAAGGCAAAGGTGTATAAGTTCAATAAGCCTTGATAAAAGATTATCAAAGCATTAAGTATTAGAAACATGGACTTAAGAAATCCAATAGGTATTGTTTTCTGAAAGTTAAGATGTTTATGAATACATGTCAAAGCTAGTGGGAGCATAAGTGTTATGTCTTACAATAATCATCATGATAGTGGGAGCATAAATTTTATGATTGTGTGATTATTAAGGCACGTATTGCAAAGTTGGCAATATTAATTATAGAAAACAAGAGTTAAACCTTGCAAAGTAGTAAGGGTTATAAAGTTGTTTTGCTATAATTAAGGGAGAGAATATTATGCTTCATTTCAAATCTAAAGGATTAGGTTGTGGAATGCTAAATAAATTTAGTCAAAGGTACATTGTGTGTTCTTAAAATTTCGATTATGATTACGGCATTCCTCTTCACAATTCGAATTTTGAGAACATAGAAAATAAAACATTATGCATCGTGTCCCATACGCTTCGGGTATAGGATCGATTGCAAATGCTTTAATGTTTGACCATTCTAAAATTTTCCAAATGTCTAGCGCATTTAGAGGGAAAAGGGACTAGAATTGGTTTTGACTAAAATAATTAAACAACTATCAAAGGACAATCCAAAGTTCGATGAGGATTGGTTGCTTGTGAGTAGTTGGAAGCATGGTATTGAATGGACCATATCGACATTATTACAAATAGAAAATATTCTATTAAGAATGAGTTGTCATGAGGAAAATATGGACGCATGTTCATATTAGGAAGTAAATATTGAAAATCTATGTCTAGATTAGAAACTTTTATGCAAAAGGATGTTCAAAGGAATGTACTTTGAGTGAGAGACATCGTATCTAAGGAATTGTCTTGTAACAATCTCCGATAGAGGACTTTGTAATATCATTGGCAATAGTTTTTGTGACTTTGGTGCAGTGACATTACGAAAGGATCGTTGCATAAAGTGTTAGAATCTAGCATATTCTATAAGTAGCGAGAATTTGATATTCTCACACTTATGAAAAAGAGTTTGGAGTTGTAAAATGAGAATGATTGGAAATGTATTCAATTTGTCTATTTCACAAAAGTAAGAACCATAGGTAAACATTGTGTGCATGCTAGGTGCATGGGACAAGTGTTGGAATTCAAGTAAGAAGTTGATTACCCGAAACGACAAATAATGAGTAATCAATATGGAGATAAATAAAAGGCGTTTTATTTATACTCAAAGGTTTGAGGCCATATGGGATTAGTATTATTCTTGTGTTTCACTTTGCATGTTTTGACTTATAGAATAATTGAGTTTATTAAGAATAACCGAATTATTCGAACGGGCCAGAGTCGCTCATATGTTGGAAGTAGATATGAATGAAGACTGTCATGAATTGGTGTGTGGATTGTCTAGAATAGTATTAGACATAAGGAAATGTTTACTGCAACGTTCATGAGTGCTTACGAATATGATTTGAGCATTGGATTAAACCCACGTTCACTTGGATCACTCCATGAATTGTAAGTGATTGGTGAGACGATAACATCTTATATTCTTGAAACCGAGATGTGTGAGTTGTATCTTGCTAATCGGTTGCACATTGATAATATGTAAACACACTAGTAACTTGGTGTTATAAAACATATTGTTGTGTGTGATTTGGTTAGTGAGTGCAAGCAAGCATTGTATCAAAGTTTATCCGTTCCTTTTATCCAAATAAGGTTAAAAGTGATATCTTTGGGCCCCTCGATGGTTTAGTGATGATAAACATAAATGCTCGGTCGGGCTAGGGCTAATTTGATTTCTTCAATTAGTCTGTCATCATAAATCAGAAATCGAGAAGTAGTACAAAGAGAATGATTAGAAATCATATCTCATATGATATCTAGAATGGAGGAATATATGATCCCTTATCTAAGGACATGCGTATCTGATATGATCAGAGTTGACAGCGGCTTTGGAAAGCTACGATTGCAGATCGGGATCTGAAGTCATACGCATAATAGTTGTTAGACTTATCCATGTGGGAGACTGTTGGATTAGTGTCTAAGTCCATAACTATTTTGGTATGTACTTGACCCGATGGTGCATGGTCCTTTTGGGTTGCCTTCACCAAAGCAACTTGATTGGAGAAATAAATAAAGAGAGAGAGGTTATTATGATTTATTAATATGTTATAAGAATAATATATTAAAGGAGAAATCATATTTGTTTAATTAATATTGGTCAATAATTAATTAGGAATTAATTTTGTGATCAAGTGTAATTAATTAAACTAGAGGGGCTGATTTGTAATTATGTGATAGTTACAAAATAAGGTAAGGATTGTCTTAAATATAGGGTGAACGAATTTGAGGTGATAAGGCCTTAAAATTCGACTATGATAAGGATTCAAGGATTATCTTATGGGTTGCTTTGTGGATAAGCAACTAGATAAGGATAATGACTGAAACCCTATCTCTACACCTATATAAAGACCCTAAGGCTCATGAATTCATGTATTCCTTCCCAAGAAGTCCTAAGGAAGAATTCTAACCTCTCTCCTCTCTCTTTATACCTTCTCCATTTGCTCTTGGTGTTTGTAAGCCATTAGAGGAGTGACACTTGTGACTCTAAGCATTCCAAAGTCAATTCAAGGAGGAATTGGGATTATTATTACTACACAACAATCAAGGTAATATCTTAAACCTAATTACATATTAATATGATTACTTGAATGCTAGAATTAGGGTTTATAGTCTTGGATTCAAAGCATGTACAATAGAGAAACCTAGATCCAAGCATTAGGGTTTGTATGAGCACATAAGATGTCTTATGACCAAAACCCATCAGTTTGTTGGTTGATAATAACGAATATGAACATAAATATAACTTACACTTGAAATAAATTAAGTGTAGCTTAACTTACAAAGATTTTAGGGAAAACCTGGAAATTACGCGGGTAGAACTCCGAACCAAAAGCTTCTGTTTTTCAGTTTCTTTAGTACCCCAAATCTTAGCTATATTTCTAGAAACTAAAGAAATTTTGGAGATTAAAACATCAGAGTGATTGAGAGAGTTTTGGAGTTGTTTTGTGACAAAATAGGTGGAATTTGCAATTATTTATAGAGTTCATGGGTGTAGGTGTGTGTATGTGTGTGTGTGTGTGGTGGTGGTGTTGGGGGGGGGGGGGGGGGGGGTTCACTTGTCTTACTGGGCACGCCACAACATTACGTTTCGCTAGTCCATTCTTCTTCTATAACGTGTCACACACATATCAAACCACCTTATTGCTTCTATAAGACTATTGCATGTTACCATTTTGTGGCGTCATGTCTCGCATTTTCCTTGGGCCATGTTACTCAGTATCTTGGAGAGGACAACTACCTGACACAGCTATATGGCACCACCAGGTGGTGCCATGTCATTATTCGATTGTATTTCTTGTGGATCTTCGAACCACCATAACTTTCACACACGAGCTTTGATTTCAACGTATTTATATCCCTAAAATCCTCTTGAAGAGCTCAACAAATTTAATTAAGGTCTTAATAGCTAATTCTTACTCTAACTAAAATTCATATACAAACTTTTAAAGTCCATGCGAAATTCATAACTCTTTCATGCAAACTCCATTCTCGACAGTCTTTATATCCGCAGTTCCACATTTATGAGATATTCAATTAATGTTTAGATTATTCCGGCTAAGTAAACTGATTTGAATTTTGATTTCTATATCCGCACTCATGTGCTGAAATCCAAAAAATTATAACTTTCTCATATAAAATCATATTTGGACATTCTCTATATTCATACTCTCGGTTTTAAAATTACTATGACTTTCATGTAGATCACTTAGGCTAATAAGTAATCTATCTAAAATTCACCTTTTACGACGTACATAGCTATGTCGATTTAATCGTGAAGTTTCAAAGAAGCATAAATTCTTCATATGAAGTTGTATTTTATATTTCTGTATACGTACGGAATCCTTGTCATATATACTATAACTTTGGTTAAGTTTATTTATCCTAAATAAAGTTCTATCAAAATTTTGTTCTATCGTTTATTATATCTTAATTACCTTGCCCGAAGTTGCGAGCGTTACACCAACCAAGTCGTTATTATGTATGTTAGCACCATACAAGAGACACATGTTAGTCATTCCCTTCAAATATAATATAATTTCTTTGATCGCTTCCAAGTGAGCCTTTCTTAGATTACTCATAAACTTGTTTACCATACCAAATACATGAGCTAGTTTAGGTCTAGTACAAACCATAACATATATGATACTTCAACTGCACTCGAAGATGGAGTCTTTATAATATAATCTCTTTCCCTATATGAAGTCGGTATAATGTTTCAATCAAGTTTAAAGTCGAGTGCTAAATGAGTTTCCACAAGTTTAGGTTGGTCAATATGGAATGATTGCAAGACTTTATCAATATATTTTTGTTGAGAAATGTATAAAAACCATGTTTTTTTTGTATGTTCGTATCTCAATCCCCAATATGTTCTTTGTAGCTCCTAGGTCCTTTCTCTCAAACTTACGTTCCATTAGCGCCTTGATCAAGTCATCAATTTTCAATTAGGTTATTGGTTGCAATTAACAAGTCATCCACATGCAGCAACATATATATATATATATATATCAAACTGATGTCTAATGTAGCCTTGCAAAATCACAAAAGAATCAAATATGTTGTTCTATTGTTTGGGAGACTACTTCAAACCATAAAGATATTTCTTTATCAAGTATACATGATGTTTGTTTGAATCAAAGGAACCCTTTTTATTAGACATGTAAATCTTCTCAAGTGGGAAACCATAAAGAAATGCCCATTTTGACATCAAGATGCTCAAGCTCTAAATCAAGTGCACTAACCATGGCTAATATAACCTGAATTGTTTTATACTTCACGAAGGGTGGGAAAACATTAAAATAGCCAACTTCTTCTTTTTGTGAGAAACCCTTGAACTATATATGATGTGGACCTTGCTGGTTCATCTCTAGGAATTCCTTTTTTCTCTTAAAGATCCATTTGTATCTTTTGGAAGTAATGTACAAGGTCATTTACTATTAGTCGTATTTCTAATAATAATAAGTTCCTTTTGGGTTGGCCTCATTGCACAATAAGTAAGAAGGAAATTGGAGACAAATAAGTACTTAATTTATTATTCATTGATAATTTAATTGGAATTAATTAAATAGTTTTAATTAATTAAAATGGTAGAATATTAATTAATTCATTGAGATTAATTAGAATATGCTAGAGCCCTCCATAGCATCATGGGAAAAAAATTCATAGGGATTATGCAGGTTTTGAATAACTGATAAAAGGATTATCCTTGGGTATTTGAATTGCTTAAGGATTAATCAGCCGGCTATAAATAGGGTGCTAGAGATTAAACCATGTCACTTGCTGCCTCCTTAATTTCGTCTTAACCTCTCTCAATATCTCCTTGAATTTAAAAATTACAACATCCCTAGTGGGTTATATAATTTTCAAAAACCCATTTCTAAAGGGTATTCATCGTTTGCTTATTTGAGTCTTGGGTCTGATTCTACTATAGGGATTCTCCTTTAGGGGCTTCATCTATTGCACGAACTGGGAGTCACAAGGTCCTAATAAGGAGATCATGAGTTTATTGATTCTATTGTTGTTTATTTTAAAAGTAGATTGATATAACTAGTAAAACCTAGATCCTAAGGTGCATGTAGATATAAATATTGTTTGGATTAATTTCATTTCTACTTAAAAAATCGAAGTAATCTCGTCGGACGCAGCGCACGTAGTTGCTACTTCGATTTAATTTTTCGTAATTGGGTTCTTAATCGAAAATTTTCCTAATTAACTTGTACAATAAGAAACGAAAACATGGTAATATATCAAATTTGTATAATGCGTTTTAATTTACAATATTAGTTTAATAATAGTTAAACTTGAATATTTTAAATTAAACGGAATTTTACATATTTGAATAGAGATTTAAATTAGAATATTTAAAACATATATAAATTGATTTACCACTAAAATTAAATATTATTTTATTAAAAATTTTAACTAAAATTTTTAATATTATTTAATAGGAAATTAAATTTGAATATTGATAAGATAAGCCTTAAATTAAAATGATTTAAATTTTTTATAGAGTATGATTACTGTATCTATGAAAAAATTACAACATGTGTCTCACATGTTTAATTAAGACATTATCAGTTGAACCATCACTTCACTCTATGCTATAAAATAGGTTTAAGGAGGTGTCTTTGATTATTAATGAGGTCGGTTTTTGAAATCTCATAACTTATCACCCCTCTTTGAATCTGAAGAGTAGAGTTACCGAAAGGGTTTTATTGGATGTATGTTCAAATTTAAAAGTATTAACTAAAGTAATAAAACAATATTCTTGTCTTATATAATTAAAAGCATGAAATGTGTGTTACCCAAGAAAAATGCTCATTCCGTTATAATATATTGATGGAGTGTGTGCAACCGACACATGCGGTTTTTGCATGGTTGATTAACCATTTGTTCTATGATCCATGACATCCCTATCATAGACATGCAATGAGCATAATCTGATATTAACATTCCATTAGTATTCAATTAATCTCAAAGGTCTAGCAGTTTCATGGTGATTGAAACTGAAAAAGAGTATTGCCTACCTAAGTAACTTTGTGTTGTGTTTACGATATCCATTTACACACCATAGAGCGAAATATGGATCCTAGCCTCATTAACTAAACTGGGTAATTATTAATTAGTATAAATAAAACAAAATAGAATGGAAATAATATTAAATGATTTCTATATTCCATCCACTAAAATTTGCTGTTATGCACCTCTAAAAGGATAAGCTGAGAGGATGATCAATATTGTATAAATTCATAGTTTGTGAATAGATCTCATAAGCGAAAAGAATGATCATGCATTACATTAAGGTTCTTCCATTCTTAAAACTATAATAAAGATATTGATTTGAAATAGAAATTTCATTAAGTTAGTAATTAATTGTGGTTATCATAATCAAATAGCTGACATGTATATATAATTAATTCATTCTAATTTTGATTTAAAAAATTAATGTCCATAAAGGAGATGCATGGCATATTGAGGGCCTTTTGGAACTAACAGGTCCATAGGAACTCTAAATTCAAATGCTCCTATAATCACTATCATTAATGTAACTATCCAAAATAAAAAAAGTCAGTTTTCCATTTGTGAAAAGGTGATTAGTGTTGGTATACCTAATCCTGCCCTAAATACCAAGGACAATAGTAAGGCTTATTCTGAGACATGTTATGATAGGCTATTCGTTTCCACAACAATAAAATGAGAAATAAAGCATACATTCCCAATATATTTCAAGGAAAGTAAAAGAATGAAACATGGATAAGATAATTTGATCATGGATTACGAGCCCATGCTACTATCCATAAGATCAAAATACAACTCGTTCATGAATGTTTAGTCTACAATCTAATATATGAAATGGTAAAACCATTAGACTCTTACTTCTAATACTTTGATTATCTTGCTAAGTATAAAATACAGACATTTGTGATAATGTGTAGTGAACAAAATATGTAATAAGACTAAAACATAGACAAGATAATTTGATTATGAATACTGATATATGAATTCGTAAAACCATTGCACTATCTTCCCCAAATGTTTGGCCGATGGTTTTATGATTCAAATTGTATATACAATACTTCAAGAGATGGTTCTAACTTATTTAAATGTTTAACATGGTTAAAATAAAGTCATGAAGTTTGTGAAACTAGTATAATAACAGTAGTTCATAATTGACTTGAATACTTGAATAACATGTATTATTATGGTATCATCTTTTTTGACATGGGAATTGCCTTACCAAATATTCATTTGGATAGGATGCTGGAATTAATTTGACACCAAGTCATATAATAAATGCAATTCTTATTTGTCAATATGAAAAGAGTTCTATCTTATAGTGAAAGTATCTGTTGAAATTAGTTTAACTAACAGATTGTTCAAATTAACCATAATTAGTACTGATTCAAATACATGAATACGTTTGAGTGAAATGTATTATGTGGAAATCGTACTCTTGAATACCCAAACAATAATTTTGTTCTCAAGTATCCAGTTGGGTTGGATTTTGGATATCATTTTACTGCAAGTCTTATGATAAATATAAATCTTTCTTATCAAGATAGATAATCAATATATCACTAAGTGATTTGAATTTTAGTTGGAGGTATTTCACTATAATGGATCACTATATTAACGATGATATTGTTGGATTAAATTGTGAATCAATGGATCACTATGTGTGTATATATATATATATATATATATATATATATATATATATATATATATATATATATATATATATATATAAGGGATGGTTCAGTTGAGCTTAAAACAAATAATGATCTTGAGATTTAACATCAGCCACATATTTCTCATTTTCTGCTCTAACGCTCCAGCGTAACGGTAGCAGCAAAGTATGCATAATCATAAATGATTATATGGCGGCAAAGAGGTCTAATCATATCTGATTATACATGTTTATATGTATATGTCGAATCATAAATGATTATACATATATGTCTGATCACATATTAGTAATCATATATGATTATGAAATTCAGTGGCAGAAGAGGTGGTGGTGGTAAAAGTGACGGAGGTGGCAGCGGTGGGGTCAGCTGGTGTCAGAGGTGGTGGTAGTGGTGTTGGCAGTGGCAATTATTGTGGCAGAGGAGAAACGAACAAGCGATGCTATATAATCATTTATGATTATAACAGGTCTGTCACACCGGTACGCCGGAGGGTTAGAGGGCAATTGTGAAATATGTGGCTGAGATTGAACCTCAAGATCTCTACTTCTTTTAATCTCAATAGAACCTACCTACTTATATATATATATATATATATATATATATATATATATATATATATATATATATATATAGGTAAAAGATCAAATGGGAACCTCTAAAGATTAAGAACCACTGAAGAACCCTTTTTATTAAGTTATAACACAATAACTCACTTTCATCTTTTATTATTTTTGATCTACACACACTCTCACATGGTGTTCTTCTCTCTCTTCTCAAACTGGAAGAACACACAAACATTATTACCGATTGCTACAAACTATCAACCATGTTGCTACTTCCTGCCGTCGGCGAACCGCCACTGCCTCCTACCATCGGTGAACCACCGATTTCAGATCCACAAGCTCTAATTGGCTCCAAGTCTACAATTTCAGCTTTAGATGTATGATTTTTAGCTTCATATCTATGATTTTCATCTTCAGATCTGTGATTTTCTTCTTCAGAGCTACAAATTTCTTTTTAGATCTATGATTTTTGTCATATTTTCTCCTCCAAATTTATGAGCTCCAGTGAGCAGCATAACCACCAGCTTCGTCCCTCACTGTCAACGCGAATTCCTCTTTCATGTTGTTAACCTACCACCAACGGAAACACATATATGATAAGATTTGATGAAAACACCATCATATCCACTGTATATCAACACCTGTTCTAGAGTCACGAAGTTGTTTCAGCTTATCTTTCCCTCTCTAAAAGGGAAAAAAACATCTCATATCTAGTGCAATTTTTTCAGATTTAATACCTCCTTCATCACCGTTAACTTTGTTTCCACCATCGCTACCACCAAAGATATCCACTACAGCCTCCTACTGTTAGCATGATGTTTAAACCGGGTGTATGATGTTTGATTTTTATAGATCTAGTTTGTGTGGTGCTATTTCATGTAAGGATGTAAACGAGCTGAACGTTCGGCGACCTATTTGTGAACCGTTCGACAGGAGGTTCGTTTATTTAATAAATGAATGAACATGAACACAAATTATTATTCGTTTAGTTAAATGAACAAACATGAACAATTGTGTCGTTCATTCAATTATGTTCGTGAACGTTCATTTATGTTGTTCGTTTATGTTTGTTCATATAAGTTCATTTTATGTTCACATATGCTTAATTTTGTTTGATTAAATTAGTGTATTATATGTTCATTTATGTTCATATATCTTCAACTATGTTTTTTTTTTATCTTTGTTCATTTATGTTCATTTGCTTATCTTCGTTGAGCATGTTCACGAACATAAACGAATGAACATGAACAATGTAATTTGTTAAACGAACGAACATGAATAAGAAAACTCGTTCGTTTATTCGTTTATGTTTGTTCATTTTTCGGCTAACTTAAACGAATGGACATGAACATGCCTCGTTCGTGTTCTTAGGTTCGTTTACAACCCTAATTTCATAGATCTGAAACAATAACAGTGGTACTAGTGGCCGATGGTAGTTCCACCACCTTAGATATGTTCCAAGACTGACACCTCCTCAATCTCTTTCTCTCTGATCTCCAATGAAAAACATCAGGTATGTCGATTTTTGTTTTGATTATTTTGTCTTTTGTTAAGCTGTGAATTTAATGCTTTAATCTCTCATTTATTGTTTATTATGGTTAATCATAGTTTTTTTTTTTTCTTTTGTTAAGTTGTGAATCAATGTTTGTTTTCTTATTTGTTATAATGTATAAATCAAATTGTTATTCACAGTTTATGTTTTATGGTTGTTATATTATGAATTGAACTTGGAATGTGTGTTACTATGTTAATGTTTTTTCAAATAATACAAATTTATTATTTTAAGTAGTCAATCTTGATTTTTTATGTTTCTACTATTGTTTAGTTTTGTTAATGTTAGTTTTACCTATGAATGAGTGAATTAATATGTTTTTAAATTGTGAATATTTTGATTAAGATTCATAAACTGTTTTCTTAAACTGTAAATGAGAGTTGTGAAATGCTCTCTTAAACTTTGAATTTGCTAGGTGCACACAAGATATTAGATGAAATGTTTCAACAAAATCAATCATGTTTTTAAGTTGTAAATACCATGAATGAGAGACCTAAACTACTTTATTAAACTTGAATTAAAGCCTAAGTTTTAAGTTGAGAATATAACTTTGAAATATAATGTTTTGTATTAGATTTTGATATTATTATATTAAGTTGTGATTGTTTTTTTAAACTACAATTTGATTGTATTAAGCTGTGAATTTACCGTATTAAGTTATAAATTGTTTATTAATTCTTTGTTTGCTTCTGAACAACAAGATGAAAGTAGCATTATATACATATCTGATTTAATCTAATTTTGAATAAACAATATAAAATTTAAATTGTGAAGATTGGTGTAAATAAACTTTGAAAGAAACATTGACCTATAGATCTAGCGGTGTGTGTGTGTATATATATATATATATATATATATATATATATATATATATATATATATATATATAAGTTTTAGATTGGGAATATGATTGTGAATGTATAATTTTTAGACATTAAACTGTGAATTTTTTATATTAAGTTGTGAATTTTATGTAGTGAGCTGTGAATTAATTGTATTATTCTGTGAATATTTACTGAATTTTGTGTTAAAATATGATTGATTTATATATGCATGTTTATATTAATTCTTTTGTAAATATATTTACTTTTCGTATTGTATAAACATGCAAGAATATATTAGTTTTTATAATTATTTTGCATTAAACTTTTAATTAGTAAATTAATTGGATTATTAAGTTGTGAATATAATATTTACGCTATAAATCTATAATTTTATACACAGATCTGATTTGAAAGGAATGATAGTTGTGAAAGTGACGCATATAGTTGGTGGCGGTGTCAAGTAGTTAGGAGTGGTGGTAAAGTTTGAGTTTGACTTATTTGAATTTGTGAATTAGTGTATAATTGATTGTATTCTGTTGTAAATTTATGTACTAAACTAAAAATGAATTGTATCAAGTTGTATACATTTTATAAATTTTGTGTTAAAATATGAATGAATGTTTGCATGAAAAAGTTAAACTACATACTAGTGAATTAATATGTTTATTAAACTGTGAATATGTATTATAGACAATATATTTTATAAAGAAATTTACAATTTAGAAAAAAGAGAAAATTAAATTTGTTAACGCATAAATCTATTTATTTATTAAAATTTTATATATATGGCTGCAAAAATAAAATGGTATGTATTAAAAAGTATTACTAAAGAAATGAAATGTACAACGATTTTCTATTAAGTTATGAATATCACCATAAACTGTCATTGAATTTGGTATTAGTCAGGCTGTCGTCTACTGGTGGTCTGCATGTGGTCAAGCGGCTATCCAATAGCAAGTGACAACTAGTTGTAAACTAGAGAATGAAAACGTTTGTTTAATATTAATGTTTAATTTATCCAAAATTCTCTTAAAGAAAACATTTTATAAAAAATGGTTCTTAGGGTTATTAACCTTTTTTTGTTCTCATTTAAAAAAAATTATATATATATATATATATATATATATATATATATATATATATATAGGGATAGATAATATACATTACAGTCCCACCTAAGCTTAGGTACTAAACCTTTAAAATATATCGTTTTAACTTAGTAAATATACCCGATTTGGTTTTCACTTTCTAAAAATATCATCCTCAGTAACATTTCTTTCATCCATTATCGTTTTATCATCCGTGTTTTCTTTCCTCCATTATCGTTTATTACTTCACCTAGTGAACATTACTTTTTTTCATTGTCACGAATGTTAAAAATAATCAATATTCTTGCTTCCTTATCAAAACAATTGCGTTGATCTAGTATCTACATCTTCAAGTGTTAATCGTAAGTCCCTTAACCGCAATCTTTATATAGTAAAACAACATATTTTAATAATGTTTAGTACCTAAGCTTAGGTGAGGCTGTAATGTTTATTCACTTTTCTCATATATATATATATATATATATATATATATATATATATATATATATATATATATATATATATATATATATATAGATACTAGTCGTTACCCTCGCCAAACGTCGGGTGTGAATACTTTATTACGGCAATAATTTCCATTCGAAAACATGTTATATTTCAAGTAACGTAAATGACTTTTCAAGGAACACAAGTTACTGTTTTTGGTTTTAAATTTTAGGTATGATTGCTTATAAAGAAAACTTTGAGTTAAAAATAAAAGTAAATTGTTTGAGTTTAAAACAAAATAATGTTGTTTAAGATTATATTTTATTAATTGTATTTTTACAGAGCATATAATGAATGGACAAATATCATTTATCATTGAAATATATCAATTATATAAGTTATCCTTTTGGGTTAAAAATAGAATACATTGTTGTTTTTAAAATCAAAATCATATTATGGTTTTGAGAGAAAATTAAAAGTAAATTTTTGTGGTTTGAAAATAAAATAAGGTTTTATTTTGGTTAAAAATATGAATACATGTGATTTGGTTTAAAATATTGAACAGGGCCTTATATTTCATACATACTACTTAAGATAAAACATAAAAAGAAGTTAAAATAACCTGTCGTCGTCCCAAAATCCAAATGAATAAAGAAATCATCACATAATCCAAACAAGTGAAATAGTCTAGCGGAATAAGTTTGAAGAAAATGAACAATATTGAACATAACAAAATTACAATGCACACCAAAAATAATGAACATAACAAAATTACTCTAATAATTAAATCATACCAAAATTATGCAAAATCTTATCATTAATATTTAAAAATCATACCCAATTTAGTCGTATTATAAGCATATTTTCAGTTACATAAAATCATAATAAAAAATTAATAATTAACAACCAAATTTATGGAACTTGTCATAAAAACAATAATTTTTTTTTCAAATATATATTTATATTAAAGTACTAATTAATAAATTCAAAAAAGACAGATTTTAACTTGCTATTATTTTATGTATTTCACATAACAAACGAAAAGGCAGCGAAGAAATTTCCAAAATTACCCTAGGAGATTTCATTTTAATTTATAATCAAATGCTAAAAAGAAAAGAAAATATCTAAAATAGAGCATACCTAGAGTAAGAAAACTGCAACCATTGGGATCCATTTAAAGTTTTAAACCTCTCTAAGCATATATGTGCATAAAAAAATAAAAATAAAAATGTTTCATTAATACTCAAACTCAATATTCACAATTTATTTGAAGAATATTGTTCTTTCAAGAAAAAAAAAAAGTCATGTGACAAAAAACCAAAAACATCATAGGGCTACTCGGAGTAGGCGTCCCACTCCCGTTATTGTGCCTAATAACACGTGATAACGCCAATGAACATCGCCCCTCCCTCCCGTTACTGCGTGTTAAAGGCTTGCTTCCCGTTACCACTATAACATTTGGTAACGTCGTTGCTTCCCGTTTTCTTGTTTTTTCTCTTAGTAACTCGTGTGAGCGTTGCCCACACCCACCTCTCTAAGCTTCTTATTATTTTTTTTTTTACAGAAATACCATTATGCTCCCAAATTGTCACTTCAATCAGTTGAAAGGCTCATAACAATTGTACTTTACAAACCATCTTAAGGAAATTGGTTAAATATATATATATTGATGGTAGAATTGAGTGTCGAACCTTCAAAAACGTCATTAATTAGAGACATTTTCACCTTTCACCATCAAGAGTGGCAACACATTGAGCTTTCTAGACATAGACAAATATCTATAAAAAAAAATTAACAACACTTTACCTACAAATTAGAGGCTACAACCTAAGGTAATTAAAAGATCTCTGATTCCAGGTTTGCTGAAGTAAACAAAAATACAAATAAATGTTAGTTTTTATATAGATCTTGTTTCTAGATCTACTTAAATGAAATAAATACAAAAAAAGGTTAGTTTCTAGATATGCTTAAATGAGTTTCAGTTCCCAAGCCAGGATCTACTCCATAATCTAAGAACTACTAAAATAAATAAGAAACAACAAAATACAACAAAAATAGTTTGGAAAAAGCATAATAAAATGGGAAAGTAAACTATACCAGATTGAGAGACGGGAGTAGAAGAAATGTATCAATTGTGTCTGTTAACATTCCAAAAGGTTAGATAAGAGAATGATTGTTACAGAAGAACATCTCGAAGGAAACTTACCGTACAATCGGTGGACATTTGAGACTACTCCTTGCAACCAATCTCCATGTCCAGGTGATCGTATTTATCACTTTTCTCCTACACATAAAACATAAAGCGTTATGGGTTATTTCCAAATCATAAGGTCATAACCAAAAGATACAACAAGATATCATAGAGAAAACAACATAATGTTATTAAGATTTGAAAGGAACAAAGTATTAACAATGTAAGGCTTACATTCCTTTAAGATAAGGTGAAGGATCAATTCCAGGTGGCCCTGTCAAAAGTACCTTTGATCCATTGTTCTCAAAATTATAACTCCATGTCCTTGAATGGAAACAACAATGTGAAGAGTAGAATTATAGCAACTTGTATCTATACTTAGTGACCTTGTCGAATCATGTGTATCACTTCAAAAGTCAAAAGAACAAAAGAAAAAGGTCAACATGTTAATCCAAAAAACAAGTGTATTGTACCAAAGGGAACTTACAAAGCATGGTCATATAAATTGAGATATAATTGGAGGGGCCAGGGGTAGCTTGGAAATTCAAGACCATGTTTAGCCTCATCAATAGATGTTATAGTTGTAAAGCTTACAAGCCCTGAAACACCTGCTCATAGGAGTGCATTGCATAAATTAGTGAATGAAACCCTCTTACTTGCATTCATACAGCAGAAAGATTATAGATTCTGAACACAGACAAAGCCCATGGTATAAGACATACATTTGTTCCCCAAATTGGCTTATAGGTTTTACAAGCATCCTAATCCAACTTCTAGCAAGTCTTTCAACTTGAGCCTCAACTTAAATCAGTGGTTTCACCTACCAACATTTTTTTATCATATTAAACAAAAGAAGGAAAATCAAGTGAAAATCAGGAAAAAAAAAAAGAAGAAGGCAAATCAATATTTTTTTTAATTGTATTAACTAACACACAAAATTCCCTGATAATTACATCTATCAAGGTATACCTTAAGCATAAAGGCTTCAACATCTATTTTGTGAGTACTATAAGAAGTTATGAAATATGAGAAATGTTGAAAAACTTAATCCAATATATAAAAGTTCATGTATTTGGAGTACCTTTAGAGGTATTTGTTGACGTTTAACCTAGTGATGGAAGATCGTGTTGGGGTTCATTGTAGAAGATATGGTGCAATGGAGGAAAATGGGTGCTAGTGGATTACAACAATCGATATGCGTCCCAACACCACATCCAATCGAACTGCTTTCATTCCTACATATCAACATTTCTTCACCTCTATCACGTGATCCACATACCTCACATGCCACATCACTGCTTTCTGGTGTTGTGGGGCCTGTTTACTATTCTTCTTCAATGGTTAAACAACGGTTCTTGATATTGTTAAACGACCTTTCTGCCCAAACATTGGTATCATATTGGACATGTGTTTCAAGGGAATATCTAGGTTTGCATACATATTCCACAAGGTAATCAACGGAGACACACGATATCTCATGTTTTATGAACTCCTGAACCCATATATCGACATGTGGCATGCCAGGGCTCACAATGGCATAGTCGATACCAGTGTCTAGAAAGCGGGTGTATGGTGGGGAAGTCGCCACTATGGTCCCATCTCCAGCCTTCACTGCCCGTTTAAGAGTGTCCTATAAAATAGGCAAAAAAAACATCTTAAAAGAATTTGGTTGCAATGTTACATATAAACAAGGTTTTAAAATAAAAATACCAAAGAGGGTGCAATGCATTCCCCATATATAACAATACGTATTCCATAAAAGGCAGCATGCCCGATTTTCTCTTTCAAAAAGCACCACTTCCTTGGAGCTTACAGGTTAATCTGACCATATTGACTTAGGCCGTTCTTTTGTCATTCGTAAGATTCTTCTGTTAGGAATCTTCCTGCCTCATTGCTTGCAGATAAGTAATCGGTCTTGAGAATCCAACTGTTAGGTTAAGTGTGTGTGATGCCTGGTGGCGATGGTGGAGGAAACTTAGGGTTAGTGCTACCTGTGAATGGTGTGTGACGTTGGCGGTGGGATAGGTTTAGGGTTTCTCATCCCAATAGAAGGTAGAAGTGGGGTGGCATAGGGGGTGGCGGATGTCGGTGGTAGTATAGGTAAACTTCTAGGGAATCAATTATATAGTTAAAATGGAAGAACAGTCGGGTTAGTATGTAAGGGTTAATGGGGGACCCTCTTCTATGCTATAGCGACGTAAGGTGGGTGATGGTAGCGGAGTCCTGCCAGAGGGTGGAAGTAGCGACTGTCTCAAGAGAGTGGAGGTAGCGATGCCTTCAAGAGGTAGGTGGAAATGACGGTTACGTTTGAAGATGTGTGTATAGGATTTTAGGGTTTTTCACAAAAGGAAATGCGTATATGATGTCAAGTTAGTGATATGCATAACAAGTTTCTAAATGATGTATTTTTTTTTTGTACCTCTTAATTTTCAAGAAGTGGGCAATATCCTTAATAATATATATATATATATATATATATATATATATGTGTGTGTGTGTGTGTGTGTGTGTGTTTATATATATATATATATATATATATATATATATATATATATATATATATATATGTTTAGGTTCTATGAAAAAAAACCCTAAAAATCATAAAAATGCATAAAAAATACATAGAGATCACAATTTTTTTTTTGACTTTATATATACAAAATTCGCAACTTTTTTAACAAATTCGGTGAAATTTTTTTTTGAAAAATAAATCGATTTTTTAAATTTTTTACAGTGAAATTGTTAAAAAGCCTGCGTTTTTTTGATGTGTAAAATAAAAATAAAAAATTGGGATCACTAAGTATTTTTTTATGTATTTTTAGGGTTCTTTTGTTTTCCATATAACTCTTCCACATATATATATATATATATATATATATATATATATATATATATATATATATATATATATATATATATATATGTTAAGGATCATTTAAAACCATACTAATTTTGAGAGATCGTAAGACCAAATATAAAAATAATTTTAAAATCCAAAGTAAAAGAAAAAAATCCGAAATTTCTTTTTTTAATTATTATTTTCGTCACTTTAATTACCTAAAAATATAATAAAAATAAAACAAATAAAAAAAGAATTACTGTTTTTTTTTAAATACGTGAAATATTCTAATAAAATATTACACTATAAATATTCTAATATGATTTTTAAAATGTTAGAATATTCTACTATATTTGTCAGATATGTAAAATATTCTATTATTCTACTACAATATGTAAAAAAATGTATTTTTTATATTATTTTCGTATTTTTTTTTAATTTTTTTTTGGAAAATATAAATGACGAAAATAATATTTGCAATTTTTTTTTCGAAATTTTCAATAATTTTGCATTTTAAAACTGTTTTTTTTATCTACAAAATGTGTGGTTAGGATTGCATCAGACGGTCTAACTTTGTTAGACCGTCTCACATGAACCTAACCATATATATATATATATATATATATATATATATATATATATATATATATATATATATATCTTTGAAATTCAAAATAAAATAGCGATCTTGAGAT
>NC_136420.1:62017580-62097580 GCF_052625555.1 Lactuca saligna | reverse complement strand
ACTTAAACTACGATTTTCAAGTTTTGATTACAGTGTATCCATATTTGTTTATTTGTTTAATATGGAATGATATTTAGTTTCATTTAACCAGTACATGTGTACATGGATATGAAGTGGTAGGAAGCAAACTGCAAGTATCCAACGCCATAAGATATCTAAACACGTATGTTAAGACTTAAGATACTCTTAGTAGACCATGACATATACAAACTCAATTGGATATGAAATAAATGAACTTTTAAGAGGTGGGATCTCCACTTACAAAATGGGTAGTTATCATGCTTTATTCCTTTTGCCTTATAAGATACAACAATTTAATTTTATATTCGGTTGTTCAACAAAACTTTTAAATATTATTTTGATATTAGATCTTGAAAAATATATTTTGTGTGAATAATAGGCGTGACGAATAAGGTTTTCAATAAACTACTAGAAAATAAGTCTTTAACATTGATGACATACAAATGTGTGTTGTTCGTTAACAAGTATAAGCATCAATCGATCAAGTAATTGAAGATTTGGAGGATGTTGACTCATTTGATGATAAGAAAAGTGTGTAAAACAAAAATACAATACGATTGGAAAATAACTTAACTATTTAGGACAAAATACATAAAATACCTCTAACTATTGTAATTACAAAAGTGAACCCTCACACACACTCTCTCTCTCTCTTCTCTCTCTCTCTCTCTCTCTCTCTCTCTCTCTCTCTCTCTCTCTCTCTCTCTCTCTCTTCATACTCAAGTAGGGAAAGTCTGGTCTAACTTAAGTGTGGAAACCAAGAACCGAAAAGCAAGTGTGCCTTAGTGAAGATATTGGCATGTTGATCAGTCGTGAAGATTGAAAGAAGAGTAAGTCTTATGAACCACATGCTGACGGGTAAAATGATAGTCAATCTCAGTATGTTTTATTCGTTCATGAAAGACATCATTGTGAGCAATTCAAATGACACATTTGTTATCACACCATAGTTATGTTGATAGAGACCGGGGAGCACCCATATCAGCTTAAAGCCAACGTAGCCAAACTAATTCTTGAGTGGTATAAGCTAGCATGTGATATTCAACTTCAGTACTTGAGCGCATTGTAAGGAAGCGTATTGTAAGGGAGTGTTTCTTACTTCTCCATGATATGAGGGAGTTACCAAGAAAGAAACAATAAATTGTAGTATATGGTTGGTCAGTTAAGTCAACATCCCGATATGCATCAGAGAAGGCTTTCAAAATTAGAGATGAGCCAAATGAAAATGAAGCCTATGAAACATTGTACCCTTAAGGTAACAAAGGATCCAAAGGACATTTGCATATTGATACAAGGAAGGAGCACCCATAAATTGACTATGCGAATGCCATACGCAATGTTAGGGAGAGTAACCGTGAGATAAACCAATGAACCAACCAACTATTTGTAAGAAGTAGGATCACAAAGAAATGTGCCACCCCTAGGGACTGAGTGAGTATTTGGCTTAAGTGGTGTGGGTGACAATTTTGCATTTGTAAAACCCAATCGAGATAATAAGTCAGAGATACACTTTTCTTGGCATAAGCATATTCCAAAAGCATCAGAAAATACATCAATGCCCAAAAAATAATGAAGATTACTAAGATCTTTCATCTCAAAGTAGGAGTTGTTTTAGTTGTAGAATGTGTAACGCCTGTGTTTCTGGGCTTGCCATTTTTAGCAATGTGATAGTCTAGGTTAACCTTTGTAACCCGTTTTGAAATAATAGAAGTGTATTATTTGAGTATTATGTGTTTTGTGCTTAATTGCTTAATTATGTGGTTTGATTAATTAAGAATAAAAATAAGCGTCAAAATTTAAGTGTAAAACAAACTTGATATCTTTAGATAATGTTGTAGTAGTTGAAACAAGGTTTCCGAAGATATAAAGAATGCCGAAATCCGAGTTATAACGAAGAAGTTATGACCTGTCGAAGTTTCGCGACAAAACCGACACCGTTGAATAACGTAAAAAGTGAAATTTACGTTAGAGCGATATTTAGCCTTAGTGATCTAAACGAGAATCAAAGATCTCGTTGTTAGTATCAAAGCAATAAAAAGTTAGGCGAGAACGGACGTCAAACGAAGAAGTTATGAGTTTATAACGAAATTTTCTGTCCCGGCCTATTAAAAATAAATAATAAAAATAAAGTCAAAATTGGCCGACGAAGTCTAAACGAAAGTTGTAGAGCGTAGTCTCACCTTCGCGTGGATATAAAGAACGTCAAAAACGGAGTTCGTACGAAGAAGATATGAATTTCCAAAGTTTATTAAATATTTTGTATTTAAATTAAATCTTTAAAATCCGGCATTATCCGAAGGGGAGTCAGCAATCCGATCCGAAGTACGCCCCGCGTACTCTGAAGGTGTCGACATTCGCAGCAAGTGGCTTCAGATGACGCATGCAGTGACGAATTCGGACGCGTACGCCCCGCGTACTCCGAGGCTCCAGCCTCCTATAAATAGGATGCGAGGGTTCCGGGTTTATTTGCTAATTTCCTCTCGTTTTTGTGCCGAAGCTCTGAGCGTAAACCCCCGAAGCCCCGGTAATATTCCCGAGTCCCGAAGCAAGTCCCGAGATCCCGAGAAGTGCAGTTTCCGAGCCGAAGCTCTGCCCGCGAGAAGTTCGATTTTTGTAGAGATCTTCCAGATCTACTGAGGATTACTACTTCTACGAGCCGTAGTGCTGCCCGATCATCTTCTGATCAAGTGAGTGTGTAGTTACTTTCTTCTAAATGCATAATTATGAAGTATTTTATACGAAATACGTGTTATGTGTATAATTTTGTTGTTATGTGCGTGAATGTATATTCACTCTCTTTAATCTCATAGATCTGAATTGTTTTCTATGAAATACGTGTTATGTGGGTATGCCTCATCTGTTATGTGAAATATGTATTGAATGAAAATGCTATACAGGTTTTAAACTATGTATAAAAATAAATATTTTTATCTACTAATATGTTGGGTAGAACATGGGTAGATAGTTGGTGTGTAATAAACAGATGAGAGGCCTCGATGTTTGTTGACCTAGTTATTCAGCGGAGTATGGATAACGACCACAGACTCCTTCTAGACAGTCTCATGGAACGCTAGCAGGTTCATAACCTGTAGGTGTTGTGAACGATGTGTTCACCGGTGTACTCTATCCCCCTCATGGTTGCCTTTAGGATATCTATTGTTGAGGAAACCCCTTAGCAGTAATGTCCGTCCCGATGAAAATCCTAGATTAGGTCCCTTGAGATAGATGTTGTTTTAGGGACGTAAAGTGAGGATAACGGGAATAGGTGTCGCACCCCCAAACCAGAATGGCGGAAACATTCGGGGGTGGATGACTTCACGTAGTATCACAACAATTGAATATTGTAAAGAAAGTAACACAACCATCATATATATAAAATGAAAACGTATATTGTTGCGTTATACATGTTATCAAAAGAATATTACAATATGATGATAAATGTTTAATGATAAAAACATCCTTTGTGTTCCTTCTCCCAAAAGTTGGTAGTTTACCTGTATCACTGATTCCCTGAGAAATACAAGTGGTTTTGAAAAGTGTCAACAATTAAGTTGGTGAGTTCATGAGTGTTTTGAGTTGAAAAGTATATCCCTTTTGGTAGTAAATTGGTAAACGAGGTTTTTAGAAAATCCAATATTTTCTTGTAAAATGAAAAAGTTTCCAAAGTTGGAATGTGTTAGTAACCTTTATAATCAAATGATAACAATAATTTTGTATGAAAATATAATGTAGGAAAACTGCGATGCACATATGAATCTCGTAAATCAATCTTGTTTTATACTTTTTATGTGAGTTTTATAACCATACTAATGACACTGACGGCCTGTAACAACATTCTTCAAGTGTTGCAGTGTTATGACTTTGTCACCCCAGACCTGCCGGTCTAACTATAGCTAGTAGTTTAGGTGCGGGATTGTCAATCCCGTATAGATCTATACACAAATATCACGCTCTCCCTCCAAGAGATTATGGTATATAATACAGGACTTGAAATGCATACAAAGAATGTACGTTGAAGTTTAAATATCTCACATTACCTAGTATAAGTAGATTTACAATGAAATGACCTTACTTCTTTTGAAAGTGTTTCGTTTTTCAAATTGTATAAAAATGTAGGATTGACTTGCTAACTATACCCATTATAGTTTTTCAGATAGTATGTTCCATTTAGTAGAAATAACTTAGTGATATAATCGCCCTTGTATACATAAGATGTTTGTATCGATATTCGAAGTTAGAAATTGCATTTATGTTTATAAAATGATACTTTTAACGTGTAATGTACTTGTATTTCCCCCCTAAAACATGAAAAAGAATTGAAAAGTAGGGGTATGAACTCACTCGTTAAGTTTGAAGAGAGGGACTAGAGTTGAGCAGAGTTTCGATCGCGGATAGTTGCGTCGTCGGGCTCTTCGGGGATCTCTGCAACGTAAATCTTTCGTCGGGGGCTCGAGTGCGGAAACCAAGGCAATGAAATGGTCTCTGGAACAGGGAGAAATGCTGAGAAATTGTGAAGGTGTGCCAAAACTCGAGTTTTATGCCCTCTATTTATAGGGCTGAAAACCCTCGTACGCGGCGCGTACTTCCGGAGTACGCGGGGTGTAGTCAGTTACGCGGGGCGTACTTCGGTTACGCGGGGCGTAATAATGCGTCATGGCTTACGACTCCTGGCTAACTAGGCGTAGCTTGGGCGGGCCGATGGGACTCGACTCTGGGTCTAGTACGCGGGGCGTACTCCCAGAGTACGCGGGGCGTAATCCCTGCTTCCAACTTCTAAATTCCGTAACTTTCGCGTACGAGCTCCGTTTTTCGCGTTCTTTATATCCACGCGTAGGTGAGATTATGCTCTACAACTTTCATTTAGACTCCGTCAGCTAGTTTTGACTTTATTTTTAATGATATAATTTTAATAGGCCGGGCCTCCTAAAGTTCGTTAAAATTTCATAGGTTCTTTATTCGACGTCGGTTTTCGTTTGTCTTTTGATTGTTTTATTACCACCGAGGAGATCTTCAAGTTCCGTTTAGGTGGCGATAGCTAAATAACACTCGATCTTCAATCCGAGTTTTTAGCCCTCTACTACTGTTACGAAACTTTGAAAATTCGTAACTTCTTCATTCGAGGTCCAATTTGGGCGATCTTTTTATGCACGCTCATCTTTCAACGAGATCTACGACTTTTGTTTAGATACTTTAAGGCAAAAATATTTTTTATTGAGATTCCACTTTTTACGTCAAATAATGTTTTAACGTCGTGTCGTAGATATACGAGTGGTTATAATTTCTTCAATATAACTCAGTTTTGAGCGTTCTTTATGTTTTTGGAAACCTGGGCATGATATCTAATATTCGATGCATCCCAACTTAGATACCTGAACACTTTATTTTCGAGGTTAATTTCGTTGTTTTTAGCTTTCGAGTGTTTACAATGCTTTTGGGAAAAATAGGGTTGTCACATCATCCCCCTGTTAAGGGAATTTCGTCCCGAAATTTAATCTAAGATAGATATTACAAATTAGGAAAAAGATGCGGGTACTTTCGTTTCATTTGATCCTCTCGTTCCCAGGTGTATTCAGGTCCTCGCTTGGCGTTCCAGTGGACCTTTACGATAGGTATGCGGCTTTGTTTAGTCATTTTGACTTCCCGATCCATGATCTCTACTGGTTCCTCTACAAATTGGAGGTTTTCATTTATTGCAATTTCGTCTAGAGGGACGACAAGGGTCTCGTCGGATAAGCATTTCTTTAGGTTTGATACGTGAAAGGTAGGGTGTATGTTGTGGAGTTCCTGAGGTAGTCTAAGTTTGTAAGCCACTGGACCGATCCTGGCAAGGATCTCGAATGGTCCGATGTATCTGGGGTTTAGTTTCCCACGTTTTCTGAAGCGTATCAATCCTTTCCAAGGCGAGACTTTTAGTAGGACACGGTCTCCAACTTGGAATTCCAAGGGTTTTCGTCTCTTATCTGCATAACTCTTTTGTCTATCCCTTGATGCCTTTAGACGTTCTCGGATTTGAACAATCTTCTCCGTAGTTTCTCGTATGATTTCTGGCCCAGTAAGTGTGTTGTCAGTTGCTTGTCCTTTTGCTAGTTGTGTGTCCCCCACTTCGGCCCAGCATAAAGGTGACCTGCACTTGCGGCCATAGAGGGCTTCGAACGGGGCAGCTTTGATACTGGTGTGGTAGCTATTGTTGTACGAGAACTCGACCAAGGGTAGATGTGTGTCCCATGCTTTGCCAAAATCGATTACGCACGCTCTCAGCATGTCTTCTAGGGTTTGTATGGTTCTCTCGCTCTGGCCGTCGGTTTGAGGGTGATAGGCGGTACTCATGTCTAGTCTTGTCCCCAAAGCTTTTTGTAGCGACTGCCAGAATCTTGAGGTGAATCTACTATCTCGGTCCGAGATAATGGATACGGGCACACCGTGCAGTCGTACAATTTCCCTGAGGTATGTCCTTGTTAACTTCTCCAATTTATCCGTCTCTTTGATCGGTAGGAAATGCGCTGATTTTGTTAATCTGTCGACAATTACCCAAATGGTGTCGAGTCCGTTTGTCGTTTTGGGTAACTTGGTTATGAAATCCATAGTTATCCGCTCCCACTTTCATTCGGGTATTTCTGGTTGTTGTAATAAACCTGAAGGCTTTTGGTATTCTATTTTGACCTTAGCGCACGTCAGACATTTACTCACGTAGGTAGCAATTTCGGCTTTCATGTTCGGCCACCAGTACAACTTCTTGAGGTCGAGATACATCTTGTCGGAGCCGGGATGTATGGAGTATCGTGTTTTATGGGCTTCGTCCATGACGATTTCTCTGAATCCACCAAACTTTGGTGTCCATATTCGATCCATGAAATAACGAACTCCGTCGTTCTTGGTTTCAAGATTCTTATCCATTCCCCTTAGGGTTTCTCCTGCCACATTTTCAGATTTCAAGGCTTCTATTTGGGCTTCCTTGATTTACGTGGACAGGTGGGAATGGATCGTCATAGTTAGGGACTTCACTCGGCGACCTGAGTATTCCTTCCGACTGAGTGCATCAGCCACTACATTAGCCTTTCCGGGGTGATATCGAATTTTGCATTCGTAATCACTTAGTAGCTCTACCCACCGTCTTTGTCTCATGTTGAGTTCTTTCTGGTTGAGGATATGTTGAAGGCTTTTATGGTCAGTGAAGATCGTGCATTTTGTGCCGTAGAGGTAGTGTCTCCATATCTTTAGAGCAAAGACGACTGCTCCTAGCTCAAGATCGTGCGTTGTGTAGTTCACTTCATGCGTCTTTAGTTGTCTTGAGGCATAGGCGATGACCTTCCCTCGTTGCATCAGGACACACTCGAGTCCTTGATTTGATGCATCACAATAGACCACGAAGTCCTCCGTTCCTTCTGGCAGGGTTAGGATGGGCGCACTACATAATGCTCGTTTTAGCGTTTGAAATGCGGCATCTTGTTTTTCTCCCCAGTCGAAGGTCACATTTTTCTGAGTTAGTGTGGTGAGTGGCTTGGCAATCTTGGAAAAATTTTGTATGAACCTTCGGTAATACCCGGCGAGTCCTAAAAATTGTCGGATCTCTGTAGGGGTTCTTGGGATCGTCCAATTCTCTATTGCCTTGATCTTCGAGGGATCCACGTGTATTCCTTCCTTGCTTACTACGTGTCCTAGGAAATCCACCTCTCGAATCCAAAATTCGCACTTGGAAAATTTTGCGTAAAGTTTCTCTGCCCTTAATGTTTCCAGAACCTGGCGGAGATGTTGGCTGTGTTCTTCCTGGTTTCTAGAATAGATGAGTATATCATCTATGAACACGATCACGAATTTGTCCAGGAAGGGACGACATACTCGGTTCATCAGATCCATGAACACTACTGGAGCGTTTGTCAACCCGAAGGGCATCACTGCAAACTCGTAGTGACCATATCGTGTTCGGAAAGCCGTTTTGGGGATGTCTCCTTCCAGTACTCGTAGCTGGTGATAACCGGATCTTAGGTCGATTTTTGAGAAGTAGCTCGCTCCTTGTAGTTGGTCGAAAAGATCGTCTATACGTGGAAGGGGATATCGGTTCTTGATTGTCAGTTTGTTCAGTTCTCGATAATCGATGCACATGCGAAAAGATCCATCCTTCTTTTTCACGAATAGGACTGGTGCACCCCATGGTGAGAAGCTTGGCCTGATGAATCCTTTGCTCAACAGTTCGTTCAATTGACTGGACAGTTCCTGCATCTCGGCTGGAGCTAAACGGTAAGGTGACTTTGCTACTGGGGTGGCTCCGGGAATTAAGTCGATTCTGAATTCGACTTGACGTTCCGGTGGGATTCCTGGGAGATCTTCTGGGAAAATGTCTGGGAAGTTGCAGACTTCTGGAATATCCTTAATATTCTTTGGTTCTTTCTTCTGGTCTACTACGTGGGCTAGAAAGGCATGGTATTCCTTGCGAAGATATTTTCGTGCTTTAACACAGGAGATGATTTGTAATTTTGCACTAGGTTTGTCTCCATATATGATGAGATTTTCACCGTTGGGAAGATTGAGACGAACGGCCTTTTCATGGCAAAGAATGTCGGCATGGTGAAGACTCAACCAGTCCATACCGATGATTATATCAAAACTTCTTATCGAAATGGGCATAAGGTCGATTTGAAATAAGTGTTCGTTTAAATTTAATGTGCACCCGACGTACATATCACTTGTGCTTTCTGTTTTTCCATTAGCCATTTCTACAGTGAATATTTTATTAAGTGGTTGGGGTCTCTGGTTAAGTAGATGTTTGAATTTATGTCTCACAAAACTTCTCTCCGCACCGCAATCAAAGAGTATGCATGCATAAATGTTGTCGAGGAGAAACGTACCCGTAACTACTGTTGGATCAGTTATTGCTTCATTTTGACCTATCACCAGCACTCTCCCAATACCACCAACATTCCTAGTCTTGGGGCAGTCCCTCTTGAAATGCCCAGTTTCTCCACATCCATAACATGCTTGGCTTACTCCAGTACCAGGAACTTGAGTGAATGGCCGCGCTGGTGCCTTACAGAAGCAGGCTGTGTGCCCTTTCCTGTCGCAGTTCTTACATTACATCTCGCGGCAATTACCGTGGTGATGGTAGTTGCATTTGTTGCACTTTGGCAAGTTCCCTACATATTGTTTTGTTGGCGCCGGAGTTGTAGGAGTTGTGACGGGAGTAGTAGCAGCATGAACCGCCACCATTTGTTTCTTTGAAGGTTCTTGCGAGGTTAGTCCCTTTCTCTTGTTCTAGAATTTCTTCTTGCTGTTGTTATTGTTGTCGTTGTTCCCTTTGGTTGGTTCAGTTACGATAGTCGTGGCTCCTTGGCAGACGCCGTGATCAACGAGAGATTGCGCCAGTTCTTTGGCACTATCGAAGGTCATGGGTTTGGAAGCTAGCACACTTCCTCGCAGTTGGGGTGATAATCCCCAGATGTACCTCTCCACTTTTTGGCTTTCTAGAATCAACATCCCAGGACAAAGTCTTATCAAATCGCTGAACCTATTGGTGTAGCCTGCGATGTCCGATCCTTTCATCGAAAGGTTCCACAATTCTTGTTCCAGCTTTTGAATCTCGCCCCTTGGGCAGTATTCCCGTAGGAGCATTCGCTTCAAATTTTCCCAACCCATGGAGTTCGCCACCACCAGGGTTAGTGTCTTGACGTGGCCGTTCCACCATGTTAAGGCGCGTTCAGAGAATGTACAGGCAGCAAATTTTACTTTGCTTTCTTTCGGGCATGCACAAATTTCCAATACGGCTTCCGTTTTCTCTATCCATTGGGACAGAGCCAATACTCCTCCAGTTCCATAAAAGGGAATAGGTTTTCCATTGGTGAAGTCTTTGTAAGTGCAAACTCCAGTACGGCCTTGGCTTGGGCCGTTGGTAAAGCTATTTATTCCACCTCCCGACCCATTGTTGCTCATTTGAGCCATCGCCGCGGTTACAGCGGCTGTTACAGTAGTTTGGAACATAGCTGCATCCATAGTTGGAGGAGTTGGTGGAGGTGGTGCTGGAGTTGAGTTTCTGCGTGTTGATCTACGAGGAGGCATGTTCTGGTAGAGAAAATAAGAATGAATACTATAAGTTTCTAATGTTTTGACAATCGTGTAGTTGAGGGTTAGTCGTATCTTGTAATTTGTTTTGACTTTAGTTTTTGGTTTCAAATTAGATACAACAATTTAATTAATTTCGAGAGGTATATAAAGAAGTACTGCATATTTATATATATGTCACACCTAAGGTGTGTTACATTATGCTTCTAGGAAAATTTGACCTATCTAATAGGTCTCCGTTTACAGATATAAAAGAAAATAAGAGAAAAACTTTATCCGATGTCCTAGTCTATATCAAAATTTGTTGGAGCTTGAACAAACTCTACTTGTGGCGTTTGGAGCTGGATTCGGCATCTGACCGTTTGACTCCCATCAGTCGCCTCTCGAAATCCGCTTGTTGTTCTCTCATCTCTCTTATTTCATCTAGAGCTGTTATCATTTGGTTCTGAAGTGTCCCCGTGTAGATTTGGATATTCTCATGTAGTCCTTCCAAACGGCTGATGTCGGAGGCGTTACCTTGGGTAGCAGCATTGATCTCTCGAATTCTGGTTGCTTGTTGGTCTGCCTGGTAGTTCTGGTTAGCTATAGCGTTCACGACAACGGGAAGTGCTCGATCAGCTGAGCCTCCCCCACTGACATTGTAAAAATCCCGACACATGCCGAATGGAGGGCGTACACCTTGCTGACGGCTCCAGTAGTAGAGGTGGCTTCCCCATACGGGAATGGGTCCCGGTTGATGTGGCCTGATCACTGGAGGATGCGGGATGGGAGGGTCGATTACTTCCGGTTCGGAATCTGTTCCGCTAGAAATTTCCACGATCTCCTCGTCGACTTCGTATTCTTCTCCGACTTCGATTTCGAATTCTTCTTCGACTTCTTCTTCGATTTCCTCTGGGTCTTCTTCTATCCAGCCGCCGTTACCTTGATTTAGGTAGTAGGGGTCTCCCGGTAAAGGAAATCCGGCCATTTGTCTGTACTGGGATAGAGGTATGAGATTTCTATAAGAAAAGAAATTTTCTAATTAACGACTTCCTAAGCCTATTTATATGTTTACTGAGCGTAATGTTTTATCGTTCAATTATTTGTAATAATAGACTTATAGTATTTCAATTTAGCGAATTTAGATTTTATAAGTTTTTGGCTTGTTGACTACTACGACAATTCCTCGACGTATATTGGTCAAATCCAGGATAAATATAGTTGATCAGGCTATATTTATTCTTGATTTGATTACATACCCCAAGGCTCGATCGTGGTATTGCAACTTGCCATACTACTTTTTAGAAAAACTTGTCATGATGCGAGGCTGATACGTGCGGTAAAAATGTATATATTTAAAAGAAAATATATTTCTATGAAAATATTGTTATCAGAGGGTTTTTGGTTCCCGTTGTATTTATAGTTTTTATATCTTATGTGGTTTGATATACTTAGTTCACTATAAACAATGCTCTGATACCAATCTGTCGCACCCCCAAACCAGAATGGCGGAAACATTCGGGGGTGGATGACTTCACGTAGTATCACAACAATTGAATATTGTAAAGAAAGTAACACAACCATCATATATATAAAATGAAAACGTATATTGTTGCGTTATACATGTTATCAAAAGAATATTACAATATGATGATAAATGTTTAATGATAAAAACATCCTTTGTGTTCCTTCTCCCAAAAGTTGGTAGTTTACCTATATCATTGATTCCCTGAGAAATACAAGTGGTTTTGAAAAGTGTCAACAATTAAGTTGGTGAGTTCATGAGTGTTTTGAGTTGAAAAGTATATCCCTTTTGGTAGTAAATTGGTAAACGAGGTTTTTAGAAAATCCAATATTTTCTTGTAAAATGAAAAAGTTTCCAAAGTTGGAATGTGTTAGTAACCTTTATAATCAAATGATAACAATAATTTTGTATGAAAATATAATGTAGGAAAACTGCGATGCACATATGAATCTCGTAAATCAATCTTGTTCTATACTTTTTATGTGAGTTTTATAACCATACTAATGACACTGACGGCCTGTAACAACATTCTTCAAGTGTTGCAGTGTTATGACTTTGTCACCCCAGACCTTCCGGTCTAACTATAGCTAGTAGTTTAGGTGCGGGATTGTCAATCCCGTATAGATCTATACACAAATATCACGCTCTCCCTCCAAGAGATTATGGTATATAATACAGGACTTGAAATGCATACAAAGAATGTACGTTGAAGTTTAAATATCTCACATTACCTAGTATAAGTAGATTTACAATGAAATGACCTTACTTCTTTTGAAAGTGTTTCGTTTTTCAAATTGTATAAAAATGTAGGATTGACTTGCTAACTATACCCATTATAGTTTTTCAGATAGTATGTTCCATTTAGTAGAAATAACTTAGTGATATAATCGCCCTTGTATATATAAGATGTTTATATCGATATTCGAAGTTAGAAATTGCATTTATGTTTATAAAATGATACTTTTAACGTGTAATGTACTTGTATTTCCCCCCTAAAACATGAAAAAGAATTGAAAAGTAGGGGTATGAACTCACTCGTTAAGTTTGAAGAGAGGGACTAGAGTTGAGCAGAGTTTCGATCGCGGATAGTTGCGTCGTCGGGCTCTTCGGGGATCTCTGCAACGTAAATCTTTCGTCGGGGGCTCGAGTGCGGAAACCAAGGCAATGAAATGGTCTCTGGAACAGGGAGAAATGCTGAGAAATTGTGAAGGTGTGCCAAAACTCGAGTTTTATGCCCTCTATTTATAGGGCTGAAAACCCTCGTACGCGGCGCGTACTTCCGGAGTACGCGGGGTGTAGTCAGTTACGCGGGGCGTAATAATGCGTCATGGCTTACGACTCCTGGCTAACTAGGCGTAGCTTGGGCGGGCCGATGGGACTCGACTCTGGGTCTAGTACGCGGGGCGTATTCCCAGAGTACGCGGGGCGTAATCCCTGCTTCCAACTTCTAAATTCCGTAACTTTCGCGTACGAGCTCCGTTTTTCACGTTCTTTATATCCACGCGTAGGTGAGATTATGCTCTACAACTTTCATTTAGACTCCGTCGGCTAGTTTTGACTTTATTTTTAATGATATAATTTTAATAGGCCGGGCCTCCTAAAGTTCGTTAAAATTTCATAGGTTCTTTATTCGACGTCGGTTTTCGTTTGTCTTTTGATTGTTTTATTACCACCGAGGAGATCTTCAAGTTCCGTTTAGGTGGCGATAGCTAAATAACACTCGATCTTCAATCCGAGTTTTTAGCCATCTACTACTGTTACGAAACTTTGAAAATTCGTAACTTCTTCATTCGAGGTCCAATTTGGGCGATCTTTTTATGCACGCTCATCTTTCAACGAGATCTACGACTTTTGTTTAGATACTTTAAGGCAAAAATATTTTTTATTGAGATTCCACTTTTTACGTCAAATAATGTTTTAACGTCGTGTCGTAGATATACGAGTGGTTATAATTTCTTCAATATAACTCAGTTTTGAGCGTTCTTTATGTTTTTGGAAACCTGGGCATGATATCTAATATTCGATGCATCCCAACTTAGATACCTGAACACTTTATTTTCGAGGTTAATTTCGTTGTTTTTAGCTTTCGAGTGTTTACAATGCTTTTGGGAAAAATAGGGTTGTCACAATAGGTAATCGGGATAGTGATTGGTTGGTGAAATTAAATATAATTCATTTATTGTGGGTTGAAAACCCTATATGTTCACCAGGCTCCCAAGTCTGACCCACTCAGTTTTATTTGTATTAAAGGAAGTGGCGCAAGGGCGTAAGATGGATGAACCATCAAGTTGTTTTGTTTACAAGTCTGTATATGTATATATTTGTTGAATGACTTGTAATGTTATTGTTTATGCTTAATGGTCTGTATCGGAACATGACACCCCGAGTTTTGATTATAAAATGAAAAAATACATTTCTTTTATGAAATGCTTTGGTAAACATTATTTTATCATGTTTTGTTTTGGGGAACAAATTCCGCAACTCTTTCAAATCAAAAGGATTTACTCTGAAATTATTTTAAAAGCATAAATGAAAATCGGTCTTTTCTGGCCGTGATTTTGGGGATGTCACAGAATGCACGTGTTGTCACTGTTGTAATGATCATGTCATCAACATATAGTAAGAAGAGAATAGTACTTGTGTTTTTGATACGAGTGAATATGCCCGAGTCATGGAGGCTTGAAGAAAAACCGAAAGAAAGAACAATGATGCTAAATTTTTCGAACCAAGCATGTGGTGTTTGTTTAAGACCATAAAATGATTTTCGGAGAAGACATACAGGACCTGTAGGGTGATCAACATCACCTGGGGGACACATATAGACTTCTTCAGCAAGATCACCATTGAGGAAGGCATTTTTTTACGTCCATTTCATATATAGACCAATGACACACCACAACAATAGCTAATAAGCTACGAACCAAAGTAATACATGCAACCGAAGAAAGACTCCTCCTACCTAATCCCATAATCATGATTAAAACTCTTACCAACAAGGCGTGCTTTGTATCTATCAATTACACCATCAGATCGAGTTTTGACTTTGTAAATCCATTTGGAGCCAATAAGTGACTTCCTAGTTGGAAATGGAACAATTTCTTAAGTCTGGGCCTTTTGTAAGGATTGAAGTTCTTCTTTAATAACATTCTGCCACATTGGGTTAGACGTTGCTTCCTTGTAGGAAGAAGATTCATAATGCATTAATAGAGTGGTGTAGCAGTGAAAATCCTGAATATGAGATGGAATATGTCTTACCCTTTCAGAGCGTCCTGTTTCTAATGGTGTGTTGTCAAGCAGATCCGAAGATTGAGAAGTATCAGAAGTAGGCAGTGGAGTTGTACTTGGAAGTTCCGTTTGATCTTCCAAATTAGGAGACGTTGAATCGCAAGGTGAAGATTCGGGATTAGGGGTTTCTGATTCATGTAAGGGGGTGTTTGGCTTAGCTTTTCACAACCCAAAAGTCCTTTTGGAAAAGTTACAAAAAATAAGGTTTTCCTGACTTTTCCAAAAAGTTCCTTTTCCTTGTATCAAAACTCAAAAAGTAGCTTTCAAAACTAGTTTTGCCAAACATCTTTTGCTTTTTTTTTTCTTTTCCAAAAAGGACTTTTAGCTGTGAAAAGCTAAGCCAAACACCCCCTAAGTCTAGTGAAACCAAAGCATTAGTGAAGAATAAAGAGGACGAAGGAGAAAGCACTTGAAAATGTGAGAGAGAGAGAGAGAGAGAGAGAGAGATAATTGAATATTTTATGTTCCCAAAAAATGATATGTCGGGAAATACAAAGTCTTTTTGAAACTAGATCTCAACATCGGTATCCTTTGTGTTCAAGCCCATAACCAGGAAAATGACATAAACGAGCATGAGGCTCATGTTTTGAGAATTCTTGAGGTAACAACTTAACAAAACATGAACAAACTCAAACTCTAAAAAGATTATATGCGGGAAGAATACCATGAATGAGTTCATATGGTGACTTTCTTTGAAGTATAGGCATGGGATGAAGGTTTATAGTGTAGATAGCAGTGAAGGCTACTTCACCCCAAAATCATTCTAGAACCTGAGATGAGATAAGCAGTGTACAAACAATATCTAAGATATGTATGTGTTTGTGTTCAACACGAACATTTTGTTGTGATATGTCAGGGCATGAGTATTGGCAAATTGTGCCTTGTTCATGTAAAAAGGATAGGAGAGAAAAATCATTATATTTCATAGCATTATCAGACCAAAATACTTTAATGTATCTCGAAAATTTAGTTTGAATCATTCTTGCAAAGGTAATGTAAATCTGTGGCAATTTAGAATGATGATGCATAAGATAAATCCATGTAAAGTAAGTGCAATCATCAACAATGATAACAAATTACCAACCCCCCCCCCCCCCCCCAATAGTGGAATGAGGTGCTGAACCCCATTCATCTGAATGAATTAAATCAAAAATTGTTAAAGAAGTATATTCATTTGTTGTAAATGACATAGAATGGTGTTTTCCAAGTATACACGACAAACAAGAGACTACTGATTCCGTTTTAATATCACCAAGTACATGAGATTGAGCAAGAAGTTTAAGTCTATATACCGAGAGATGACCAAGAAAGAATGCCATATATCATAGGGAGAAGGACTTAATATAATAGCTACAATATTTTGAGATGACGCCGAAAGACAAAGATAAATCACTTCATACATCTTACCAACTTTACGACCTATTCCAAGTGTTTGCTTAATCTTTGGATCTTGCACAAGACAACTAGAAGGAGTGAAAAAAACATGAAGACCAGGGTCACATAATTGGGTAATAAATACATGGCTAAGAGATATATTGGGAAAATGAACAACATTAGGTAATGACAAATGAAGAGTCGAGATATGTCCACTAACTGTTATAGGTAATCGTTTTCCATCGATTGTTGAATCCGAAAGGAATGACTGTTATGAGCATTTAGTGATGAATAAGTCTTTGCATAGTGTCATATGATTACAACATCTAGAATCAAACAAGCATGTATTACTTAAGGAAGAAAATTCACTTGTACTCATAGAACTCGACATCAGTTGTTGTATAAACTCTTGATTTTTACGCAATAGCTCCATAAGATAAGATGTATCTGCTACATTAGAATTGGAAATGTATTAGAACATATGTTGCTGCACCATATCATGATTCTTGTGTAATTGATGCATAGAAGCATCGATATTTATTGTATACTAGGACATAATGGAATTAGTCTATAACAAAGAAGATTGACCAATTCCAAAGAAGATGTCTTTAGAGATTTAAAATCCCTATTATTTATTCAATCCGAATTATGAATATGAGATGCTTATGAGATTGCGATTATGATTCAAGAACAACCAAATCGATTTGATAATTACTAACAATGCTTTTGTGATGACTCAAAATGGCTTCAAGATGAGAACAATGATACGATTAGGTACCCTGATTCTTAACCTCGAAATAGGTAGTCTGTTGGAAAATAAAATTTAGCACTAGGTGTATTTTGCCAAAGAATGCATTAGTTGTTGACATGTATTGGTACCATGTTAGTTAACAAGTATAAGGGTCAATCGATCAAGAAGATGAAGATTTGGAGATTGTCGTTTTATGATAAGAAAAGTGTGTACAGCAAAAATACAATACGATTGGAAAATAACATAACAATTTAGGACCAAATATATAAATTGCCTCGAACTATTGATAATTACAAAAGAAAACCCTCACATATACTAACACGTGTCATTAAAGCCTCAGTCATAAATGAAATGACATGTATTTGTGTTTCATATATTTACGACATAGATTACATGTCATAAAATTTTGATATTTTTTTAATAGATGACATATAGATACGTTTACGACAGAGAGTTTTAGGTGTTTATTTTATTATTATTATTATTTGTAGATTTACTAATATTCAAATTAAATCACATTTTATGTCACATAATATATATATATATATATATATGTATGTATATATATATATATAAACAAATCCATTGCACACAATAACATTACAACATACATAATATTCATCAACTTTACAACGTGTTTATACAGTAAGCTTATTTACAGTGAATAACACATTGTCAGGAAATCGAACGACGCTTGTCAACAAAACTGAATAGATTTGATGCCACCTGCCAAACTCCGATAACCATTATGAGGAAGTAATGCGAATAACACACAAAACCAAAAAGCATACAAATGCAGTATTTATGTGGTTCAGTCAAGGTGACCTACATCTATGGATATGAGGGTAGTATCTTATTTATAGAGTTCTCAAACTAAGATTACAAGTGTAACCAACAAAGATTCGCCTCCTCACTAAGGATACAAGTTATAAAGATCAATACCAATGAATGATTTATCAAACATCCGTATTTATAGACAAAGGATCAGACCTAAAACCCTAATGGGCCAAGCCTATCAATATATAGGCCCATGGATGGTGTCAACCAATCACAATCTACCATGGAGCTTCTTTTAAAACATTCAACTATGAGAGACATTGAAATGACACTAGCCATGTAGATGATAGTGCATCATGTGTCACCACTAGTGCATCAAGTGCCATGATGACGTATTAGGTGTCATGATGTAGTATCAGGTGTGATTAAGTGACACACCTTGCCACTTAGTGGCACATCCTGTACAAGGCATTTCTATTGATACATTGGTCTTTTTTTAGATGCTCTATTTCAAAGAGTGCCATCATATTCAAAGATTGACATCATGCCCAAGAGTGCCATCATATCTAAGAGTTCCATCATATCTAAAAGAGTCTTTATATCCAAGAATGTCATCATATTAAAATAGTTTCATCATATCAAAATGCTCTATTGAATTTTCAAATCCTCTAACTCACATTTCAGGTCTTCAATTCCCAAGTGATATTTAACAATATCCATACAAACTTAACACCTCCAAACATCAACAAACTTAAACTTATCTATGGGTAAAGACCTTGTCAACATATCTTTTGAGATTCTTCTTCGTATTAATCTTTTGAATACAAAACCTATCATAGAACACAATAGGTTTCTCCACGTTCAACACAAGACTCTGAACGAGACCAAACACCAATGATCATCTTATTGCTAGATCACTTTCGTGGTCCGAATCCATTGATCCAAATAAGTCTGTATGTCTTGTATTAGCACCATATACCAGACCAACATTGAATATTCCCTTAGAGTGTGGTAAGATCCATTTAACCACTTCTCAATTAGCTTTCCTTTTATTACCTCTAACCACTAAATAAGTATCAATATGCATGGACTGATTTAATATAACAACTGAATGTGACAACCCGTTATTTCGTGTAACCAAAAAGTCAACAAAAGTCAATGAAAGTAAAACAAGGGCCAAAATCTTAGAAACATATAATTTAATAATAATTATAAATATTTAATTTTGTGTTTTGTTAAAGAAATAAAATAGCCAAATGTCAAAAAGGTCTTTTCTTTGAAATCCGAGAAGTCTCGCAAGCCACTAGCCTCGAACCGAAAACTAGATATCGGTCGAAGTAGCAAACCCTCGCATCTGGTCCCATTCTCCTCACAAAGAAAACGAGTTCTCAGCCACAAACGTCTTCGGACCGTAACCGCCTTTACACCGCAAACACTCGGACCAATCACATATTTCCTCGGGTTGAGTTCTCGGCCGAAAACCCCAATGTGTGTGTGTGTCTGTGTGTGTCTCTGTGTGTGTGTGTGTGTATATATATATATGTTTGGCCAAAAACAACAATCATTTCTCAAGTTTTTGGCCAAAATCCTTCCCATTTTCTCTCAACTATAATCGAAATCATCATCTTTTTCCTTCAAGTATTATCTGAAGCTCTTGAAGATCTTGACGAAATCGTTATATATTCTTAAATATTTGTGTGAATCACCCTACCATCTTCAAATCGTCAAGTGAAAACACTTAAAATCTTCTTTAGAATGCCAAGAACACCAAGAACACTTTCAACTATTCTAAGAAATTATTGTAAGTATTTCTTATGTAATTTAGTATTGTCTAACACTTTAAATTAATATGTTATTAATTTAAATACAATATCATGTATAAATGTTATTAGGATACGACTACTTTTACGTATTCTAACCCGAGAATCATATGCTAGCACTTCGCTACCCAAACAAGCTCACACACTCGAGGAGAGTTCATACCCCTATGTTTCTTTGTTTTTCAATGTTTTAAGAGGGGGGGGGGGGATATACAAGTAAAACACAAGGAAATCTTGTGTTATCATCCAAGTGATTTCAAACTATTTTTCACGGAATCAAACTATTTTTAAAATGTTCAAACTATTTCGATTACTTTATACTGTTGTTTTTCCAAAATATGTGTTTATATATAATTGGGATTAAACTGGCTTAGGGCTAGTGTTTCCACCTTAACTTCTGCTCCTTGTTTGGTTGTGGACTTAAGGAAGAACCAGTTGTCTGACTGCCTTTTTAATCTAAATTATATATGCCAGATACGTAGATATGTATAAAATGAATTTAAAATAAATCTTTAACTCTTTTGTATTACGTTGAGCAAAAGGGTATCTTTCTCAAATATTATATTGATGTTTATACAAATTGTTAAATTACAAAGGTTTTCATTACAGAATGAACTTACATATAAACTATAATACGTATAGTTTAGGGAACTTACATACCGTTTTACTAAATCAGATAACAATACAAGAACAAACTTATAAACTATAATAGGTACAGTTTAGGGAACATACATACTACGGTTTTCAACTACAAAAAGGATAATACATACGGTTTATCATTATAAAAGTACTTTCATTTATTCTACACGTAACAGTTAATATAGCTTTGTGAGTGTAACCTTCAAGTCCTTAACTAAGTGCCAACAAAAGTTCTTATTTTATAAACAGAGTCTCCTTGAGGGAGAGTGTGAGTTTGTGTATATATCTATACGGGACTGACAATCCCGCGCCCTGAATGTTAGCTATAGTTGGAACGGAAGTTCTGGGGTGACAACTGTCATAACATTTTGACGCCTGAAGAACGTCGTATCAGGTCATCCTGGTCATTAGCATGTTTATAATAACTCACATTTTGGTATTAACAATACAATTAGTGTATGAATACATAAACAACTTTACATGGTTTTATTCAATAACAAAAATACAAATACATACAAGTACAACATCTATATTCTAACACAGAAACTTACATTTTTGGAGGAATGTTTATCCGGGCATATACATACAAATGATTTACATTCATACATAACTAGTACAATGCAAACTACATTTCTAAAAAGACTGTTTTTGTTAGTTCTGTGATTACTTAGTGAATACGTTGGAGTCATATACAATCAATATCCAATAAATTGTGGAATATGTGATTTCCGCCTCATTTATTGTTCCTTGTTTGGTTGTGGGCTTAGGGCAGATACACACATTCGACCATCTTTCCGATCCTGATTCTATATAACTTGTATTCACTAAGTAATCGTAGACGGAACTTGTAGGGTCACGTTACTTACATTGCATTTACTAAGAAAATATTGGATTTTCTAGAAAAGCACACTAATGTGTTTAAAGGAACAAAGAACATACTTTTTCATATAAAAATACTTATGAACCCACCAACTTAAATGTTGATACACTTTCAAAATCACTTGTATTCTTAGGAAACTAGTAGACAGGTACACAAAGACAGAGCGTATTGGAGACTTGTCTTTTATTTTGCTATACACTTTTGGTGTCTTACAAACTATGTTACGAACACAACTATACTTACTATATTTTCAATATGATGTTTGCTGCTTTGATTAATATTATGCATTGTTATGATACTGTACATGACTTCCTCCGCCTTCGAACGATTTCGTCGTTCGGGTTTGGGGGTGTGATACTGCAAGAGTTTTTCAATATAGTGAGAAATGTAGAACCATCCTTCTCTTCAATCCTTTTGAATCTCCATCCATGATATCTTATTTTTGGATCCAAAATCGTTCACCACAAACTCATTCTTCAAAAGCTCTATCTAGTTATCTTTTCTGACATCAACATCACTAGATAATTCTTCCATGGGTTGTACGAGGGATTCATCATCTTTATGTTGTTTCATGCCACTTTAACATTCCCCATTTATCACAAAATTGTATGGGTTTGTGTTGCAAACTCCACCTTCTGACTAGTATGCTGATCATTCCTTACAATACTTGTATCACCTCCTCTCTGGTTATGCATATCAAATTTAAAGATAACCTCTCCACTAATGACAGAAGTTTGGAGTCTTTTCTTCTTCTATACACCACAAATGATGAACTTTCCCTCCAAATGTATATCCTAGAAATATGCACTTTCTTGTTGTTGGGTTTTATTAGCATCAATACACATTCTAAAGGTAGTGGAAACAATCAAAGTTTTACCTAATTGTACATGCATCCTAAGATCTAGGTTTAATAGTTATAGAAAAAACTTCAAAAATACAAAAATAAGAACACTAACCTCTTTGTTCTTCGATTGAGACCTTGTGATCAATAAATCTTGCAATGGATGAATATCACACCCCTAGCTGACGACAAAAATTTCGGGAGGAGCGATGTCAATGAATATCACAATCAAAGCTACATGAATAATACATAAAAGCATAAAGCATCATGATTACATAATTCCAAAGTATATTACATCATCATAGGTATCATTACATATCTTTAAATTATCTAAGAGTTGTGCGACAAAACACAATTAATAGAAAAAGATGATGCCATAAATCCTACACTTGAACTACTTTCATTCTACTTCCCCGAGAATACATGTTTAGAACTAACGTCAACAACTAATTGTTGGTGAGTTCTATACATTTGGATTTCGTATACCTTTAAAATTATAAAGTATATCATTTATAATTAAAGGTTTTGAAAATTTAACGAAATCAATTTGAAACATTTTTTTTGAGTCAAAAAGATATCTTTTTTTCACTAAAATATTATTTTGAGAAAATGAAAAGTGTACAAAAATAACTTGTTCATTTACGAGTTTAAAATTGTGATCAATCATGTCATATTATTTATTAAGTGATTTAATACTTAATTTTGGTGATGAGACCCAAACTAATCCATTACATACAATCCTTTTCAGCTAGTATAAGTGAACAAAATCTTGTATAAATCATATTCCAATTCTATATGGTAACAAAATAAATTTGGGATCGATAATGAGCTCAAAACTAAACTACGACGCGAGGCCCTTATACGAGCACTAAAAGGGCATGGTAAAAGTTCCACACCAACACTTTATCAATGGATTGGAGTATATAACATAGAAACATCAATGACAGATTCGACTCTTCAGACGATAGTTGTAGCTAACAACTATTAGGTGGGATGTCTACCCGTACAAATCAGTGACTTTGATCTATAACTGACTTTTCGCATTCCATACAAATTAATAGTTATAATGGATGGGGCTTTCACTAAGAAATTCATTCTTGGTATCCACAATAACATGGCCCACATTGCTTAGCAAATGATCCTAGCTCTTATGGTTTTTAGAAAAAAATATAGCTCATATAGGAAATCTTGTGGGTATTGGATCCTAACAATGTGTCTAGGAATCATGATCCAAAACCTTTCGTTATAACATTTTTTAATACTTACAATTTAGTGGTTTAAGAATACTCTTTGATTGAAATCTCCTAATATCATGGATTCACAAGACATAGAATATTTCCAAATTTTATTATTTATTGTGATAAACTTTGGCTAGCATAGTGGCTGCTTTTATGATATTTTCTAGGTTTCATCCAATGTGAAACTAACTGTTTCCATAATATTTATGAATCACATGATTAATACTAACCAATATTTCGTAAATAACAATTTTTAAGTCTTGAATTTAATCATGTTATTTTATGCAACAAAATCCCTAAATTAGTAAATATGGGTTATATTTTTATAATTAGTATAAAAATATAATAGATAAATTTTAACATTCATTTTTACATAAAACGTTGCTTCCAGGGGCTATTTCCGGTTGACGAAGGGGCCATATGGCCACGATGGAGGTTAGGGGGTGTTTAGGGTAGCTTATTGACGTGAGACGGGGATGAGATAGGGTAGGAACGGAGGGAAACAACCTCCGTTTTATGTTTCATCTTTCGGCCACCAAGGGAACAAATGAGAGAGATCAAGAGGAAAAAGTGGGGAGAGAGATGAGAGAGGGGAGGGATGATTGTGGCAGCCCTTTGTGATCTATATGTATATTTTATAATACATTTTGGGAAGAAATATGTACCATGCAATGTAAGATGGATTTGACAAAGTAAAAGCCTTATTTCTTCATGTGCTCATGTGTGGGTTATGTGTGCAAGGGTGAGTTCGGTTGTTTTGTTCCAGATGACTATCCGACTTCAAAACTGTGATTTCCTCTATTCTTATTGAGCCAACCATTTATCTCATTTGTAATCCAAGCAGGATTGTTGACTTGCCTTTGCACATCTCCATGACTAACTCTGAAATTGTGTGGGAAACTCTATGTCTCTACCCACCGATTGTAGAATGAGTAGTACCGATATTCTATCTTCTATGGATTAGATGGCATTTTCTTCAATTTCTTCCTTATCATACCTCGTATCAAGATAGACTTGTGGGCCGCCATCCAAGTGGAACTTCTTCCAATGACTTGCACGTATTGGATTGACGATGATGCTACAGGTTCTTCTTCGATCATGGATTACACCTCTCCCTCTAACTCAAACTTTTATGACTCTATGTATTCCCTTAGCTCTTCTTTGGAGTCTTCTTCTGGGTTTTCCTTCGGTCCCATTACTATCTGTAGGTGGTGGTGCCATGCTATCCGATGGGATAGGATTGTTCATCACGGGTATCTCTTGGACATACGGGTTCCCTTGTAGAAGTGGGGCCATGGGCTCATCTGCTGGAGGTTTGATGATCATACATCGAGGTTGTTTGTCCATCCTAAAAAGAATAAGTATAAGTTTGTTAGTATTCTGATCATATAAAAGTCATAAAATTTAAAATTGTGATCATGTGTTGTGTATTTATTTATAATTTTACTGTAGTGTTCCTTAAATCTCCAAGTGTTTAATCTATCAACTACATCTCTTAAGTTGGATAGTGCATGTGGCCCGACCATAATAACACCTAGGTGTAGAACTACATATAGTTGTGGTATGACCTATGTACTATAGAACTTAATTAAGTATTTGATTTTAAAAACTTGAGTTTAAGTTTTTTTTGGTTTTGGCATAATTATGCTTATCGAGGGACCGAGTTCACATAACTCTATATCTTGATTTTTTTATGTTTACGTGTTTTGTGAATTATTGTTTGTAACGTCATGTCAAGATAATAAGGAACTAACAAATCAACCCAAGCGACATATCAAGACAGTTGGAGGGCAGAACCATTTTGGCGTATAGCTTTTCTAAAATCCATAAACCCAAGCGACATATCAAAACCATTTCATAAGTAGTCCACCAGTAGTATAATTACTAATACTTTTTATTTATATTAATAGGTTAAGGGATATACCAAAACCTAAAAGAATAAGCCCTAGACTACAGTCGTGCGTTCCTAATAAAGTATTTAGTTCACTATAATCGTTTGCTCTAATACCAATCTATTACACCCTCGACAAACGGCGGAAGTACCAGGGTAGTGACATAACATTGGATCATAGTTAACATACACAAAATTAATAGCATAAAAACTTAAATAATATTACATACTTCATTAATTCGTACTACAAGGATTGCATTCTTTGGAACTCCGAAAGTTCGATATTAAAGAACAAGCTCAGCAAAACATAATTTAATGTAAAACAAATGCCTAAATATATCAGTAAACAATAACGACAAGGAATTCAACATAAAACAAAGGCCAACATCATATTTCAACCAACGTGAAAACAACCGACATACATATAATTTATATATATATATATATATATATATATATATATATATATATATATATATATATATATATATATATATATATATATAAAATTGTTTTTTATGATCATCTTTTTTATAAATACAAATGAGTCTTTTGATTATAAAATACCACTAAACACTATATTTTATAACCAAAAATATAGATTTTATAATTTTGTTATATATATATATATATATATATATATATATATATATATATATATATATATATATATATATATATATATATATATATATATATATATCAAACTAAGTATTGTATGAATGTATGAATCATTGTGGACCAATCATTTTACTTATTTTCGGAAAATAAATAATACATATTATTAAATTAAATATAATTAAAAAAATATCATTTAATTTCATTCTAAGGGTATTTTAATCAATTAACATAAATTAAAAAAAAGAAAATTACATATTATAAGGGAAAATAGATTCTATTAATTTTAAAAAGTTGATTGTATGGATGATAATTCTGCTAATTCGAAAATTCTGACGGAATATATTTATCAATATATTGAAAAATAACAAATATGATTGAACCATATAAGAATACACATTCTGGCATAATATATATTTTGATTTAATGAATTTCTTGAAAAATAACAAAATTTTGGATACAAATTTAAAAAAAAAGATCATTATATTCTTAGAAAAGAAAAAACAATTATATACTATTCTATGAGAATGTTACACTTATTAATAACAAAAAAAACAAAATATATAAATCATTCTACCAGAATATACTATTACATATATTTTTTCATTATATTGTATATTATTCTGGTGGAATAATCCATTATTTTTGGAAGATTTGTGATCATTATTTATCTTCATCTCATACAATGTTCATCTTCAAGATTCTATTATGACAGAATCAGAATTCAAGATTCTATTCCAGTAGAATGTTTTAAATTTCATATGTATCATGTTTTGCTTTGATATCTCTCGTTTCGTTCCCAGCCAAGAAAACAAGAACATTCTGGTTCTTGATTTCATGTATACCTGCAAATGAGAAATACAACCACTCATTGTTATTGCTTAATCTTCTTTCCATGACAATTTCAAGCAATAAACACCACATCAAATTCTGTCAAGCAAAACAAACAATTTCATGTAAAACATTAACCCCACAAATCCATTTCATTTATCCATTTCTATCAAGAACAATCAAACCCAAAACCCATCAACACTCACTGAATTTTTGTCAAAATAGAGAAAAAAAAAAAAAAATCAAAGGAATATCCATGACCACATAATTTTTGTCAAAATAGAGAAGAAAAACAAAATCAAAGGAATATCCATGACCACATTTGGTCTACTGCTACTCATGTTTTCAACAATACATATATACTAAGAAGTAAATTATGATAATTCAACGATACCTATTATAATACTAACCATAATTTTGTAAACTAATTGAGTGGCTAAATTGTATGCTAGTGTTAGTGAAGGGACTAAGCTTTACAAATCAAATATGCTTCGTTCTAAATTTCATGTTATCAATAATATATGAAATGGAAACCATGGGACTCAAGTTTACTGAATAAATATGAAAATTAAGTAATTGATGATTAAAGAAATTATAAATATTAAAAAAAAAAAAAAAAACCTAATGTATATGCACAAAAACAATGACAGTAGGCGCATATATATATATATATATATATATATATATATATATATATATATATATATATATATATATATATATATATATATATATATATATATATATATATATAAAGTAAAGGAATGCCTTTAGGTTGCATCGCCGGCGGCTAAAAAATTCAATTTAATAATAATATTCTCAATTAAGCTAAAACTGTTTGATTTTGGTGTTCCATGGTTCGTCGCGCTTGATTGTTGACGGTTAATTTAAGAATAAAATGATTTATGATTTTTGGGGATAAGGTTATGGAGATAGCAACATGATTCAAGGATGAAATGGAGAAGTGATATTGTTGAGACAGTAATGACGATGATCGGTAGAGGACAGCCGGTGGAGAGAGTTACCGGTGGTTTTTGGCCGCCGATAAAATGGTTGTGATCGATGGTTTATCAGGGATTAGGGTTAACAAAGATGAATGTTCGGTGAAGTAAAATTGATTTTCTATTTAAAGGGGTTATTGATTGAATTAACAACTAGAAAGGTTACCCCCATTACGCAGGGGCCAGAAAATTTCAATGTTGTTTTCGAATCGATAAATATGACAGACGTAGAAAGTGAAAGGATGCAAAGCCCGAGCTTTGCCCCAGACCGTTCTTTTAATGTTTTTATAAAAAAATATATAAAAGTTTTAACTGCAAGGACCAGAAGTGTCAAAATGACTAAAGAGTTAAAGGGGTAAGAATTAACAATTTTTTAGAAAATGGATCAAAGTTGTCAAACCGTTAAAGTTTTGTGGCCAAACTTTAAATATTAAAAGGTTCCTAAAAAGTGTTAAAATATTGATTGCAATGATCAAAAGTATCAAAATGGTTAAAAAATGAGATGCCAAAGTTGCCAAAAAACTTCCAAATTTATTATTCCTAAGATATATATATATATATATATATATATATATATATATATATATATATATATATATATATATATATATATATATATATATATATTGAATCTTTCTCTCTCTCTCTCTCTCTCTCTCTATATATATATATATATATATATATATATATATATATATATATATATATATATATATATATATATATATATATAGCATATTTTAAATGGGTTAATCTTGATTTAACTGATTTAGTTAATAGGTTGTATTGCGTTGTATTAGAAACATTAACCCATTTAAATAAACAAATTAGATTGTGTTAAAATCTTTAACCCAACCCAACTTAGTTATTTAAATAGTGATATTTTATATAGGAGTCGTGGCCTTTATGAATTTTTCAACCCATTTTCAAATGAATGAGTTAAAGTTGAACTCAACATAGGTAGATCCATTGACGGTTTATATTTGATATATTTAATTTATAAATTTAAATATAATATTAAATGAAATTTGTTTAGATTTTAATTTCTTATCCTAGTTGGGTAAGGGTTTAACGTTGTGCTTTTGTGGTTTGAACTTTGATTTTATTAATGAACTTGTTAAAAAGTGGCCCAAGTCATTAGACCACTATCACACAATCTTGAATCTTTTGTCCACGTTAAAACGTACTTATTGGCTTGTTTATTGCTTGATTGGCCCTTGGTGTTATTTGATTTCTATATATAGACTGGTCGTTTGTTAAATGTTAATGCCTATTTTCGTTGAAAAGGTCGCGTATCCTGTTAACATAAGTAAGAGAATTTAAATGGGCTTTCCACAATCTGAAAATGTTTGCTCTCTTTTGTTTTTGCATATTTAAGTAGAAAAGATTTTATATTAAAGTTGCATTTGTTACAAAAGACAAGAGTAAATGGGACAATCTTTGAGAGATTTGTATGGACATGAACTGACTAGACAAGTTTTTAGCACTAGTTTCGATGATTAAGATGGGAAATGCATTCACATGTTTTGCATAGAAAAGAGATCGAGAAGGGGTCCATACCTCACAGTTTTGAGTGTCCAATGAACACTAAACTTAATACAAAGCATGTTGTCCTTCTGTCTTGCGATATCAAACATGGCATAAATATACATAACTCACCATAACCTTATCTAGCATAGATACCAGGCACATAGGAAACAAACAAGAATTGGAATACCATCCATTAATAGCAACCATATACTACAACTTTATTTATAAATTATACAACACACCATTGTCTTAAATATGAGTATCTTAATATTCATCTTTCCATATATTCACATATACAAGATGCACACAAAAAGCATCATAAGGCCATTACATGATCAAGTACTACACTTTCTTCATCATTGGATATGTAAACTTATTGTATTTTAAGACCAGAAACTTCCAAAACTTTATACATACTTCATTTCCTCATGAAAAAAGCATGAGAAAACTAACAATAGGGGATTTTGTAGTCAACATGGGAAAATCAAGACGAATAAGAACATCATAGAGAGTACCTCCTCCTCTTGTTTGGTAGTGTTGTTCTTGGGGAATATTCAGGTGAGATTGATCCCTTCTCCATAACAGATGTAAACGCATCATGAATAGAATTAATTATATCTTCATCCATGGTGCTATTGCTGGTTTTGGTAAAATCGAAAACCATTTTTACATGGTCACCTAAAGTTGACAACTCTGCCCTCTCGATTTTTACTTTGAGGGAAGAAAGAGATCGTCTTACATCAGCTAGGAGCTCAGGGCGTTTCTTGCAACAGAAAGAAGTGTGAAAAACCAAACCTCCATTGTTGAGTTTTTCAACTTTGATTTCATCGGTGTCTTCTGGCATGAGTAAACCTTTACTTGCATGTGTCGCATTTATTTTGAGTTGTTTTACTTGGTGGATAACTTCCGCCAGTAATGTGGCTTTGTCCATCTGTTCAAAATAACATAATCTTAGTTTGTTTGTTTCCACACCAACATAGGCGTTGACTTTCAGTCAAATCGGATACATTTAACCTCAAAATAGAACATAAGAAAATTCATGAATTTATAATTTGTTAGTATCTGTTGGTTACTATGGACATGACGATCAAAGAAAAGTTTTATATGGCTGTTTTTCATTATGAGATGGGTAGGGCATATTCGTCTTTTGCCACATAGGGGAGATCGAGAGTGAGGAACTATCCCATTTTGTCTTTTATCAATGCCAAGTTAGGGCTTATGGTTTTATAATTATAAACGAGATGTATATAGTTTACCAAACGTGTGGCGAAAATAAGATTCCACAACTCAAAAGTATCAAACACATTAGTTTTGAGTTCACAAAGTAATAGATTTGACTTTAAAAGTCAAAGTCAATTTGTATCTCGTTTCTTTGGGAATGGATGGAGCAATATTCCTAATATCATGTATTTGGTATAGCAAACGTGGAAGTAATACAGATATTAATTTACCAAAAGAGAAGAACTTACGTTGCTTCTTTGACTACTGAGCCTCCTTGAAATATAATATTTATATCAAACTAAGTTCAATAATCAAATAGTAAATGAAAGTGGACTAAATATATTTTAATACAATGATTGTACATATACAACATTATTTCATTGACGTGTAGATATTAATTATAGCCTGAAAAATGCCACCTTTTCAATAACAACTGACATGTAATAAATAATCCATATTAGTCATCAAAACCAATTTTCAAGAACAATATTTTTCATATTATTACGAAAATTGAACCTCTTGATTATATGTAGAGTTCAAGTAGTAAAAAGATAATTATTTGCTAAGTACGTACTTAAATCATCAATACAAATAGAAGAACTCCATGGACACAAATCCACACCAGTTTATTATTTCTAAGGATACTTTTAACTTGAAATCTTTCGAAAAATGAAATGAAACTGTAATTTTCACAAGACGCAAAATATTAATAGGAAAAACGTTACAAACAACTTCAGGGAGTCTTGCTTACGTTTATATAAAGATAACTTTGGCCACCATTAAAAGTTTAATCTGATGTGACAATGACACAATTGTAAGCAATAGAGCTAGTTAAAATGATGACAATAACATTAACAACGATAGGTAAGTATCAGCTAACAAATAGGAAATAAAATAGCAACGTACTTAATTTAATTTGTTTGTGCATCATAGCATCCTACTTTGAGTTCTTTCTATAAACATTGTGTTTTAAGGTCTTTCTTATTAGGGCATTGTAATTTGAAAAATATACAAAATTACATTACACCAAAATATTATACTTTAAAAAGACTATTTAGTAAAAATTGCCTTTGTATCAAGATGATATTGCAATAATTTGGTAGATTCTTTAAAGTTTCTATTTCTAAAAATGGATGCATTTTAGCTTATAACAAAAGTATTATCTATTTTTCTAAAAGCAGAAATACCCCTTACCAAAAATAGAAATGCTTCCCACGTTTAGCTTGGTGGCAAAAAGAGTCATTGCATCCAAATTTAGAAAAAAAAAACCCTACTTTGACCATGAAAGATCGACATGTAGCTCGAACAATGAGGAACAATATACAAGCAAACCAAATCGAAAAGCACATAAATTATGGGAGAAACATCCAATTGCACATAAAGATTCACAAATTCATGATCAAAACTAAAATGGAGGAAAGGGCATAGACAAAAACCTTATCATTGGAGGGTACAAGACCTCGAAGGGTGTCAAGATGAGCATTAATCCTCTCCCTTCTCCTCCTCTCAGCATCACTGTGACTCTTTAAAGCAGCCAAAGATTTCTCCTCAGAAATTAATCCTATTTTCTTTCCAATCAATTTTGGCTGAGCTTTCACAAGCTCTCCCTTTTCCTCATCCAACACCAAAGATTGAGAAGATTTAGAGAACAACCCATCAACATTCTCAAAATCCCCATTGAACCCACTTAAGTTCCCCAAGAATCTATCATCCACAATGGATTCCAAGTTGGAAAATATATGATTCGGACTATAAAAATCCATTCTTGCAAATAACCTTTACAGCTATATGTATATATTTTGTTTTGCAATAGAGCGAGACACGAATATGGTATACTATGTGCGTGTGTGTGTGTGTTATTTATGATTATGAGCAATAAAGAGAAACTAAGGGCAACAAAGATGACGATCGTCTAAGGGTCGAGACCAGGAGGACGGATGGTGGGTGCAAACCAGAAAGAAACCATACGAAGGGGAAATCTGATGAGTTTAACAACCGAGAGAGATGTAGATGATTGTGTGTTCATATTTTCGTCCATTAGAGAGTAAAAGACAAGAGGGTTTGGTTATAGAGAAAAGTTTTTATTGAGAGAACATCCACATTTTCTTCTTGATGGTCTTGAATCTGAGCATTTCGATGTGTTGAATTGAATTTCAGTTGGAGAAATCGATGATGAATTTAGTAAGAGTGGAGGGTGGATCGAAGAATCTGGGAGTTGGAGGACCGTGTTTTTGGGAAAGCCGGAAAGAGACAAATGGGACAGATGGGTTTGAAAATATTTGTTCAGGAAAGTTGGAGGTGAGGTATTCAGCTCTTTTCCTTCTTCGACTTATATAATGCAGGAGAAGCCAAATGAAGATGGTCCTACATACACCTAAGCAGTTGCCGACGCACAACAATAGCAAGTCAAAACCCGATTGGTAGCTGAAACGGATGTCATAAGTGGCAACATATAGGGCAGTAACTAACTTAATGTTCAGCGAACTTTCTGAAAACCCTTCGGCCAAAAATTTGTTTATTTAATAAGTAAACTAACATAAACACAAATTTTCGTTCATTTAGTTAAACGGATATGATCAACGGTCTCGTTCGTTCAAATGATGTTCCTGAACGTTCATTTATATTGTTTATTTACGTTTTTTTATGCTTGTTTATATAAGTTAATTTTATGTTCATATATGTTTAATCGTATTTGATTACATTAATATATCATATGTTCATATATGCTCAAATTATGTTTATTTATTTTTGTTCATGAACCTAAACGAACGAACATGAACAATGTAATTTGTTAAACGAACGAATATGAACAAGAAAACTCGTTCATTTGTTCGACTAACTTAAACGAACGAATATGAACAAGCCATTTTCGTGTCCATTCGATTCGTTTACAACCCTAGTAACATGTCAAAAGATACAACGCCAAAGCTAAAAATAACATTAGTAAAATATTTTTATTATGTATTAAATATTTTTTTCTAATTAATAACATTTTATATATTTTAAAGTTGATAAACAATAAATTTTATCAAATAAACATTTACTATTATTATGAATCTTATAAGGTTTTTAGTGTATGACTTGATAGTCTCATACATAATCACTAGTACAAGTTAATGTGTTTATTCTTTGCACACAATTCTAAAAGAGACCCTTACTTGTAAGTAATATGACATCTAAGTGTATCAACAGTGCTAAGCATCTACTCCAAGTCATGTGTGAATTCTTTTGTCCATAATCCTTTATCAAAATGTAATAGGAATATATTAAGTCACTTAGTTACGCATAGGTTTTCTTGAGTTAGACAAGAAATGTAATAGGAATACATTAAGTCACTTTGCTGCTTCATAGGATTTCTCAAGTCATACAAGATAAGATCAGACTTTTAGTTAGATAATCTAGGTGTGTACATGTACTTCATCTTATTTAATTCTACCTAAAGGGCCTACCATACATCACACTTTAGACTCTTAGGGAAAAAATCTCTTCTTGAATATACGTCATCTTCATGAGTTTCATGATACATCTGGCAGTAGCATTTATAACTACCATGTTTTTAGATTAACGTTTGACGTACTTCAAGATATACCACTACTCATTTAGAGCTTTACATAGTCTCATGTAGAAGGTTAATAGAATTCGTTGTATCATTTTCAAGATTCACTCAATAACATCGATCCAGGAAGCGTAATCTCAAAGTAGGTCGGTTCTATTCAATCTTGTGAATATATGTGAATTATTTTGGATCTTTCACCAAGATACATACATCTCCTCTATGTCTCCAAAACTTTCATAATAGTCTTGCATATAACCACTCTCATGACCATAACTGATTAAGGACCATTTATATATATGTAAACTTGTAACATAATAATGCTAGATGATAAAATATTGCTTTGCGATATTAAAGATACTAAAACAAAATTGTTTAATGTTCTAAATATTTAAAATACTACAAGCATTAGCTTAGTAAACGAATATGTAAGGTTATGAACTTATGATTGATGTGAACGTTTACAATTACAGTCTTTTCACGCTTAGTAACCTCGAATGTAGCGATATGTTCGTTCAATATTTTAGGACTTCTATATCACTCTCATACTTTTCTATCGGTATATAGCTAGTGTTGTCACAATGAACTTCCTCATCTATACCATTGTTGGAAAAGTTGTTAATGGCGACTTATGCTAACAAAGAACACACTTATTGATGAACCCCTTTTATCTCTTAGTGGTGTAGGATATTAGTATCTCATTCAGATCATCCCACAATAGATTAATATGGCTCAAGAATATGTGTCACACATACCTTTATGCATCTCATTAAGAATTTCAATTACTTCTCATAGTGTGACACGCCACACTCATGGCTCCAAACACCCTTTTCTAATTTTAAAAAAGCTATGTGTATTATATCATTTTCATACTTTAAGTATTTTTTTTCTTGCTTCTTTCCTATTTTCCAAGAGTTTTCCTATATGTAGATACCTCGTGACTAGGGTTATCAATATTGGTTATGTGTCTGTTATTGTTAGGGTTTCATTTTCTTTTATGTTTTTTCCTGCAACATTTCAAGCGACATCCTTTTGTAAGGTGGACAAGTGTCACTGATGCTTAAGGCGACATCCTTTTTATTTTGTATATTGATAGTTGTTGGACGGTAAAGTTATTTAATTCTTAGATCAATTGCCTTTATGTATTTTTTTTCTTCGTTTACTCTTTTTTTGCATCATATGACTTGTTGACTTGGTTAGTAACTAGAACCTATTTAGTATATATTCTAAAAATATGATTTACATCCAACTTCTTTGATATCTTGAATCTACCTATTAAAACCTAGTATTATTCCTCGTTATTGAAATTTAGAGTATATAAATGTGTTAAACATACTAAAACAAAATTGTTTAATGTTCTATATATCTAAAATACTACATATCAATAAAAAGTTATTAGTACTAAGAATTCAAGTGTTCGATATATAACTGACATGTTTTGCTACAAGCATTAGCTTAGTAAATGAATATGTAAGGTTATGAACTTATGATCGTTGTGAACGCTTACGATTATAGCCTTTTCAGGTTGAGTAACCTCGAATGTAGCGATATGTTCGTTCAATATGTTAGGACTTCTAGATCACTCTCATACCTTTTCTATCAGTATATGTCTAGTGTTTTCGCAATGAACTTCCTCATCTATACCATTGTTGGAAAAGTTGTTTATGGCGAGTTATGCTAACAAAGAACACACTTATTGATGAACCCATTTTATCTCTTAGTGGTGTAAGGCAGTAGTATCCCATTCAGATCATCCCTCGATAGATTGATATGGATCAAGAATATGTGTCACACATACCTTTATGCATCTCATTAAGAATTTCAATTAATTCTTGTAGTGTGATACACCATACTCATGGCTCCAAACACCACTTTCTAATTTTAGAAAAGCTATGTCTTATAGCATTTTCACACTTTAAATGTTTTTTTCTTGCTTCTTTCCTATTTTGCAAGAGTTCCCTGTATGTAGATACCTCGTAACCAGGGTTATCAATGGTGGTTATGTGTCTGTTATTGTGAGGGTTTCATTTTCTTCTATGTTTTTTCCTGCAACACTTCAAGCGACATCCATATGTAAGGTGGACAAGTGTCACTGATGCTTAAGGTGTTATCCATTTTATTTTGTATATTGATACTTGTTGGACGTTAAAGTTATCCAATTCTTAGATCAATTGATTTTATGTATTTTTTTCTTCATTTACTTTTGTTTTGCATCATATGACTCATTGACTTGGTTAGTAACTAGAACCCATTTAGTATATTCTAAAAATATGATTTACATCCAACATCTTTGATATCTTGAATCCACCTATTAAGACCTAGTATTATTCCTCTTTATTAGATTTTGGAAATTTAGAGTATATAGGTTAAGTCTCTTCCTCCCCTTACATGATGGTTAAGACGCTTCTTTCCTCTGATCCCTACAATCTTGATACCCTCTCTATGTAGAGTAATTTTTGGTCGAGTACTACTAGTGTCACTTACTTTTGGTACTTTGAATTTGTTAACATGTCGGAAAAGGCTTATACATTGATGCTTGTTATTGGTTTGTAAATGATATCTATTCCCCTAACTTTTTAACCCAATTTATTAGGTTTCTTGATTTTCTATTTTCAACAATATATGTTTTATATGTTGGGTATGTTTTATGCATATGGGACAACCCTATAAGTACCTAAGTAACATTTTCATAGTGTAAACTAAGTTTAAAATAAACTTTTCAAGTAGAGGATAATTTTGTGTTATGTTGTAACAACCCAAAAATTTGATATATAATTTTTCATTTTCAAATAGGAAATTACACTCAAAATTCTTTCCAATGTCCATTACAAAATAAACATATCCAATTATTAGAGTCACATTGTCAGTAAGTGCGGAAAATAGTGGAGAATGAATGTTGCGCCATCAAGCCGGGCCCTTTCCCTTAGTACCAGAAATACTACAACCTGTAAGCAAAAGTTGAGTGAGTTCCCCATAACATGCAATCGAAAAATACCACAAAACATACATACAATTTCCATGGGCTACCCTCATGGTCTTTCCCCTAAAATGCTATGGGCTAACCCCATGGTCTAATACCCAAGTGTCATGGGTTACCCCCATGGTTTTCCATGCCATAGGCTACCCCCATGGTCTTCCATGCCATGGGCTACCCCCATGGTCTTCCATACAAGTGCCACAGGCTACTCCCGAGGTCTTTCAGACAAGAAAACCCATAGATAACTAGTATTCCACATGTCAAGTAATGGGTCAGCATTGGAGCCTTACACCCATTGGTATAGTGAGAAAACTGACCTCCCAATCCGAATAATAGCTTATGAGGTCCCGACTCTGAAACTCAGCTCTAACAGACTCCTAATCATCAAATACAAATTCTCAAGTATAATCCAGAATACCCAAAATACACTTCTATGGGTCAAACTAAGTCAAACGATCAAAAAGTCAAGAAAAGTCAAATTAGCTGACCGCCACATTATGGTAACCTTGTACTAATTCGTGGTGTCGATATAACAAAGCAGTCGCGATCCGCCCCACCATCACATTATGGTGGCTTTTCCATGTCGTTGTAATAGGAGCTTCAGCAGCTTAATGAATTCAGCCACTTAGTCAATTCCAAAGGATCTCTAACTCAAATCTCGACCAAAATAGGGTCTAAATGGATAAAGTTTCCAAATTTATCCAATAGAACCCTCCAAAGTGTTTAAGTCTCAATTTTAAGATCCACAAGACTTCATGGCTTAAGCAATAATTATCCAACCCAATAGGTTTCTTAACCAAAAGCTTCAAAAGAGTCTCTAACATCAAACATACCATAAAAATTGGTGCTTTTCAGTCATGCATGTCTTAAACTCTTTTTAAGTCAAAATAGGGCAAAAGACCAAGATTCCATGCATGGTCTCAAAACTCGATTCTAAATCAGATACAAAGAGTCAAATGCTCCAAATGACCAGGAGATTCATATAGTTGTAAACTTTATGAAGTTGAACTATCCAAGGAAACAAAGCAGAGAGAAAACTTCGATTTATGCGCCACCTCCAAAATCATCTGTCTCACCCAAACTGATTACTAAACCCAAACACTACCGCACTAAGTCAATAGCCCCTGAATGTCACTAACAAACAACGGAAACTGCCTTCTAATTCACTTAGTCTTCCAATATTCCTACTTCAATCCTTCTACCTGAGCCTCCTTGATCAAATCTATAAAGGGTGATGTAACAGTCATCTTTAAACAAATATCTTGGATCGAACAGCACACCGCCTTACGACTCAAAGCATTGGCCACTATATTGGTCTTCCCAAAGTGGGACAAAATCTCGCATCCATAGTCTTTTACTACATCTAACCACCTATGTTGTTGCATATTCAAGTTCGGTTGATCCATCAAACACTTCAAACTCTTATGATCGTTGTAGATAGTGCATTGGACCCCGTGCAAGTAGTGCCTCTAGATTTTAAGTACAACCACCACCGCCCACAATTTCAAATAATGTGTAGGATAGTTCACCTCATGAGGCTTCAGTTGCCTCGAGGCGTAAGCAATCACATGTCCTCTTTACATAAGGACATCTCCCAATCCCGAAATAGAAGCTTCACAATAAACCACAAAATCATCCAATCCTTTAGGTAATGCGAGAAACGAGGCCTCGCATAATCTTTGTCTCACAGTAAAAAAGGCTAATTGTTGATCCGGACCCCACCAAAAGCTCACAATCTTCTTGGTCACGCAAGTCAATGACACTGTAATCTTGGAGAAGTCCTGAATAAATCTACGATAATATCCTAAAAGACCTAAGAGACTCCGAATCTCAGATGTGTTCTTCAGAGCTTCCCAACGCATCAAAACCTTGATCTTGGCCGGGTCCACCAAGATTCCATCGTGGTTGATAATCTGCCCCAGAAACTACACCTCACGGAATCAAAACTCGCATTTAGAGAATTTGGTATACAACATTTTCCTTCTCAAGGTCTTCAACACCTCTAGCAAACGCTGCTTATGCTGCTCCTTAGTCTTGGAGTAGACCAGAAAATCATTAATAAAAACAATCACAGACTAATCTAGCATCGACCTACAAACCCGGTTCATGAGATCCATGAACGTTACTGGTGTATTAGTGAGCCCGAGAGGCATCACCACAGATTCTTCGATCCTTAGAAGTGGATAAAGGTTCTTCATAGTTAGCTTGTTCAATTCTTGATAATCGATACACATCCTATATGACCTATCCTTCTTTTTCACGAACAAGATCGGTGCTCCCCACGGGGAACTGCTCGGATGGATAAAACCCTTTCCTAGCAGATCCTGCAGCTGCGTAGACACCTCATGCATCCCAAACGGTATTAGGCGATATGGCGCCTTGGCTATCGGAGTCGAACTAGGCATCAAATCATTTTGAAACTGAACCTGCCTCTTGGGAGGCACTCCGAGAAACTCCTCGGGAAAGAAGTCAGGAAAACCATGCACAATGGGTACCCTGCTCAACTACAACATGGTCTTCATATGTGAATCCAAAACATAAGCCAGAAACCTAGAACAACCCTGCTGAAGAAGCCTTCTAACTGTCGCAACTGAATAAAGGGTTAGCCCATGCGAAGCTCTCCCACTGGTAATGACTAGTTCTCCTACACTTAGGGTTCGAACTCTCACCAACTGCCACTCATAGTTAATCACATCCCCTTTGGGCCCCAACTAGTTCATCCCGAGGATCACCTTCCATCCCATCAAGGGGATCGGTACCAGATTAATAGGAAACCTCTCATTGGACAAGTTCAGAACACATCCTTGGAATACCCTCGCAACGCTCACAGTATGATCATATGTGATCTCTAACTCCAGAGGGGAGTCCAAAGCCCCTAGAGCATCTCGAAACTTGTTGCTGAGCGTAAGAGATACAAAGGATCGGGTAGCCCCCAAATCAAATAAAGCATGAGCCAACAACCCACTGACCAAAAAGGTCCTTATAAAAGATCATAAAAAATATAAGCATAACAAGAAAACAATAAAAGATAGAGTTAAGTCACATACCAATAATTACATCGGGCACTGCTCGATCCTCTTCACCGCGTGTGATCTCCACTGCAGTCTTTGTAGTCTGGTAAAGGTCCTGGAACTCCCTCACCAGCTGATGTACCTCAATATCTAGTGAAAACTATCAATCAAACCTCTACACATGCTCCTCCCATGTCATCACTGTCACACCCATCGTCCCTACCTTACAGTTAACCTCCTCCCACCAATCGTGCGCTCAGTTCCTCAGCGTGTAGGACACGAATCCTATATTTTCCGCCTCAGGGCAAAAGCTAGTGCGTTGAGCATCCTCCATGCCATTGATCCAGCAATGGCTAGTGATGGGGTAATTAGCCCCAAAGAACTTAGGCACTCAGCATGCCTTGAACTCCCAGAACGAGGGAGTTCGAGCCCTAATCTAATCTATGGCAATCTCGGCTCGAAACGACCTGAGCCGTTCCTCCATGATCTCCATAATCCTCTCCTTGACTGTACCAAAAATTACCATGGTAGAAACAAGGATGTCACGAGTAACCTTGGTTGCGATGAGCTCATCAAACAGCTCATCAGTCGGCTCGACGCTTGAACCTTAACCTAAACCAAAGCCTGATCCTGAAGTTAAACCTCCTCGTGTAATCACCACCATCCTCACACTGAAAACACCACATAGAAAACAATCAATAAAGAGGTTCGAGGGGACTTATCCCCACTGGTCACCTTGGAGTCTCTAGGTTTGCACTCGTCTCGGGTACAGGTCATGTACTTCCAGTAGGAAGGGACCAATAATACCTTTCACACCTACTTGTACCCCCCTCAAGGTCAAACCTGATTCCTCCAATTCACCATACTATACAAAGAAACATAATTTATACTACACAACACACACACACGTATCCTAGATTCCTTTAGGATTTCTCAATCCTCATAGCACCAAAAACCTTAATCAACATCATTGGTTGCCCTATGCATGCAAGTTATACATAAATAAATCACATAGACTCTCAAATAATGTTTCTACCCTAATTCCACAACCAAACAAGGAACAAGAAATGAGGAAAATGTAACATGCTGATTTTTGAGAATGAGATTTTAGGGATTTATACAATTAAAGAAGCCTACTTGACGAGTTGAAGGCCCCAACTCGTCGTGTAGGGATTAGTCAGCTCATGTGATTTACGAGGTCTACTCGACAAGTCAGAGGACCCCAACTCGAAGAGTAGGAGCTAGAAAATGAAACCCTACTTTCCAGGGGTTTTCACCCTATTTAAAGGGGTCATTAGCCTTCGTCTGCCTCCTTTACCGTTCTCATTGAGCTTAGAAACCCCTAATCGCACCTACTCTCCATTTTTGTGTGTTAAGAAGCTTGGAAGGAGGATTATATGAAGAAAGCTTGAAGTCTAAGGAGCTTGGAGCAAAGAAAAGCTTGTGGATCTGATTTTTACTTCATATTGGCATCATCTTGAAGGTAACAAGTCGTTTACCTTGACTTGTCTTTAGCTAGATCTCTTCATGCAAAGGTTTAGCGCTATTTCTAGTTTGTTATGGATTTATTCCTAGTTTTAGGCATGATCTGTAGTTGTAACTTCAGATCTGGACTACCCTAGCCCTTAAAGTCATAAAGTTCTAGCCTTTAGCAAGTTATGGCCTTCTCCTTACCTAAAATGCTTCTTTTGATTTGGTTTTAGGCCTTTAAGACCTTGCATACACATAAAGTTTGCAAATTTACATGGTAACTATGTTTTAGGAATCTAGATCTATAAGATGGAGTTATGGGGTAGCTTAAAAAGCCTCTAAATGAGAAATGGACTGAAGGGACTCGGCGGTTGGATGGTCAACTCGACGATTCAGATGAAGATTGGTCGTTGTTGGTTTCTACATGCACTCAGCGAGTCAGTGAGACGAGTCGACAAGTTAGTTAGGGTTTTCCCGACATTTTGACACTGCATGGACTCATCGAGTTATCTGGAAAGTCGGTGAGTCAAATAGAGTTTTCACAATTTCTTGAGTTTTGGAAGAACTCGACAAGTCAGTGGGCTACACTCGATAAGTTGGGTCAACATGGACTGTTGACCTTGACCATTGACTTTGACTTGACCAAAGGTTGACCAGTTAACTTCTGAGGGTATTTTGGTAAATTGGGTATTTATGGAAGTGGATCATTGGAGGTTGTAGCTGTTGGTGTTTGGATCTGTATTCCGAGAGTTTGATATTTCAGTTTCGATCAACACTGCGATGTGAGTTGTCCTTAGTATACTAATAGGGTCGAAAGCACCGATACCGGCCCTTTTCAGATTTGTATCCAGGTTTATTGCATGATGATATGTGTAGTGACCTGTTAGGTCGGCACCTTGGTATATAGGATGATGCTATGTTAGTGACCATTTAGGTCGATATCCTGGTATATAGGATGATGCTATGTTAGTGACCTGTTAGGTCGGTATCCTAGTATATAGGATGATCCTATGGCTAGTGATCTATTAGATCGGTTTGATTGTTATATATGCTAGCGTATGATATTTATGTGCACATGATTGTTTGATTATGGATTGGGTTGAGGCGGTCATGCTTTGTGCTATAGGCTGACATACCTCGGGCGGACCGGATAGACTATAGACCCAATTAGGGCGTACTAGTCAAGCCGAAGGCCCAACGAGCGGTCCAAATAAGGTGAAGGCCATGAGAGGCGGTCCAGACGTGTCGATGGCTTAGAGAGTGGTCCAGATAACTGATGGCCCTGCGAGGCGGTCCAGTCAGGCTGATGGCTCATTATGCATGTTGTTTAGGTGTTTGCTATGTTATACCTTTGATTTGTATGGCGTTGGTATTTTGGGGAAACTCACAAAGGTTCGGGCTTACAGTTGTTGATAATGTTTCAGGTACTTCTGATAATCGCGGGAAGGCAAAGGCATGATCGTGCACCTCTTTTTATTTTTATGATTTGATCCTAGGATACTCTGACATGAAACCATTTTGAGAAAAAAAATTGTAATAATTAATGGTTTTTGAATGATTTAAAAAGTTCTAAATTGGCTTGAATTTTATAGATGTTACAAGTTGGTATCAGAGCCTTGGTTTGAGTGAATTGGAGGAACACTCGTGTGAATCCAGTCTCAAATCAAGAAAAAGATTTTTTAAATGATTTTTAAAATACTAAAGGAGGAGCAGAGTGTACGATCAGCTGGAGCTGGTAAGTAGACCCCAAAATACCATATGGATATTTGATATTATGATATGATAGAACAACATGCTAGTACTAGGCTAGGGATCTTCAGGAATTGCATTATTTTTAAACATAATAAGTAACTTTTGTTCCATGTTAAGCATAATTGTAGCTAAAAGTATTAGAAATATGCATTCAATATGTAGTTAATTATGCACATATTAGTGCATCAATTATCGTAAGTTAAATGATGCCACTTTCAAAGACTACTTTCCTTTACCTTTTCTTGATCAAATGCTCGAACGTTTATCTGGTCACTTTTTCTATTGTTTCTTAGATGGATTTTCAGGTTACTTTCAAATACTTATTAATCCAAGAGACCAAGACAAGACCATATTCACATGTCTAAGCGGGACCTTTACTTATCCTCAAATGCTTTCGATTTATGTAACACACTGACTACTTTTCAAAGATGCATTACCGCTATCTTTCATGAAATGGTGGAGAAGTTCATGGAAGTATTCATGGAAATTTTTTCTGTTTTTGGTTATCCATTTGATAATTGTTTATCTAACCTTGATTTGATGCTTGCAATGTACGAAGAGACTAATTTAGTCTTGAATTGGTGGATCGACCAAAGGTCGGCATTATTTTGACTTTTCCACCTCCAACAAATATGAAAGGGTTGCATAGTTTTTTTGCTCATGCGGGATTTTACCACTAATTTATAAAAGATTTTTCAAAAATAACAAGACCTTTAACTTAATTGCTTTTGAAAGATGCTAAATTTGATTTTTAGAATAAGTGTTTGAAATCTTTTGAACTTCTTAAAGAAAAATTGACAACCACTCCAATCATGATTGCCCCGGATTGGAACCTTCTATTTGAGTTGATATATGATGCTAGTGACTATGCATTAGGAGCAGTCTTAGGAAAAATGGTTAAAAATCATTTTCAACCAATCCAATATGCAAGAAAAATACTCAACTCGACTCAAGAAAACTACACCACCACTGAAAAGGAATTATTAGCCATTATTTACACCTTTTATAAATTTCATCCTCAGTTAATTTTGTCTAAAGTAATTATGTTTGTTGACCATTTTGTCTTAAAATATTTGTTTAAGAAGCATGATGCAAAACCAAGGTTGATCTGATGGGTGTTACTACTTCAAGAGTTTGACATCAAGATAAAAGACAAGAAGGGATCGGAAAACATGGTGGCCAATCAACTCTCAAGACTATGGATCCCGAAACTTGAGGAGTTGATAGAAGAAGAGATTGATGACAATTTTCTGGATGAGTACTTAATGGTGGTTGCGAGAGAAGAGCCTTGTTTTGTAGACATCGTGAACTAACTTGAAAGAAATTACATTCCAAAAGGCCTTTTCTATCAACAGAAGAAGAATTGATTTTCTTACCTTAAGTACTATTTTGGGATGAGCCATATCTATTCCGGAGTTACGCTGACGAGATCATAAGAAGTGTATTTTGGGAAAAAAGCAAGACACATCTTACATCATTGCCAAAGTAGACCCACCAGAGAACATCATGGAGCGCACTACATGGGAAACAAAGTATTTGATGCGGAATTCTTTTGGCCTACAATATTCAAGGATGCAACCACCTTCGTCAAAAAATGCGATTTATGTCAAAGATCGGGCAACATCCCTTCGCGCAATGAAATGTCTCAAAATGTCATTCAACCTTGTGAAGTGTTTGATATTTGGGGAATTGACATTATGGGACCATATCCAACCTCACGAGGTAACAAGTACATACTAGTAGCCATTGACTATGTCTCGAAGTGGGCGAAAGCACAAGCTTTACACACTAATGACGCACCTATTGTCGTGAAATTTTTAAAAATGTTATATTCTCGTTTTCTCATGTCTGGAGCATTAATTAGTGATCGGGGAACCCACTTTTGCAATGACCAATTTGCAAAGGTGTTACAAAAATATAGTGTAGAAAATAGGTTTGCAACACCTTATGATCCTCAAACAAGTGGGAAAACCGAAGTAACAAATCGGTCATTAAAAAGAATACTTGAAAAGTCGATTGATAGTAATAATAAGGAATGGTTTGAGAAGCTTGATGATGCATTGTGGGCATTTTGAACTGCTATTAAAACCCCAATTGGTACTACGCCTTATAGGCTAGTTTTTGGTAAAAATTGTCACCTTTCGGTCGAAATCGAACACAATGCGTTTTGGGATTTAGAGACTTGTAATTTTGAATTATCCGAATTGCGCACTAAAATTTAGTGTAGATGGATGCCTTATAAGAGTTAAGAAATTAAGCATTAACTAAGTCTTTGACCTATAAGGACAAAACAAATCAATGGCACGATGCTAGGTTAAGAAGAACTAAGGATTTCGAACCCGGCCAAAAGGTACTACTTTTCACCTTAAGGATGAAGCCCTTTCTGAGCAAATTGAAGACACGTTGGAATGGACCATTCATGGTCAAGGAAACATTACCACATGGACCCATTGAGTTATACAAAGGAAATGGGATTACTTTTAAAGTCAATGAGCATCAAGGAAAACATTACAAAAAGGAATGCCAATGGAAGAAAAGGAAAGAGAGGATGTGGTCCTTAAAGAGACCACTAGAACGTAAAGCAGGAATGAGTCTAGCTCAAGACTCCTAAAAAAGAAGCGCTTATGGGAGGCAACCCACAGTTTGAATTTTCTTTCCCTTTTGTTTTTCTTTTTAAGTTTTGTGTAACATTCCAAAAATAAGACCATATCGTTTTTCAATTAATAAAACAGTATCCCAATACATCACCATAAATCTCAAAAGGATCAAATGCATCAAAACATCATAAATTATCAAAGTTATCATGAAAATGCAGAACCATATCGTGTATGCACTACAGTCACCCCAAGCTCTTCCCTTTTGCACCAGAAGTATCTGAAACATAAACTGAAAATCATAAGCACAGAGCTTAGTGAGTTTCCCCTAAATACCACATATCATACATATCAAACATATATTATACCTCGCCCGATGAGTGTAACGGGCCCCGCCCTAACTTGCATAAATGGCCCCGTCCACTGAGTATAATATGCCTCACCTTAACTCGCATAATGTGCCCCATCCACTGAATATAACAGGCCTCGCTGTAACTCTCACAATGAGGCTCGCCCATCATACAAACATACAAGTATAACAAGTAATGGCATACAGATTACCCATTGGGCCCCGCCCACTAAGCATATATACACATGAAAGAGTCACGCAGACATCTAGCACCCTAACATAATAAACCAACGGTCAGTATTGGTGCCTTCGACCCACTAAACATAGTAAAGAAGACTCACCTTAGACTGCTGAATCTCATAGATAAATCTCTGGCTGCTAGTCTGAAACTTCTAGCGCTATTATCATAAAATAACATCCAATTAATAATTGGGTCCCGAATCATACTAAGAGTCCAAACTAGAGTAAAAGACCATTTTTACCCTTTACTTAATTTAGCCCAAGGCCAAAGCCTAATCCAATTACTTTAAAAGGTCTAATTCTAAAAATAGCCACCCAAGGCCAATATATGGCCCAATCTTCCCAATTGGGCCGAAACCCCTTTGTGGCCCTTCGTTTAAAAATCCAACTAGAAATATAATGGCCCAAAATAGCCTTAAACTCCTAAGGTCCACACATGGCCCAAAATCAAGAAGCCAAATACTGAAGCCCACCTTCTATGTATGCTGGGCATACTTAGCTTGTATACTTAGCGTCTACGCTCTGGGGCTAGTACATGCAGCATACCAGGTTATACACCCAATGTACTTCCCAGTTGGCCAACCCGCATCAAAAAGCAACTTAATGCATTCAGCCCCTACTCCGTACTCTCATAACGTGACCCAAAAGCTGACTTATAATGTAAATTTGGCAACTTTACGTGTATGCATGGCTTAATGAGGCTCTAGAACTCAAATGAGCTTAACCAAGGGTTTGAGCACATGCATGAGTCCATATAAACCATAAAGTTTGCATTTTTATACTTAATGAACCCCTAAAATATCCATATCTAAGAGTTTATGCTTCTAAAACGACCTTAGCTCACAAGAACCAACCAAAAGGGACCAAAATAGCCATAAACAAGCCCAAAAGAAGATCTATACAATGATTTAACAAGTTATGGACTTTATTCCTCAAAAGTCACGAAATGGAGAAGCTAAATCTGGATCACTAAGCTCTTCTCCAAAGGATGAGTGTTCAATCTTCTCCTTCTACCACTTCAAGATACACAAAATACACCAACGATCTTTACAAGACCTCAAAAGCACCACAAAAGGCTAAGGGACGAAATTAGGGTTTTGAAGATATGGAGGCTGGGTAAACATGACCAAATGAAGATATAATATGGTTTATATAGGGTGCAAGCCCTAAAAATAGGGTTTCATAACTGCTCACATACGTCGTGCATAATCCATGTATGCCTAGCGTACGTGGATGAGCGTCGCGACCATAATAGGCTAGTACACTAAGTGTACCACTCAGTACGCCCCACGTACTAGCTTAAGGACCATTTTTGAAAACTTCTTAGAATAGAAATTAAATATGAAACTTACCAAATTCAAGTGTTACTTTTTGTTTTATTTTATTTCTTTTTAGCATGTTTAAAAAGAATTTTCACTTGTTTGTCATTCTTTACTGATTATTTCTATGAGGGAAAGCAAGAAACAAAGTGTGTGGTGTGGTAAATGGTGTTTGGAATTAAAATATGGGACCCAATAGCCACGGCGTGGATGATCTATTCCCATGCCATGGGCTTCTAAGTTTGTACGAAATACACGATTTTCAAAAACGACACAACATGGTAGTCCATCGCCATGGCGTGGGGCCGAATTTTATGCAGTCAATCATTTTTTAAGCCTCAGAGCCAAATTTGAACCATTTTTTAACAAAAAAACATACACCACAACAGTTCTCTCTCTCTCTCTCTCTCTCTCATGACCTACTTCTCGAAAAATCTTTATTTTTTGTGATTCCTCCATATCAAGGTATATTCTTTTCACTCCAAATGAGTATGATTATGTAATAGTACTACATATTCAGCCTGGATTTTGGCTAGTAGGTCGATTTATAGAAAATGATCAAAGTTAGGGTTTTCGATTTTTAACAAATTTGGGGCTAGTTTAAGTTGATTTTTATACGAATCTTGTGCCTAAAATTGTTATACAATAGCCTTGACATAACCCTTGTAGTTAAATTAGATTGAAATAGCCGAATAAGCACGATCAATGACCGATTTCTTGAACTTGTTCTTCAGGCACGATGTGGCAATGCAAAGCCACGACGAGGGCGCTGGGCAGAGAGACTTTTTTTAAAATTATTTTTTGATTTGGTGGATGTTTTTGGTTGTGTTTTTGCTATCTGAATTTGAAGGAATGGAGCCCTGTAGGTAACCTGCCCATGCAGAAATCAACAAGGCAATCCATATTTCATGTGGTATGACTTTGCTGAAGTTATAGCGCCCCTTGTACCATTGGAATACCAAAACAAGCTTGGTTGGTTATGAACAAAAGATATTGATATACCACCAGTATTGGATTGGAATTGGATTAATGATTTGGGGACGATTATTTAGGCTCTAAGATTGGTGTATGTGGATTTATCATGGTCGGCTCTACCCTTTGCAAAACTAAGAAATGGATTAGGGTTGGAAAGCTTATTATGTTTTTATATATATGTGTGTGTGTGTGTGTATATATATATATATATATATATATATATATACATATTTCTTGAGTTACAAAGACAAGTTGGAGCTTGGCTTGGAGGTAAAAGTGTTGGTTTATTAAATTAAGGGTCTCAAGTTCGAAGTTGTTTGCTTACTTGAAGGACCCCAATTTTTTTTCTTAGAGCCCCCAAATTGGTTGAGCCACCCCTGGGAGTTATGCATGGAGTATTTCGCTACAGACAATTTCTGTAAGCGGGACAATGTTAATGATCTCGTGAATTTACTTTTTATCTTGGGGGAAAAGTGGTAAATTAGTCTTGTTAAACTTGCATGGCAGTTAGATCTGTACAACTGATATGAGGCATCTTCTCCTGATTTTGATATCTTCCTGCATCATTGCCACAAACGTTTTCCAGGACATGTTACAGAAGCTGATTGGTGGACCACGATTACAAATGAACTGCAACCAAAGGAAATATTAGAAAGGTTGTACATAGATTGACTCATCATATTTTCTATAAATTAGAAAAAGGAAGAGGATCGGGTGCCTCTACTCAATGTGTTCTTTATGTGGTGTATCTGATGGGTTATGAGCAAAACAACATTCCTATGGTGTTCATGCAAACCCTAACGCTTGGATCTAGTTTTTCTATTTGTATATGCAACAATTGTCCAGGACTTGCAAACCCTAATCTAGCATACAACAAAACTTGAAATCAACATAAATAAACTAGTAAGAATGTTACCTTTATTGTTGCTTGAAGATCTTGAGCTTTTGAGAATCTTAGCACCTCAAATGTTGTGCCTCTAATAGATCACAAACACGAAAACAATTTGAGAATGCAAGAGAGAGGGGAGGTGAATTACAACTCTATGAACTCTTCTTAGGGCTATGGTAGCCGAAAAATTCAAGCCAGTGGGTTCCTTATATAGGTGAGCTGCTAGGGTTTCACTCAAAACCCTAATTGGATTGCTTAGGCCTTAAGCAGTCTAAAGATCCTTCTAGAAGCAAGGCCTTGGACGAATTCAATGTGGGCTTCCCTCTTCATTTCATCCGTCCCCTTCTAAGGGATCCACAAACCAAAATTTAATTATCTTATAATTGCAATTCCAGTCCCTTATGTTCAATTAATATCTTTTGATCACAAAATTAATTCTTAATTAATTGTCTGACCAATATTAATTAACTAATATGATTTCTCCTTTAATATATTATTCATCTAATATATTAATAAACCATAATAACCTTTTTCTCTATTATTCATCTAGTCATGGTTCTCCGGTGAATGTAACCCAAAAGGACCATGCTACAACCGGGTCAAGTACATACCAAATATAGCTATGGACTTAGATACTAATCCAACAGTCTCTCACTTGGATAAGTATAATAACTATAAATGCAAGTACGACTTCAAAATCCGATTAGCAATCCTAGCTCTCAAAAGCCGTTGTCGAACTCTGACACGTCTTTTAGATAAGGGATCATATAGTCCTCCGTTCCTAAGATATCATGTGGACAATTACATGGAACATAGTCATACTTATTGTCCAACAGTTTGTTTCTTGATCTCTGATCTGTCTGACATAGAACTTAATTGAACACATCATTTCAGTCCTGACCGGGCCTGGCACATGAGTTAAACCAAATCATCGAGGGGCCCAAGATATCACTTTTACCCTCGTAGGATAAAAGGAACAGATAAATTTCGACTTATATGCGTTTACTATTTACTCGTCAAGTCATACACAACAATGCGTTTTATAACATCAAGTTACTAATGCGTTTATGAATTATCAATGTACAACCAACTTGCAAATAATAAACCGTATATCTAGGTTTATATAGTATATGATATTATCATCTAATAATCACTCGTGATTAATTCCATGAAGTGATTCAAGTGAGCGCGGGTTTAATCCAATATTCAAATCTTATTTCATAAGCACTCATGAACGTTGTAGCAAACTTTTGCTATGTTTAAACAGTTAAACAATCTACAAGCTAATTCATGACAGTCTTCATTCATACCTACTTCCAATGTATGATCGATTGTGGATAGTTTAAATAATTTTATTATTTAGGAAGTCAAAACATGCAAAGTAAAACAATATTAATAATTAACACAAGATAGTAACTTTACTTTAAAATAAAACACCTTTATTTAATCATCAAATGCTAATTACAATTTGCTATTACAAGTTTCTAAAAGCTATCTAATCACTAAAACTAATAGCATCCTTCAGCCCAATGCTCCTAACGTGCTGCAAGTGGTTAACCTTACTCAGTCCCTTTGTGAGGGGATCTGATGGGTTCTCCTCTGACGATACCCTCCTAACTACGAGGAGTCCATATTCTACTTGATGTCTAATAAAATGATATTTCCTGTCGATATCTTTGGATTTGCCATGATCCCTCGGTTCCTTGTTCAAGGCAACCACACCTTCGTTATCGCAGAAAATCTCCATAGGCTCCTTTATGGCTGGCACAACTCCAAGATATTTGATGAAATTCTTCAACTATATTGCATATTTTGATGTTTATCTCGCTGCTATATACTCTGATTCACACATTCAATCAGCTACGGCCTCCTTCATGGAACTTTTCCAAGTCACTGCTCCTCCATTCAGGGTAGGGACCTAGCCCGAATGAGAGCAGAAGTTGTCTTGGTCGGTCTGAAAACTGGCATCACTATACCCTCGCACCCTTAAGTCATCACTCCCACCGAGGATAAGAAACCATTCCTTTATCCTCTAAAGGTACTTAAGAGTATTCTTGACGGCAGTCCAATGTGCTCTACCAGGGTTCCCTTGATATCTGTTGACCGTGCTCAAAGTGAAGGCCACATCAGGGAAGTACAGGTCATAACATTCATGATCGAGCCTACTGCAGAAGCATAAGGTACTCGGCTCATTTCTGCTATTTCATCTTTAGTACTCGGGCTTTGAGTCTTACTCAACTTGTTATTGCTTTAGATGGGTAACTCCCTTTTCTTGGAATTCTCCATGCTAAAATGTTCTAACACATTATCCAAGTAAGTACTTTGACTAAGTCCTATTAGTATATTACTCCTATTTCTCACTATCCTTGTCCCTAGAATATAAGCAGCTTCTTCGAGGTCCTTAATTATGAAGCACTTCCCATGCTAGGACTTAACCTCATGTAGGTTTGGGACGTCCTTTCCTATGAGCAGTATGTCATCCACATATAAAACGAGAAAACTAACTATACTACCACTAGCTTTGACATATACACAGGACTCATCCTCGCTTTGCAAGAAACCAAACTCTTTGAATTTCTAATCGAAACAAAGATTCCATCTGCGAGACGCTTGTTTTAATCCATATATGGATTTCTCAAGCTTACACACTCTATTAGGGTGCTTCTCGTCGACAAAACCCTTTGGCTGACTCATGTAAACATCTTTAGCCAACTTCCGATTTAGGAAAGTGGTTTTGACATCCATCTATCATATTTCATAATCATAAATGCAGCTATGGCTAGCATAATCCTTATAGATTTAATATTCTCTACTGGTGAGAACGTCTCATCATAGTCAACTCCAGGAGTTTTGACTAAAGTCATTCGCATCCAATCGCGCCTTATATGTGTGTACTTTCCCATCCATTTCGGTCTTCTTCTTGAAGATCGATCTGTACCCGACCATCTTACGACCCGGTACATTATCAACCAAGTTCCACACTTGATTGTCATACATGGACTGAATCTTGCTGTCCATAGAATCTTTCCACTTCGCAGACTCTGGGCCTGCCATGGCTTCCTTGTAGTTGTTAGGTTCATGCAAATTTACTAGTGTACTATCACTAATAAACGTATCACCTTCACTTGTTATATGAATACCATACAACATAGGCAGAACACTAACTCTATAGGAACGTCTAAGAGGTAAGGATTCATCAATCGGTTCAACAGGAGTTTCCTCCTCATGTTGAGCACCAGCGTTAGAGGTTCCTTCATCGCTTGACTCTTAAATCTCTTCAAGATAAATTTGCCTCCCACACTCCTCTTGGCTTATGAGTTCTCACTCTCGGAAAACCCCTCTCCTCGCAACGAAGACAACATTGTCACTTGGTCTATAGAAAAGATATCCAAAGGAATTTTGTGGATAGCGGATGAAACGACACCGCTCACTAAGAGGTTCGAGCTTGTCATGAGTCTCTCGTCTTAAGAAATCCTCGCAACCCCAAACCTTGATATGTGCCAACGAGGGAGCTTTCCATGTCAATATCTTGTGAGGTGTTTTGGTAGCCATCTTAGTAGGGACTAGATTAAGGATATGGGCGGCAGTCTCTAAGTCATACCCCCAAAATGAGATAGGTAACGAAGCACGACTCATCATGGAATGAACCATGTCCAACAGAGTTCGATTACGCCTCTCAGCCACACCATTCAACTGTGGTTTCCTAGGTGGCGTCAATTGCGAAACAATTCCTCATTCCTTGAGGTAGTCATGGAATTCAAGACTAAGGTATTCACCACCTCGATCGTACCGGAGCATCTAAATTTTCCTACCCAGCTGATTCTCCACTTCTTGCTTAAACTCCTTGAACTTTTCAAAGGTTTTTGACTTATTCTTGATTAAGTAGATATACCCATATCTGTTATAATCATCGGTAAAAGTCACATAGAATCGGTTTGCATCCCTTGTGGTGGATCTAAAGGGCCCACACACATCGGTGTGTATGAGATCCAATAAACCCTCACCCCTTTCACAAGTACCAGTGAAGGGTGACTTGGTCATCTTTCCATGCAAACAAGACTCACACACGTCATTGTCCCTAAGGTCGAATGACTCCACCACTCCATCCTTTTGGAGTTGGGCTATGCTATTCTTGTTGACATGTCCAAGATGACAATACCATATACATGCTTTGTCCAAACTATTAGAAGAATCCATATGTAGCACATCATTTCCTAAGTTGTCTACAACCATCACAGTTTCATATATTCCATTACAAGGCAATGCTTCAAAATAGAAAGTACCATTAAAGAAAGAATAAATAGAACCTTTTTCATTATCAAATGAAAATATAAAGCCTTGTTTCTACAAACCATGAAAATAAATAATGTTTAATGTCATTTCTGACAAGTAACAGCAATTATTCAAATCTAAACCTAACCCACTACTAAGCACTAAAGAGTAAACTCCAATCTTGGTGACAAGCGATGCTTTCCTATTCCCCATGATGAAGTTTATCATCCCATGCTTCACATCCCTACCTCTTCTTAGACCCTGCAAATTAGAACAATGTGAAAACCGCATCCTTTATCGAGGACCCAAGACATAGCATGTGATGAGTAGTTAGAATGAATAGTATAAATACCTGCGAAGGACAACTTTATTTTCCCATCCTTGATATCTTGCATGTACTTCGGGAAGCTTCGTTTCCAATGCCCTTTGTCATGGTAATAGAAGCAATCAGCATCCTTTGGGTTGGAGGAGAGTGCAACGAGACCAACCTTGGTTCCACTAGAAGAGGTACCATCATCGGACTTTCCCTTGTGGCTCTTAGAAGGAGCCTTCCTCTTCTTACCCTTCCCTTGCCCAATAGCCAAGATAGGGGCGGTAGCAGCAGGAGTTGATGCAACAGATTTATCTTTCAAACTACTCTCAGCAGTCCTTAGCAGGCCTTGAAGCTTTGTTAGAGTGACCACCTCTTTGTTCATGTGGTAGGTCATACGAACCTTGTTGTAACAAGGAGGTAAAGAGTGTAGAATGATATTTATGACTAGCTCCTCATCGAAGTTAACATTTAACTTTAACAAGCGGTCCACATATCTCTTCATTTCTATAGGTGGGCCATGACAGAATCTCCATCCTTCATCTTGGTAGTGATCATCGCAGCGATAACCTCGTACCTTTCCTACCTCACGCTTTGATGGTACCTATCCATCAAATATTGATGCATCTCGTAGGGGTAGTAGTCCTCGTAGGAATTTTCAAGTCCAACAATCATTGTCGCGAGCATGATGCAATGAACTTTCATAGCACCTCGCTCCTAAGCATCAAACTTAGCAATCTCTTCAGAAGTAACAATGTTGGTGTCAACCTCCTTCCGCTCCTCTTCGAGAACACACTCATTATCCTCGTAGTGGGTGACCATGCGGATATTGTAGATCCAATCATTGAAGTTGGTCCCGTCAAAAATCACTCTCCCACACAAATTCATGAGTGAGATTGAGCCATCAAGGGCTGAGCCAGAAGCGTTGGATTTTGAAGTAGACATCTGAAAAGGAAAAGTGACAAAGTTTAGATTAAATAACAATCCTTATTAAAAACCCAAATGAGAAATTAAGGCTAGGACCCAACACAATTATTCACAATTTAGATTAAATAACAATCCCCTATTAAACAACTATAAGGCCTTTAAGGACCAATATGGCCCAAGAGTACCCAGCATGGCTAAAAGCCCTTAAATGTCTTACTATAATAGGTGGGCCTGAGGTCCAAACCTAAACAAGTCAAAATCCAAAGAATACTCGAGCCAATAAATCTTCTAGGTCCGCAAACTACATACACCTGACTTATATGGCTCGTATGCCCAACATATGCTTACTACAATCTAGAATCGGTGCGCTAGCCTAGTACGCGCAGCATACTCTAGAGTATGCCTGGCGTACTGGCCAGTCGGACCGACCTTGCACCCAAGTCTTAATCCATTAAGCTCTAACTTAAAAAACTTAGATTCAAGGTCATAATAGTGTCATAAATGATAAAATTGCAAACTTTATGCACTTGCATGCCTTAATGGGATTGAAACCATGAATTAATCCCTCTAACTCACTTAGGTAGTTACTAACACATGCATGATTGAGTCTCAACCTCCAAGATACATTTTTTATGAGTTAATGCACTCCCAAGAGTCAAAAGGACAGCTCAAATGGCCTAGAGTAGCCCATACTCTAAAAGACCAAGTTGTCGGACCAAAAGATGCTAAAATCTTCTCTAAGTCTAGATCTAAGTTTAGAATGAACAAGTTTCAGACTTTGTACCTTCAATATGCTAGAAATGATGCGCAAACTCTAGATCTACAAGCTCTTTATTCTCTTTTTCTTCTTCTCAAATTTCCTTCTTCTTCAAAACCACCAAATAACACCTAAAACACTCTATGTAAGCTCAAAAGTGCACTCAAGATGGATAGGGTATCGAGATTAGCACTAAAAGGCAATGGAGGCTGAAAGGGTTAAGCAATTGAAGAAGTTAAGGACCTTGAATAGGGTGAAAACCTTAAAGTTTTAGGTTTTCCCCTTGCTTGAGTACACCCATCTTACGCATGGGTACGTCCAACATACGTCGAGATCAACCCCGATGATGTGCATGTAAGGAGTAAGCCTTGTGTACCTAATGTACGCCTACCATACTCACGAACCCCTTCTCCACCTTTTATTCTAATTAAATAGGATAATAGGTTAAATTCATACCTAGCAACTCTGGCGCTACACAAATTTTTTGAAGTATTTTTCAGGGAAGTGCAGGATTAGGTCCCTATTTATTGTGGAATGATAGTCACCAAGTTGGCTCACTCTTTTCGGTATACTTGATAAGCCTGAGAAAACATTCCTCAAAAGGACGGATATCCACCCTTTGCAACAACGTTTGTTAAAAGCCGTTTGCATTATGAGGGATATGGGAAATGATACCTACTTTGTACATGTAGATGATGCAGTTGAAGTGCAAGCAGAGCTCCAGAATATGAGGCTGAGGGTAGACAATCAAGATCCTATAGATGCAACCGTAGGAGACGAATTACCCATACATCCTTACCATGTGATGGCTTGGAAATATGATTATGACATTGGTCGGGGTTTGAAGTTTGTGGTGTATTCTATGGAGGCAATGATGCATCACATGTTGATAGTACCCATGGTTGGAGCACTTGCTCACTACACTTACATTCCTACTGGGAAGGAGCAACAGGATAAGCATGGAGGTGGTATCAACATGAGTGGATCAAATCAAGAGGGCAATGTCGAGGACAATTCACTTATCCTTGATTTTTATGTTTGCTTTCTTTGTGTTTTATACTATGGTTATTTTTATTTGGTGTTTTGGGATTGAAGTGACGTAGGATAATTGTAATATTTATGCTTGGTTGTTTTTTCTCTTTATTACATGTTTTGTTTTTATTTTCCCACAAGTCATGGTATGCTAGCATTAAGTTCAAAGAGTTGATAGGAGAGAGCGATATTTTTCCCAAGAAACGTGACGAGAGCGTAAGTGAGGGGTACGACTTACGAATCAAGAAGAGTTTTTGAGTGAATTTTCGAGTTCTATAGCCATGATATCTAATGAATTTGATCTAACATCATAATAGAGGGGTATGCCACCCCGAAATTACCTTTTCTTGATTCGAAATCGCGCAGACAGAACACATGTTTTTCTAAAGATACAACAACCACGACATGGAAAAACAACACCATGGCATGGGCATGAAGAAAAAAGCATGATCCAATTCTAACTTATTCGAAGACCACGACTTGGCAGCGCGAAGTCACGACATGGGGATTCTCATATCCAAATTTCAATTGCTCGTTTCACCACTATTTGGAGTCTGTTTTCTTGGTGCATTATAATATCATTCTTGTAGCAGTCCAAACGTACTGTTTTCTAGCTATTATAGAAGATGTCAACCACACAACATTTAATTTCAACCTTGCCACTTCTATCCCAGGGGAGTTTGTTCTTTTTCCTCCCTCTTTACTTTTATGTTCTTTAATTGTGTTACGCATGTAATGGGGACATTACATGAATTATGTGTGGGGTAAGGGCTCGATAATAGGAATTCAAGCATGATGATTTAAAAACTAAAAAAAGTGCTAGATTGAAAATTCTGAAAAAACATCTTATATAGACTTTTAAAAGGGTAGAATTTTGAAATCTAGTTAAATTTTAAAATAAATAGTTATATTATTGTGTTGGGACTTAGATTTCTAGTTTTGTGTGCGACGATCTGATGTGAGCTTCGATGTTTAATTGAGCTAATATATGTTCCAGTGTAATTGTGGCTTCCCTATCCTAGTGAAATCATTGGACAAAAACATAACCTTGTATAGTTTGAGGGACATAATAATTTTACCATATATACCATAAATGTATCCAGTAAAGCTTATGTGCTGATTGCACCTTAGACTAATGCCTTTAACCAATAAGGGTTGAAGTTAAGCTCCCTCGCATAAGCATATATTTTTCTTTTTAGGTTTTTAGTTTTGAGTGAAAAAAAGAGAAATGTTAAGTGAATAAAAGCTTACAAAGATTGCATATCAAAGATATTGAAGAATGAAGTGAATTTGCCAAAAGTCAAATGAGTAGTTTATTTTATTGTATTTTTCTTTTCTAGATTATTTTTCTATATGTATGCTTCGGGGCTTAATCAAAAATTACATTTAGGTTAAGAAAGATTTCTAAGGATATATTTGGAGGGATGCATAAAATGAATGTTATTTAAAATAAGTGGAAAGTGTTATGAGGATTGTGAGTATTTAGGATTGGGAAGTACTTAGGAATAATAGACTGAAATACATGCATTGCGGTCTCGATTTAATAAGTGAGCTAAAATGGATTCTCTCGAGCGATGTTGGTAGTTGGGGTTTTGATGTGATAATATGATGATAATAAAAATCAGTTTTGGTTAGGGCAAGTAAAAGTCAAGTGTGGGGTATTTTGATATTTTCTTATTTATTCATATATTTTGTGCATTATGTTTATATTTTTAGCTTCAATTGTACTTATGTTAGGATGAAATGTGTTTTATATGTTTAAAATCTATCGTGTAGCGGCACAGACATGCTCAGGATTAAAAGGAAGAAAAATGTGCATTTGGAAGCAGGAAAAATTGGACCAAGTCAACCGAAGTCAAATTTCCATGGATTTTCAAGCCCATGGCATGGAGATCTGTAGCCACGCCATGGTGAGGAGAAGATTTGCGATCAAAGCCAACCACCTTCGAGAATACGCATGTTTAATGGTTTCCATGTCGTGGATCTAATTAGCCACAACGTGGGAGGAAATTTTTTGGAAATTATATATATATATATATATATATATATATATATATATATATATATATATATATATATATATACATATATATATATATATATATGTTGATTCTGCCTTCAACCCTACCTTATGCTTCAAGTTATTCTCGACTTTTGAAGACCAGAGACGTGTTAGGAGGCTAAAAGAGATATGATTTCATTTGAAGCTTAGTTTTGAAGTGATCTTAAGGCAACATAACTTCTAAACCCTTGTTTACTTTGTTTTTCATCCTGCTTTACAAAATGAACTTCATTCTTGATTGTTTGTTTCTAGTAGTTATGGGCTAAAAACCCTAACTTCTGTTTAGAGTAGAGGATCTTTATGACTATGTGATGGCTTATTGGAGTATGGATGGTTTCTAGTTGCTTATTTTTTATGATAGCTTGATAAAGACCCTTTTGTGTTAATGATAACTACGTTTTCTGTTTATTGCTGAGTTTTACTAAGATTAGATGATCATATGTTTTTTTATGCTTGTATCTTATGAATTTGTGATCATTAAAGTTATAAGACTAGTGTTTTGATAAAAAAGCTAGGGTTAAATAGAAAATTGGGTAAATAAATGTGAAAGCAAATATATGATGAGCATTCATGTATTAAATGATATTATTTACCATGATTTTTATTCACTAGTTCAAGTCTACCATAATTCAAATTTAACAATAGTATTCTTGTTTGTTTATCCACTTAATCAACGAATGAATGAACTTGTTTTTCTAAAGGATTAGTATTTTGATCATAAATTCTAATTAACTTAGGAATCGGTAAGAAAAAACAACATAATCTATTGCACGTTCCAAGAAATCGACTATAGGAGTAAATTGAATCGTATCTAAATAGAAGTCTCTTTAATATCTTGTGTTAAAAACTTAAGTTGATTACATTTTGTAGTTAATCTATTTTGTGATAATTTCTTTTTAAGTGGTCTGGACTTGAAAAACTAGAGAAAAACCCCTAATCACCTGCCTTAAAATTACTTAACTTTAAGTAGAATTTTTAGTCGGTAAGCATTCCCGTTCCTCCTGTGTTTGACACCCTACTTTCTTACTTTACTATTGTTCGATTAGGTACACTGCATATCGCATTTAGGTAGCTTAGATTGTTTATTTTATAAATTAAAAACTAGTATATAAATTATGTATCATCTTTATTTTATCCTTTTGATGCTTTAAACACTAAAAATGCATAAGTGGAGTTACACAGGCCGTATAATTTGTTCGGAAAATATAACACTTTTAATCTGCACGAAAGAACAAATAGTTAATTATTGTTGAGGTCTATGTTTAAGAGAATTCCCTTACAACAAATTCACCTTATATTGGTGTTTGTTTCTAGATAGATGAAGAAGAAAAAACATAAGAGAGAATGAGAAAACTAATTCATTTGGTGTAATCTAATCAGCCAAGGAGATGCAATATTTATACTATTAAAATGTAACCGATGTTATTAAACATCCTAGTTTGTAACTATTAACTAAAAGAAATAAATCGAAAAAATGTCCTTGAACTTTTCTTGTCGACTAGTGGTACATTCATGCCCATACGACGCACGTTCGCATACAAGTTCAGTAACCCTAAGCCAAACTAGCTGCATTTGAACCCCATGTATAGGCATACAAGTGAGAGCCTTTGTAACACCTATTTCTTAGAATGGTTTAACTAAAGACTTAATGTGATTAAACTTGAGTTTTTATGAAAAACTCTTTGACACAATGTAACGCAAGGATGCCCACGATGTGGCATGGCTTAAATGATTGGGTCTTCCACATCAGTCCCATGACGTGGCAAGAGAAGGGCCACGAAGTGGTAACTGTTTTTGGCCTAAGCCCATAATTTTTTGGTTTCCTCCATATTTTAGCCTCTAACCTCATATTTAAGGCATCATGTCCAACCTCCATCACCCTCAGTAACCTTGAAGCAAACCCTGATACCCTCTCCCTAATATTTGATCTTACTTTTGGTTATTTGGTGCATTTAGAAGGAAGAATAAGATTTTTTTGGTTTGGAGAACCTATTGGTAAGCTTAGAATTTCATTTCAGCAATTTTTGGACCTTTGTGAATTTTGTTTTCTAAGGTTGTTAGTTAGACTCTTCTATATCTAGGTTTATATGCTTCTTCTTCTTGTTATTGATGTTTAAGTGGTTAGATTCATTAGATTTGGCAACTTTATTGGTCACTAAGGTCCCTAGATGATTAGATGTTCCAGATCTAAAGAGTTGTATAGTTTTGAGTTTCATTCATGGGGATTTTGACACCATTTTTTTTACCAATATGAGAGAGAGAGAGAGATATTCATTGAACATGCATGTCCATAAAGTTTGGATTTTATGAGCCTTTAGAGTCCGTAAAAGCTTTCTAGAAGGTTGGAGTTGAAGAATTGATGGTTAAGGAATCAATCTATTAAGTTGTTCACAGCCAATGGTCACTATGTGGTATAAAGGGTGCCATGACATGGAAATGATGGAATCGTCTACTATTTTGTTTGGAGTTAGCCACAACATTGATACATGTATGCCACGACATGGGGATCAAGTTATCTGTGATTGAATCGTTAGATCGGGACTGAGTTGTTAGCCATGATGTGGCTATGCGTTGGCCACGACGTGGAGGTCAGCTAATGAGGATTTTTTACTTTGACTTTGACCATTGACTTATGAATTGGTTTACTTTTGGTCAATTGGCTACTTTTAGAGGGCAACCTAAGAGTTTACCTTGTGTGGTTTATTAGGAGATGCATAGCACCTGTTCATTGGATGTGAGGGATGTTAGTTGTTTTCTACACTTGTGAGGTGAGTCCTCTTACTATACTATGTAGGATGCTAGTTTCCTTTGTGATGCTTGCATGGAAGACCATGGTGTGGCCCTTGGCATGTGTATGAAAGACTAGGGTCTGTCCCGTGGCAACTGTATGAAAGACCAGGATCTGTACCCTGTCAATTGCATGTACGAGCAGGATCTGGCTCCCGACATTTGTATGTAGGATGCTACATGTCTTCGTGATACTTGCATGGAAAACCAAGATATGGCCTTGGCTCCGGTTTGTGAGACTAGGGTCTGACCCTCTACATTGCAAGGGAAGACCATGATCTGGCCCATGATAGGGACAGACTGTAAGTCTATGATATGGCTCACAGCTTTCACTATCATATGTATCGTATGTGGTATTTTGGGGAACTAACTAAGCTTAATGCTTACCGTTTTTTGGTTTAAATATTTGCAGCTACTTCTAGTTCCAAAAGGAAGGACCCAACTTGATTGCACTGCATCCCGTGATGGCTTTTTTCGTACTAATTATATAGCATAATGTTTCGAAAAAGTTTCTTATTTTGAGATTGTGGACAAGAAATGGATCGAGTAAAGGTCTTTGGATGTAAGGGAATAGATTTTAGATCTTATTTGATGTGGATAATATTGGTTGTGTAATCCAAGCCCTTGGTTTGTGTTTTGGAGTCAAAGGGTTAAAAAGGGAAAAGTGATGTTTCAGAATTCTTTTATAAAATTAGGATTGTATTTTGGTATTTTTTTTAAGTCATAAGTAATTAGATAGGATTATAGGGCTCTTCATTACCTTTCCGTGCATATAAATAACGTTGAAAACAGAGTTGAAATGAAGAAATTATGGTTGTTTAAAGTTGAAGGGGAGATGAGGATTTTTGATTACGCATGGCATAATTTAAAGTTACACAAGGCGTAACGAGGGTTTGTTGAATTATGCAGGGTGTAACCTGGGCAGATCAAAAACCCTAAATATTTGGCTTTGAGCCCTATTTATGGGCTCTAACTTATGGGAAACCCTCTCATTACCAACCTCCATCACCTAAGATCATTCCTTGATAAACCTTAGCCCCCTTTTACTTGTTTTTTAGCCTTAGCATCATTTATGATCTTATTTCTCCATTAGAAGGTTGATTCTTGAAGGGAAAGGTTGTAGAGAAGTGTATAGAACAAGAGCTCGAGTATAGATCCAACAATATTACATCATTCCAGGACCATTGTGAGTTAAAAGTTTCTACCTTGCTCATTGGTTTCATAGATCTAGTTATTTGTCATATTTTCCACTTTTATTCATCTTAGTGCATAAAGTTTAGATCTTGAAAGTTTGCGACCCTATTATAGACAAATTGTAAACATCATATTGATTTATAACTGAAGGTTAGAGATTTAAACTTAATGGATTAAGTTAAGAAATATGCATTTTTAGTCCCTTTGAGACTTAAAGAGTAGATCTTGGTTGTTTGGACCATCTTAATGGATAAAGTTGGAAACTTTATCCATTATGGAGCTATAGGGACCTAACTTGAGCTTTGAGTGAAATGTCAAAATGTATTAAGGACTGAAATAGATTTTGGCAACTGCTTGGTTATGCATGGCGTAACCTTGGATTACATAGCGCGTAGCGTAACCTAGCCTTGTTTCCTTTGGAAAGGCTCTACGCATGCTGTAGATCTAGAGTATACATGTCTGTGATCAGAAGGTGTTATTGGTAATTTTGGAGCATTAGGTCAAGTTGGGGGGAGGGGTCTATCCTTGGAAAGGTAAAATGGTCTTTTACCCAGAGAGATAGAGAAAGATTATGAAATGGAACTTTGATTATGGGTTATCACCTTAATTGTTAATTGGGGTTTTTTTAGATATGTTTAGTGTGAGGAGCTTTTGTAGAAGCAACGAGGGTAAGATTTGGTTATCTTTGGATTGAGGTGAGTCTCATCCCAGTATTTTCAAGTCGCAGACCCTAATACCAGCCCGTTGGATTATATTTATAATATGCTAGTTGTCTTTGTGACTCTCATATGTATTTTTATGTATGTTTGGGTAAGGCCCATTATATATGTGTTAGGCAGGACCCATTACATGTTACATGCTTGTTACCAAGCAGGGATCGATGGATACCGGGTGGGGTCGGATGCATGTATGGTATGTGGTATTTTGTGTAACTCACTAAGATTCTTTGTGCTTAAGGTTTTAATTTATGGTTTCAAGTACTTATGTTTTCAAAAGGAAGGGAGCGACTTGATCTCACTGCATCCCCTGGAGATTTAATCTGCACTAAATGTTTACAAATTACTCTGATATTTTGAGAATACTTTGACTCTGATCGTCTTTTGGAACAATGAATGAATGGTTTTAACTTATTGAAAATGAAATTTTTACTTAGTATTTTTGGGACGTTACAAGTTGGTATTAGAGCCTTGGTTTAAGGGATTGGGGACACTTTTGGGTGTGTCTGAACTCGAACTGAGGAATTCATAATCTTTTTGAATGAAAATGAATATTCTAAAGGATTGTTTATAAAAAAGGGGTGCAGTGCGTGCAATAAGCCGAGTTCAAGTAAGAGATTCCCAGAATACCCATACATGATATTATGTTGTATTTGTTGAGAATTTCATCCTAGATTAGGGATAAGTATTTGCTCAGTATTGCATGATAGAATTCTAGGAGAGATGTATGTTGGTTGAGCTTTTAGAACTGTACACTAGAATGGCTATCTGATGATTAAATATAATTGCTTGATTAGCTGATGTACTGGTTTAGACTTCTCAATGTACGAATGCTACTTGCTTTGTGCTTTGTGGGACCCATATTGATGTGAGTTAAATATTTCATGAATATGTTAAGTTACATGCATTAAAGGTTAAATAATGTTAGAGTGATTGACTTGTCCCTATTGCGCAACTCTCGTTTGATTCTAACCGTTGTAGGCTTGAGTCCTTTAGTCAAAGCATTATCTAAGCTTTGTTGCATGTAAATTTATTCATGAAGTAGTTAGTTGGCATTAATAGAGGCTCTTCAGTAGCTAATGATAGGGTGGGGTGAGGAACCTAAGAGAGCCTAAAAAGTGTTTTAGTGGGTTTAGATGCGTTGTTTAGCTGGTCTTGGAGTACCAGTTTGAGAAAGGGACTTAGAGGATTCGGGATAATTCTTGAGTAAAGTATGAATTGGTGTGGAAGGTAGTATTGGGCCCGTATTATTAAAAGGACATGATCTATACTTGAATCAAGGAAAGTCACGATCATTATAGGAATCCTATTGAATGAGTACTCGTTAGGTATATTTTGAGCACTCGTGGAGGAGATTCTGGTTCTGGTTCAAGTGTAGCCTCTAACGCTGATCCGATTGATGAGAGGATTCACGAGTTCGTTTCATTTAAGATTACTTGTGGTATTTTAAGTGTGACACATGTGATGTTTGGTACCATCAAGGAGGGGATCATGAAGCTTTTGGACTAGCATATCGAGGCTTTTTGGGCCAAGATTGCAGCAGGATAGTTAGGGTCGACGATCGTAGCGGCCATGACTTGGGAGGATTTCTTGGCGAGGTTCGGGGTGGAGTTGCATCGGCCATTGAGGTACAACAATTGGCGAGAGAGTTTCAGGACCTGCACCAGACGATTGAGTCTATGGCGAAGATCATAACCAACTTTAGGGAGAGAGCTTTTCTAGTTCCACAATATGCAACAGATGAAGAAATGAGAAAGACAAGGTACCGTGATATGATGTCAGATGATAATCATGAGTTTATGAGCCTATAGAGCTATAAGAATTTGGAGTATATGATTGCTAGACCCCGGGAGTGGGAGATTGAGCTAGAACTTCGTATGAAGCACGGGCCGGAGCAAATCCAAACTGTAGTGGGCCAGGAAAAGAGTCCTAAGACTTAGGATTTGCGATTGGGAGGAAATCGGGGTTGAGGTTGTTATGCCAAGTATCGAAGGAATCACGATGGGAAATGCTTGAGAAAAGGAGAGGTTGCTTCAGTTGCGGCTAGGATGGTCATTTTAGTAGGGATTATCCTCAATGTTCAAATCTGATATGTTTTCATTACAACTAGGTGGGCCACAAGAAGGCCGAGTGTTCGGGTTTGACAAGTGGAGCAGTGAGGGCACCTGCTCCAGCTAAACTGCTAATCTCAGTTGACCGTGAGGGCAAGGTGGAGACTACTACGGTGAGGAGTCAAGCATTTCAATTTCAGGTTGAGGAGACCAGAGTTCTATCAGATGCAGTTGCGAGATGCTACGTTCAGTTTCCCTAAGTCTCCACCTAGGAATTACAATTTCTTTTTGATGGTTTAGTTATTATATTTCAATGAATCTTCATATGTCATATTTTATATACCTAGAGTCATGCTTGAAGAGTAGTTGATTGAGCCGATTATAGGCGTCAGTTTGGGAGGTGATGGGCAGCGATTTTGTGAGTATAAATGAAAGCAATTTGGGTGTCCACATGGAGGATCTGCATTCGGATGGGTTTTGACGCCTTCATCACAATAGGTGTCCTACGTCGAGCGGTATCATGGATCGGTAAGAACGCATATGCATGATGAGTTGTCGTCAATTTCACACCTGAAGAATGTATGTGTGGTTCTCGCATCGAGAGCTTCTAGGTGAAGATCTTGTTGTAGTCGGTCTTTCCTACAGAGACAATGGAGATAGAGTTCAAAGGTTCTTGTGTTGCTCAGGATGGAAGTTGGTTGTAGGGTTGGTTAGCTCATTAGATCGATAGTTATCATTAGTAGGGTATGAGTTATTGGGAGCTATCTACTTCTGGGGTGGGTGATGTATTTGCATATAAATTTGTTTATTTGTTGAAATATTCAAGAGTGTTTGAGTTGTATCAATTAACAATGTTTTGGGTGCATCAATCTTTCGGTAAGCGAGTTGTTCGATTGGTTATCTACTTGTTCCGATAATGGTTCATTTGTTCCTTGTTGTCGATTGAGATTGTTCAAGCACTTGGAATTGTATCAGGGAGGAGGTGCTTTAGAGGCATCAATCTTTAGTCAGGAATAGCAAAGTGTTTGATCTGGTATGAAGTGTAGGTACTTTAGACTGTTTGGTCTTGGAATCTTAGTTCTCATATGCTTAGGATTATAGTGGAGAGGGGAAGTTAGAAGGTTGGCAGATTGCAGTTGAATCCAAGTGGGGGAGAACCGTTTGGACTGATAGGAATATTTGAGAGTGTGAAACATTGTGGACTCCTATCATGGGTTAAGTGGATAGCCTATTCTGATTGTGGTATAAGTCAAGATTTATGCAAGGAAAAATGCTCATTGACTGGTGGTAATCAAAGAGGAAAATGTGGAAGGTTTATGCTATCTTGCCCGAAGACGTGAAGCATCTGTAGTAATATATTATGGGTACCTGACTGGGTTTAGGTTGAGGGTTGTGTTAGAGCCTATATGCATGTTCTTTTCTGATGGAGGCTTTTGGGTTCGAAGCATAACCCGAACACATGATTAGGGTTAAGTGGGATGGGGTTTCAGTTCATGATGATTATGGTTCGATATTATGGATGGTTGGCAAGACCATGGCCTGGGCCCATGGCTATTGTGGAAGTGTTGTAAGCCTAGGATTATGGTTGTAGCATTTACTAGGATGAGTTAGACCATCGTATGAATGGTTGTTAGACTGTAGGAGGATCATGGTGCTCGCATGGGTTAAGTCGGGTCGTTATTGTTGGTTAGTTGTTCCTTGTTGGGCATATGTCACACCCCAAAACCGAGAACGGCGGAAACGTTCTGGGGCGGAGGACGTCATGTAATGTATCATAACAATGCTAAGTAGTAAACAAGCAACAACATCATCCATTGCATTAATAGTATAATTGTAATTACATTTGAGTTCTTTCATAGTATAGTTCTACAAAATGAATATTCAGAAATAAAAGACGAGTCTTGATCGCTCCGTCTTCACAAAACCTGGTAGTCGTACCTGTCTATTCGTATCCTGGGAATACAAGTTATTTTGAAAGCGAGTATCAGCAATAATGCTGGTGAGTTCATAAGTATTTATGTGACTTGATTTGTAAAGCTGTAAAGAAAGACATGTAATTGTTTGAAAGAAAGTTTGTACCAACGAATATGTTTGTAAGTAATTGTAAACGTTTGAAACTTCTAGAAAATCCCATATTTTCTACTAGTATAAAGTGTAGCCTTCTACCAAGGCTCGACTGTTTTAAATGTTTGTTTCAAAAATCCAATATGTGTTCATATGTAGATAGTACATTAAAAGTCCCAAAATGAAACTACCGTAATGTTTTTCATGTCTAAAATAGTAGATTTGTGTACAGTTATAATTGCTAAGGTATATGAAAACTCCGTAAATCAATCTTGTTTTTATACTTTTCTGTGAGTTTTATAACCATGCTAATGACCCTGATGGCCTGTAACAACGTTCTTCAGGCGTTGGAACTGTTATGACATTTGTCACCCCAGGCCTGCCGGCCTAGCTGTAGCTAACAGCTTAGGTGTGGGATTGTCAATCCCGTATAGATCTATACACAAGTATCACGCTCTCTCTCCAAGAGATTAAGATATATAATACAGGACTTGAATTTCATACATACGAGTATGTTGAAGTTCAATTGTCTCACATTACTTGGTATAAGCAGATTTACGATAATAAAGACTTTACCCCTTTTGAAAGCATTTCATTTGTCGAGATGTATATGTAAAATGTATGAATCACTTGAACCCTACACTCATTATAGTTTCTCAAAAGTATGTTCCCATTTGGTAATAACAACTTGGTGATATAATAGCCCTTTAACATAAAGTTATTTTTGTATCAAAACCCTATAAGAAAAATATTATAATTATGTTTATAAAACAGATTGAAATAGTTTGTTTTGACAAGAACAAATTTTTAGTATCGGAAGACCTTTGTTTGAAATACGATTTTGATGGTGTTTTAAAGGAAACATAAAGTATGTAAGATAGTTTGATAAAAAGTTTTTAACATGTAAAAATGTTTGTCGTAAACTATTATAGTTTTTCCAAAAGTTCGTTTCGTTCGGATAGTAACCCTAGTGTAATGCTCACTTGTTATGAAATGTGTAACTTTTTGTGGTGACATAAATGAACACCTGTACTCATAGTATAAATAAACTGTTTGATTCGTATACGTATAACAACATATTTAATTTCATTATATATCAGATGATATTGTGTTATGTTTTCTGTACGAAAGATTTCATATAACGGTTATGAATCACATATGATTTACTTGATAAAAATGAGTATTTAGTGAAACTTTGAGTTACACATGATAATAATCATGTGTTTACTTGTATTCCCCCCCTCAAAAGTGTATATTAAAACAATATTGATAAAAATGTAGATTATAGGGGTATGAACTCACTCGTTAAGTTTGAAGAGAGGGGCTAGGGTTGAGCAGAACTTCGACCGCGGATGGTTGCGTCGTCGGCTCTTCGGGGATCTCTGCAGCGTAAATCTTTCGTCGGGGGCTCGAGTGCGGAAACCGAGGTGAGGGAATGGTCTCTGGTGCTTGGAAAGGGGTGAGAGTATCTAGAGGTTTGAGAATGTGTGCTTAAATTCGCAGCTGAACCTTTCTATTTATAAGATGGAATTGCCTCGTACGCGGGGCGTAATTTTGGAGTACGCGGGGCGTACTCACGTACGCAGCGCGTACGTCGTTACGCTGGGCGTAAAAATGCATCATGGCTTACGACTCGAGTCTAGCTAAGCGTAGCTTGGGCGGGCCGATGGGACCCGACTCTGGGTCTAGTACGCCGGGCGTACTCCCAGATTACGCGGGGCGTAATCCCTGCTTCCGACTTCTAAATTCTGTAACTTTCGCGTACGAGCTCCGTTTTCCGCGTTCTTTATATCCACGCGTAGGTGAGATTATGCTCTACAACTTTTATTTAGACTCCGTCGGCTAGTTTTGACTTTATTTTTAATGATATATTTTTAATAGGCCGGGTCTCCTAAAGTTCGTTAAAAATTCATAGGTTCTTTATTCGACGTCGGTTTTCGTTTGTCTTTTTATTGTTTTATTACCATTGTGGAGATCTTCAACTCTCATTTAGGTTGTGTTAGCTAATTAACACTCGATCTTCAATTCGAGTTTTTAGCCCTCTACTACCGTTACGAAACTTTGAAAATTTGTAACTTCTTCATACGAGGTCCAATTTGGGCGATCTTTTTATGCACGTTCACCTTTCAAAGAGATCTACGACTTTTGTTTAGATACTTAAGGCTAAAATGCATTTTATTGATATTTTACTTTTTACGTCAAAAAATGTTTTAACGGCGGGTCATAAATATACGAGTGGTTATAATTTCTTCAATATAACCCGGTTTTGAGCGTTCTTTATGTTTTTGGAAACCTTGGCATGATATCTAATGTTTGATGCATCCCAACTTAGATACTTGAACACTTTATTTTCGAGGTTAATTTCGTTGTTTTTAGCTTTCGAGTGTTTACAATGCTTTTGGGAAAAATAGGGTTGTCATAGCATAAGGTTTGTTAGAGCTATGATGGTGTTTTGGGCTTGTATAGCTCTCAGTTGGGTGGGACCCATGGATGAGGCCCGTTTGGATATGTTAGATTGGGTGAGACCCGTGGGCAAGGCCCATTTAGCTATGATAGATTGAGTGAGATCCATGGGTGAGGCCCGGTTGGTTATGATAGTGTGGATGAGACCCATAGGCAAGGCCCGATTTGGTTAAGTAAAATTGGTTGAGCAGACCATCCAAATATTTGAAGATATGATTTGGGCATTGGGTGTTTGTTGTAAGTCTCTAGATCAGCGTTGGAGTGATGGCTCGATCATTGTGACCTACAATCTTAAGTGTTCTAGCAGATTAGATGATATCATGGGGTATCATGAAGAAATAAGTGTGTGACTCATAAGGTTGGACCCTATAGTAATTAGCTTAGTTGAGATGTTAGATCATGATTAGAGTAAGGAAACTTTGTGATTAATGGATTAGATCCGTGTGGTAAATAGGCTAGGGTACCCTTTATTAGTTAGACTCTTGGGTGGAGTCTCGTTACGAGACCATGCATGAGATTGTCAGTCTCAGTAGATGGTTAGGAATTCTGCATCCCAGTTTAGTAGAAGATCAGCATGGAATCAGGATAACTCAGATAGATCGAATATGTGAATCCTTGGTTATCAAAATGTGTGTTATGTATTGGTGTGGCACTTAGGGGTGAGACTTGCATTGGAAGTCACCTTTGCTTTCAAATGAATGATTTTAGTAGTGATGAAAGGTCAGGGATTATATTTTTCCAGTTATCAGCAAGATAATTCAGAATCGGAAGGGTTTCGTTCGGTTCAGGTTGAGAATTGGAGTCTTTATGGTTGTGGGATGAGATGATATCGTATGTTGGGAAGTTAGACATTGTATAGGGTTATCAATTTTCAGGCAGTGCACTTAGGTTTTCTTTTATTGGATGAGGGCAGAAAAATAAGGGTTGTTCTTCATCATAGTATGTGATTTCTGCTAAATTGGGGCATCGATAGCAATGATGGAATGCGGCCGTAGGTTTGAGATGAATTCTCAGTCCTAATTGGAATTTAGGAAGTTTTGTCAGGATCGACTGGGGTGACAGAGGAAGTAGTAAGGAATGATTTCGATGATGAAATATAATTTAGGTGGGGTAGAGTAGTAACATCTTGTTTTGAGAAGTTTCTTATTTCGAGATTGTAGACAAGAAATGGATCGAATAAAGGCACTGGGCTTCAAGGGAATAGGGTTTATAACCTATTGGATATAGATAATATTGGTTATGCAATCCAAGCCCTTGGTTTGTGTTTTGGAGTCAAAGGGGGTAAAAAGGTAAAATTTATGTTTCGAACGTTTTTCATGAAATAAGGATTTTAGTTCGGTATGTTTTAAGTCAAAACAATTACATAGGATTGTGCGCTTAACAAGGGTTTAATGAATTAGAGACTTGAAACGAAGAAGTTATGGTTGTTTGAAGTTGAACAGAAAATGGGGATTTTTATTATGAATTGCATAAATTAAAGTTACACACGACATAAAAAGGGTTTCATGAATTACGTAGGGCGTAATTCATGTTATGCAGAGCATAATCCGGGCATATCAAAACCCTAAATATTCGGATTTGAGCCCTATTTAAAGGCTCTAACTTATGGGAAACCCTCTCATTACCAGCCTCCATCACCTAAGATCATTCCTTGAGAAACCTTTGCATCCTCTTACTTGTTTTCTAGCCTTGTCGTCATTTATGAGTTTATTTCTCTATTGGAAGGTTGAATCTTGAAGATCAAAGTGGTGGCAAAGTGTATAGAAGAAGAGCTTTAGTATAGATCTAGCAAGATTACATCATTCCTGGACCATTGTGAGTAAAAAGCTTCTAACTTGCTCATTGGTTTCATATATCTAGTCATTTTTTATATTTGCCACTTTTTGGTCATTTTAGAGCATAAAGTTTAGATCTTGAAAGTTTGTGACTTTGTTATGGATAAATTTGGAAACTTTATCCCTCTAAACATCATATTGATTCGGATCTGAAGTTTGGAGACTCAGACTTAATGGATTAAGTTAAGAAAGATGCATTTTAGATCTTGGTTTTTTGGACCATCTTAATGGATAGAGTTGAAAACTTTATGCAATATGGAGATATTAAGGACCTGGTCTGTGATTTGACTGATATATCTTAATGTATTAAGGACTAAAAAATGGATTTTGGCAACTACTTGGTTATGAATGGCAAGATCTTGCGCTTTTTTTATGGGAAGGCTGTATGCATGGTGTAGAGCTAGACTACACATGGCATACGATCAGAAGATGTTATTGGTAATTTTTTAGCATTAGGTCAGGTTGGAGGGGAGAGTTCAAACCTTGGAAGGGTAAAATGGTCTTTTACCCTAGAAGAGAGAGAGAGAGGGGGGGAGAGTGTGGGGGGGTGTATGTGTGTGTATGAAATGGAACTTGATTATGGGTTATCACCTTAATTGTTAATTAGGGTTGTTTGGATATGTTTAGTGTGAGGAGATTTTGTAGCAGTAGCGAGTGTGAGATCTGGTTATCTTTGAATTGAGGAGAGTCTCCTCATAGTATTTGTGGGTGAGAAGGCACCAATGCCGATCCATTGGATTTTTTTTATAGTGTGCTAGTTGTCTTTATGACCCTTGCAGGTATTTGTATGTATGTATGGGCGGGGCCTATTATATATGTGTTGGGCAAGGCCCATTACATGTTACAAGCCTATTGCTGGGTGGGGCCCGATGGATACCAGGTGAGGCTCGATGTATATATGGAATGTGGTATTTTCGGGAACTCACTAATGTTTGGGCTTGCGGTTTTATGTTTATGGTTTCAGGTACCCCTGTTTTCAAAAGTAAGGGACTGGTTTAATCGCATTGCATCCCCTGGAGATTTATTTTACACTGAATGTTTACAAATTACTCTGACGTTTTGAGAATACTTTGACTCTGATCGTCTTTTGGAACAATGAATGTGGTTTTAAATTATTTAAAATAAAATTTTACACGGTATTTTTGGAACGTTACAGATTATTATTGTTTTACTCTGATGTTTCAGAGAGATATTTTACTATTATTGGCGTTGGAACCAATGATTGTATGTATTTGATGTTTAAAAATGAAAAATTTTATTGACATTTTTGGGATGTTATATCCTTGGTTCTATAAGTATTACAAGGATAAGAAGTCCTTGTAATTATATACTTATCTCATTTTCTTTCTCTCAACTATGTAGGATGGAACAAACTCAATTAACTCATTTTTTAATCTCTTTCAATTACCCCCCACTTTAACAAGTAATTTCTCATTCATTTTTAATTCATTTTGGATGTGTGATATATCAAAACGAATGTATCCATGAGGAGAACACAAACAAATAATCATTTGTTTGTTTTGATTACATTAAGAGTTCTAAATATGTGCTCAAAAATAAGGAAAAACCCATTTTTGGAAATTGGTGAACCCAATTTTCCAACATAATGCATTACACGGACGGTGTTTTGAGGACGGAGCAATTATGAGCATCAAACACATGAAAGCTCACCATGGTCAAGTTACATGGACCTACCCACGATCAAGTTACATGGACAGTTTAACCATTACACGAAATGTATTTTTGGGATATTTTCTCATTATGGCATCATACTTCATCAAACGACTCAAGACATGCTTTTGACATTCCACGGAATGTGTCACCGTAACATGGAATGTGTTCACTCCCAGAGCTGATTTTTTTTTTTTTTTTTTTTTTTTTTTTTTTTTTATATTTGTTGGTCCCTATAAATAGAACACTTAGCCTTCATATTTCACCATAATTAGATCTCCTAGCTATTCAACCACCTTCGTGTTACCAAACCGCATGTGTTGTAGTTATTATCTAACTTCATGTTACCCTTTTAATAAATTCAGTTTTATATATATATATATATATATATATATATATATATATATATATATATATATATATATATATATATATAAAATAAAAACTTAATATATCAGTAAAAAAATTAAAAAATAAAATAAAATAAAATCGTTTGTCTAACTAAAACAAATGAAAAAGCATCGTTATTTTATAACACCAGCGAACACCATTGATTAATCAACCATTTTTGTCAGCAAAATGTTTTAAATTTAATATTAAAAAATAGCTCGGTGAATTGATCAACTATAATAATATATAATCGCTCTTTACAAGATTGATAATTCATTAATACTACTTCAATTGTTTTGAAAAGTAAACGTTTATATAACTATTTCATCATCATCATATTTATTAATTATTAAAATATTTAGATCTAAACCAATACCAAAAGGTTAAGTTTATCAAGGGCAACGTTCCAAGTTAGTTTTACATCTCAACCGCCCTGTGTTGACATTGAGACTAAAAACAATTATATATTTATGAACTCCTAATCCAACATTTCTTCACATAATTTATTGAGTGGACTTTTTAAATTTTGAAAAAGCTTTTTTAATGTTGTTTATTTGTCTCTTTTAATAACCAAAATATAAAGCAGATCAATGTACTAGTAGTATATCCACATCAAATTGCTGGTATACATGTCCCAGTCTTATGGAATTCTTTTCGTGAGTTAAGAGTATTTTGTTAAATGTATTTTGTACAATGGCCCTTTCAAGTTTTTGTTACAGGTGGACGGATATGAATTGTACCTAAGGGGCAAGAATAATAAGTGGATGGATATTGATATGAACTATTCAGTAACCAAAACATGTACTCTCTAATGAGATCATTTACAATAATATCATCGTACAATCATCCACAATACCAACAAAGCAAGAATAATATGCAAAAGGATATAATTTGTTCAATTGCCCAAAACACGTTATCTCTAATGGGATCATCTATAATAATATGATGAAATCGTCTAGAATAATATCATCTCAACACTCATCTGAATCCCAATAAGTACGTTCGGATTATGTGTGTTTAGGATAAGATGTTGAAGACCCTCGTTGTATATGTACTTATCATTTATGTTTTAATTTATATAATAATTAGTTAGTGGTGGAGATGCTTGTGTTTTTACTTCTTATTGTTCTACCGTGCGGGAGTATGCATCTTTTCTATTCTATTATTATTAAAATGTTTATTGGTTGTTATATGTAAAGTTATATAATGTTATGGAGTAGTTTGTTATTTAGTAATCTAAAATATATTGAAGTGACTTTTTGAGTTAATGTAAGATAGTTGTTAGTTACTAAGGTTATGTTTGACGTACTAGCTGAAAAGCTAGCTGTTAAATAAAAAACTAGCTGATAGCTGAAAAGGTAGCTGATAAAAAATGACACTTGGTAAAACTAACTGAAAAGCTAGCTGAAAAATATGAAATGACATAAAAAGACTTTTAAAAGAATGTGTTTTTATAATTAATTAAGGGATATATTTGGAAAATTTTAGGAAAGCTCCTAAAAAGCTAGTCTAAGTAGTTTTTTAAAAAGCTAGCTTATAAGCTATTTTTTAGTTTGCCAAATATGACAACTTGAAAAAAACTCGAAAAATAAGCTAGTTGTGGCGCGTCAAATACAGCCTAAATAACAAACCAACAATGCACCTACCATGGAACAAAAATATATACTTAATGGTATAGTATTGCACCACGCAGCACACACACAACAGTTTTTAAGTCAGAAGTCTTCTGAAAAACAAACAGTTGCAAATGGTCAAGTGTTGCACGTGTGTTACCCGACGCAACAATAAGTTGTTAAAAGATGTTTTTTTTCGAAAAAACAAACAACACTTTAGTATTTTCATATGAAACAACGACCTACAGTACAATATTCATAAACCATAGAGATGCAACCTATCAATTTTTAAATATAAAGACCAAAAACTATGAATCTCACCAAAGCTTAGGGACAATTTATGTAATTACTCTTTTATATAATAAAAAAAACAACTAATCTAGGAATAATATATTTTGAGTTTTAGACTTTGATACCAATGGTTTTGTAGGTTGATAGGTTTGGTCCATGTATTAAAAATAAATTATAAAAATTGTTCTTGTAATTTATAAAAACTGTCCACGTGTATTTTTATGTTTGAGTTTTAGACTTTAGCCACAATATTTTCATATGTTAGTAAGTTTGGTCCCTGTATAGAAAATACATTGCAAAAACTCTTCCTATTAAAAAAAAAGTCATTACATATTTTCTTACAGACGTAGTAAATATATTTAAATACTACATATTTTTTGGTCCATGTGTTTAAAAAATTAAAAACATAATCACTGCTTAATAGAAAATTTATAAATTATGTGTCATGCAAAATGGACATAAATAGACTCCCGGTATTGGTCCCCTAAACGGAGAGGGACAATTTATAATTACATATAAATTTTATGATTTTATTTTATTTATTTAATTTTTTTTACGGCGACCAATATGTTACCATGTAAAGAAAAGATTGAAGCGAGGAGCTCGAATTTACAAAAATAATAGAAATGGGTGATCACCTTTAAGTTAAAAGGTTTGGATTTTCTTCGTTTAAGTAATATACTATTGTGTCTGCTGTCTAGATTCAATTAATATTATAATTGCTAATATTTAATGCAAGATATGTTTTTGTCAAACATGTCATACACTTATCCACCCTTTTTGAAATCTCATTATTAGTTACATAGCTTTTGGTTAATGTTTAGAACTAATTGAAGAATTTAATAACGAAGAGCTAATCAAATACTTAAATATATATATATATATATATATATATATATATATATATATATATATATATATATATATATATATATATATATATATATATATATATATATATATATATATCATTACTATATATAAAGACCCTTTTTATGAGAGGCCGCCAAAATAAAATTCACAAGCTTCCAACAAAGCCACGTAACCCATCCCCTAATCGATGCAATTTACCGACGCGTTTTATCATTACGTCGACTCAGTCCTTCTCATGTGAACTTCAACGCATGAGATGGGTTTGGAGAAGAGCATATGGCATCAAGTTAAAGACCAGAGAATTAATTCGACATCCACTACCGCTTCTTAATCGGCAAGTGTCGATCAATTTTTCCTCCCATCTATAAATACCAATCCTCGCCAGACATCTTCATCTATTCTTATGGGATTGTCTTCACTGATTAACAATTATCGATCCCGAAGGAGTATTTATTTTATTTTATTTTAGTTTATGAAATTAGGGCTTTTAGTTACTAAAACCACACTCATATGTTCTTTATTTTCATCGTATTCTGTTTGTGTCATGGATTTTTTTTCTTGGTCTATTGCTGTCATTGAGGGAAGGTATTTATAGGGTACACCCAATGGAATGGTTTTCTTTTTTAAGATCAGGTTCACCTTTTAGAAGCGATTTGGGTTTTCTCACAATCGATCTTCTAGGGCACCGCCCCAAAATGAAATGTCTTATAATCCCCAAATGTGGAGATTGGCGAAACTGACCTTGTTGAGATCTGAGAAACAATCAAATTAATGCCTCGTTCTTCACTCAGTTGGCATTGGCATTTACCGGTTCTCCTCACCAGGTTTGTCCCACTGCTTCCCAATCTACTATGTTTTTGTTTTCCATGTCTCTAATATTTGTTTTTTTTTTCTTCGCATTGATGCTTGGACTTTTAATTTCTTACAAGGGAAATTGCTTTCATGTGTTTGAAACTAGGCAGGTGAATTTTTTTCATAGAAATTAACAATTCAAAACACATAATCAAATAAATGTCTTACCTTGGTGTACTTATGTAATTGTCAAAAATTAATTATTATATATTTGCATGTTTCGTCTCCATTAGTTTTCTTAAATTCTTTAGGGTAATTGATTTTTAACCCACTCTTTAATGGGGTTTAGATTTATTTCATGATTCCATGCATTCTTGTGGCTTAACGAATGCCTGACTCATCATCGGAAACTTATGTTCTTTGTAATTCATAATTAATTTAATCGTTGGGAACTTATTGGTTTTTCCTATAGTCTTCAATGGGGTCAGAGTTTATTTTCACTATTTTGCAAGTGTTTTCTAGAATTATCCAAGGTTGAAAAATGGGGATTCAAATCAGCTTACGGGGCATTAGAGAAGTTCTTCTCATTTGTATGTGTTTTTTTATCACTAAGTCTCTCAAAGATGGATAAAGCATTTGATAACTTAACTCCTCACCAGTATCTTCATCGTATTTTTTAATCCATCCATTTGTTATGTTAAAATTAGGATTCTTGATATCTTTAAATCCTAGCAAGGTATATATCTCCGGAAATTTTAGGTGTAGGCATACAACAAGTGGGATGTAACAAGGTTGAATTTCACAAATGCAAGTGCTCTGGTTGCTGAATTTCAACTATTCCTTGAATCAGGAGGAATGACATTAACTTCATTGGGCCAAATGTAAGTAAATTATTATCATCACTTATATTAAAATTCTTGATAATGTGGTAATACCTTTTTGCAGGCTGACAGTATTCGTGTTATAGGGGAACCAAGCAACTTCTAGAGTGACGATGAAGAATGTTGGTGTTCCAAAAAGTGTTTCTACTTGGTTGGTTTATTGTTTTTTAATCTATTCTTCTGATTTCTGAACTAAGGATTTTGATTTTTGGATGTTTTTACTTAAAGCTTTAATCTTCATTGATGAATTAAAAAGGGTTTTGATTATAGATTTAGATCTTGGTTTGGATCTGATTCGGGTTTGCAAGGAGTTTTTATTTTTTGTTAACATTTCTTTAATTTAAAGGGAGCCAGGGATGATGGTCACTAGAATAGAAGATGGAGCAAAGATTGTTGGTTATGGGTTTGAGAAACAACTAAATATTTTAGCCATTGAAGATGCTGTGAAGGTTTTGTTGTTGGGTTTAGGTGAAGAAATCAATAGAGAAGGTCTTAGGAAGACTCCTTTTTGTTGTAAAAACCCTTCGTGAAAGAACCAGAGGTTAGATCTTTTCTTATTTTTACTTTTCATTTCATTTTTTGTATTCATGGCATGTATTTTGAAGTTATATGTTTTATTACTATTTCTGTAATGTTTCCTTTCTAAAAAGGGGAACAGATATGGTGTTTATATATGTTCGACTGTAATAGTATTTATTGACAATACAATAATAGGTTATCTCTAAACTGTTAAAGAGGAACATGGAAACTAAACAAATCAAAAACTTTAGAATATCACTAAACATTTAATGATTTATTGGTGTATTTGCCCAATTCATGCTATAAAGAAAATATGGAAGACATAATCCAAGGTGCTTATTAATGTAGTTGGGATTATAATCAGAATCGTGCATGTTAGAAGCGGAGCCCCTAGACTTTCTCTGGTTATAGATCTAAACCTCTCATATTGTGAATCATGTTTGTGTTGGTCTTTTACAGGGTTAACAAGGTCTTTTCAACATAAGGCACATGGTAGAAGAAAGTGACAGGCAAAGGGGACAAAAACTTTTGAATGACAAGAAGGGCAATCAATACTTGGAGTTATATTCATTTTCATCTTTCTGCTATTTTTGTTATTTGCAAATCTAACAGTTAGGTTTTGGCAATGATGTTTATAGATAATCAAGTTTAACTTGGTTGTATGACTATTTCATTGTTTCAACACCTTAGTGGGGTACCCTATTTGCTAAACTGTGTATTGTTTTTGCCTTTTAGGTGATTGAAATTAGCAACGGATCAAGGTAAAGTATGTACTTCAACAAAACAAAAGGAATTATCAAGTTAAGTCTGCCAGGCTGTTTCCTATGTGAAAAAGCAATAGGTGTCAATGTCAGGCTTGGCTTGCTATTGCCTAAGAGTGATGTCAATAGGACAAAAGATGCAATTTTTTCCCACACATAAAATAGAGAAGGATTCACGGTTCAAACTGACATCAAAAATACCCCCCCCCCCCCCCCCCACTAAAAAAAAGCTTTCACAATACTAAATATAGTAAGAACATTGTCAATGATCTAAATATTTATTAGCTTAACAAGTGAAGAACTCAAAAGTGTTTGCTTCAATGTCATATCTTCGCTAG
>NC_136420.1:61902580-62012580 GCF_052625555.1 Lactuca saligna | reverse complement strand
GTAGTAGTAGTAGCAGTAGCAGTAGCAGCAGCAGTAGCAGTAGCAGTAGCAGTAGCAGTAGCAGCAGCAGCAGCAGTAGCAGAAGCAGTAGCAGTAGCAGTAGCAGTTGCAGTAGCAGTAGTAGTAGCAGCAGCAAGAGCAGTAGCAGTAGCAGTAGCAGTAGCAGTAGCAGTAGCAGTAGTAGTAGCAGTAGTAGTAGGAGTAGTAGTAGTAGTAGTAGTAGTAGTAGTAGTAGCAGCAGTAGTAGTAGTAGTAGCAGTAGTGGTAGTAGTAGTAGTAGTAGCAGCCTTTTACGATAAAAATCCTTTTCTTCAGAAATGCTTTGATAACGTATTTATCATGTTTTACCACTACTAGAAAAACAGACTTTTACGATGCTCATTGCGCGTCGTAAAAGGCTCAGATGACGCGCAAATGCGCGTCAAGGAAGGCCCTGTCATAAAGAGAGACGACGCGCATTTACGACGCTTATTTACGACGCGCAATTACGACGCACGTTTATGACACGCAATTCGTATCAAGGAAGGCCCTATCATAAAGGAAGACGACACGCATTTGTGTGTCGTAACCTTACGAAACACGTGTTAATGACACGCAATGCGTATCAAGAAAGCCCCTGTCAAGAAAGGTCATGTCATAAATGAAGATGACACACATTTTTGCGTATCATAATTTAAATGTTTAAAAAATATATTATTTATAGATTTACTAATTTTCAAATTAAATAATAAATTAAAAATCTCATAATACAAAATAAAATACCATAAATTACAAAGATAATTCATTTGACTAATATGTCAAATACAAATAATTATTCCAAAAGTGAATAAATCTTATAAAAAAATGAACTCATTTATATACAATTGAACTTAAATTCACTTGTTCCATGTAAATGTTGACTTAAGTTTCCATTTTCAATGAACTCATACACCAAAAAAAAAGGGAGCCCTCCACACAATATCGTATTAAACGCACCTGCAAATATAAAGTCAAATGTTAAATAAATATGGCCAACTCAAAATCTTGATAAATATATTTATCAATTGAAATACCGCATACCAGGTTTAGATGATGAACATGTGTTAACAGATAAAATAATATAATTATGTCTAAAACTAATATTCCAAACCTCGCCTATGAGTTCTGCATAAATAAGTGGCAACAGTTATGGAAGAAGGCCCTTGATGAGATTTGGCTTGTTGTGGCCAGCTATACTCAAAGCGAAAACAGCTGCACGCCTAACATGCTGCCCATGTTTATCAAAATTTAACAGATCATGCTAATAACTCATACATATAGAATTATAAGGAAAAAAAAGAGTAGGGTTTTCCCCAATCCGTTAAATTAGACAAAACAAAATGTTTTCTTTCCATTCCAATGGAATGAAGAATTCCATTCCTCCCCTGATTCCAGCATATATAGAGATACTTACCCTGATCAATTAATTTAATCAAATATGCATAAAAATACCAATCAACCCACCAACACTTTTGTTAAATCAACACAATAAGACTATTATTAAAAACTATGACTCAAATTTTGTAAAGGAGCTGTGTTTTAAATATTGAGCATGTGAAAGGAACCAACGCTTCATGTGATTTAAGTTTGAAGCAACTCCATTATTCTCTGATGAGGAAGCATCCAGTTCTTCTGTCACCTCCATTTTATCACCTGAGATACTTGCTGCAAAAAACTATACATTTTTTTGTCATTTTTAAAACAATATTCAAATAATTTTCTGTCATGTTTTCACAAACATCATTTATCTAGAGGAAGAAAAGGGGAAGAAAGAGGAAGAAAAGGCACATCTTTTCTTTTTTCTTTTCGCTCTCAAACTCTAGCTGTAAATAGGAAAGCACGATAGATGTTGGGAGAATAGATGCAAGAGAGACAGAGATATCCATTTAGGTACGGTTGAGAGGTGAGAACATATAATCATTTGAAGAAGAAGGAATTTGGATGGGTGAGGGTGGGGACGAGGAAAACCTGTTTCCTGTGAGATCCAGTGCACAAAAGCCCTAGTTCTTCCAATCTTGGGATGGCGTGTATTTAATGTCTCAGAGGGAGAAAATGGTAGATAAAAGAGGATAGTTGACATTGTTGACCATTATATCGCTGCCAAACACCAAAAATACGAAAAGGAGGAAGAGTTATAGCCGCATAATGAGGTCTAGGGTTTACAGAGAAAAGGAGAAGCAGAGAGTGAAGGTTTTCAGTTGATGGAGAGGATGAATTCGTTATTCCTTCCCGAACAGCAACAAATTGATCACAAAACAAAACCTACAAATGAGGTCTAGGGTTTACATGGAAACCCTAAAAGATGGAAGAAAAGCGGGGTTTTTAATTTTTTAGGATTTCATTTCCCCCTGTTATTAAAGGATGGAACGCGCGTTCCATTAAAATTTATAAAGCGACACCCTTAGATGACACACATGTGCCCTCCGTGTTTTTTTTTTTTAGTTTAGACACTATTTTAAGGGCACACAATAATGCATGACCTAAATCCTTAAATTTTTTGAAGAGATGACTCTTTTTTAATGTCACTCTCTTTTGCGTAACATAAATCAATGAGTGTCATGGTTTGCGCGTCGTAAAAGGCTGTTTTTCTAGTAGTGTACTGGGAACAAGTTCTGCATATTTTTTATTAAAAGAGGTACTCTGATTTTTATAAAACATAAATAAAATCGGTCTTTTCTGGCGTTGACAATTGGGGATGTCACATCGGTACCAAGCTGACCCTAAAGTATCACACTTGACTACAGTCAAGAAATCTTCAGATATCTAAAGGGAAGAAGCATTAGGCCTCTGGTACCCTGTGGGCAATGACTTCAGCCTTCAAGCATTCACGGATGCGGATCATGCAGGATGTAGATTAGATCGTAAAAGTACTTAGAGTGGGTGTCAATTCTTAGGAGGAAGACTAGTCAGTTGGTCTTCAAGGAAGTAGAGTTGTGTTTCTTTGTCGGCCGCAGTCAACTATTGTTCTCAAGTCCTTTGGATGAAGACTCAACTTATGGACTACAATTATAGAATATTGTGGGTGCCCATTTACTGTGATTCTGAGAGTGCAATAGCAATTTCATATATTCCTATTCATCACTCTAAAATGAAGCACATTGAACTATGATACCACTTCGTCAAATACCACATCCTCAAAGGTTACATCGAACTAATTTTTGTACCCACACACGAAGAAATAGCTGATGTTTTTACTAAGGCACTTGATGCTAAAAAATTAAATGGTTTTCAAGAAATGCTACGAATGATGAACCCAGGCCCATAATTCTTTTTAAATTGATAGCTACTGCAGGCCACATCTGGTCCCTAAATGTGAAGGGCTTGCTTCTTTTCTTTTCAAATCAAATTCTTGAAGCATTTTCTTCACTGCGATTCTAAAATAACATATTTTTCATATTTAGTTCAATATACTTGTTATACCATAACCACTTATGATCTATATATTATTTGGGTCTTTTATTTCTTTATTGGTAACCTTCATGATCAAGTGTTCTCTCAGCTAACTACCGCAGTTGTACTACATCCTACCATAGTCATCTGAACTCAACTGCAGTTCCATTGAAAGATCTTGTAGTCATCATCTCATTAAAAAAAAAAAAAAAACCTGAGAACGTTGTGTGCTATTTAATGATCTTTAATAAAGAAAAACATTCCTCATAGCATTCATTTTGTAGCATGCAATGTTTCAGTCTCTTTCAAAATCACTTTTCTTAGTCAGGCTTGTTTTACGGTAAGATTCAAATAAATTGTTTTTCCATAATACGTAATATTTTAAGAACTCTCTTTTCACATCCGATCATATCTCACAACCATTTATTGTCAAATCCGTTTCCACTTCCCCATTTTTCACAACAGATAAATCCCTTCACCACATGTTCAGGCGGCGTGTGATGATGGTACTGTTACACAATAAATGCTCATTTATTCCCGGAAACATCTAAATTTTGATCTATTTTCTTTGTGGCTGTAAATGGTAAAAACCCAAGGTTTTTTCACTTTAACAGCTGTAATTAAAATATTTACAATGCTTTTTGAAATCCGGAGGTATAAATACCCCCAATTCATCCCAAGATAGCTTTACGCTTTCTGAATCCTTAAGACAATCTTCATCTTCTCCATATTCTTGCTCAAACCTTTTCTGCAAGTTCTAAAATCTTTTTACTGCAATCATGGTGAAATCAGAAATCTCTAAGAAATATTCCAAGGCATCTGGGTCTGCTCGTCCCACCGGCTCTAAAACTACCAGTAAAGACCAATCGCCATCTATTGCTTCGAGTAGCTTCAGAGCTGTGTTTGAAGATCATCCATTGTACAATGAAGATATGAAATGAATGATCAATTTCATATCAAAACATCCTCTTTATAGTGTGTTTGATGCTTTCACTGAAGCTTTTCCGATGGTGGTCTTGTTTAAATGTGCTTTCTCTTCTTTTCGCCCTAGTCACAATTTTCAAGAGGTTCATCTGAACCTAGTGGATGATTCTTTGTTGGCCCTGACTGAAGAAAAATTTCTTTCTGCAATCAACCTTTGAGTTCTTCCATCTACCAAGTTCTCACTCCAAGTCTAACAGATGTGTTCTCAACTCTGTACCAAATGGGTTACCAGAAAAGTCTCAAGGGTGTTGGCGAATTTAAGAAGAATCAATTGTCAGTTGTATGGCAGTTTGTGTGTCACTCTATTATCAGGTGATTGTCTAGAAGAATAGGTGGAACCGATAACATGGGGATTGAGCTCCTGGAAATCATTTGAAGTATTTACATAGGCAACGCTGTTAACTATGGTCAAATCTTGTAGGATGATTTCCTGCAGTACATTCTCAAGGAGACTCTGAAAGAAGATGCTACTAAACTAACATTTGCTCTATTTTGTTCACTCTTCATCTTTAACCTTCACAAGGATGCAAAGCTTGATATGGGCAATGACACGAATCTGTTTTCAACGCGTGATCTAAAAAGGTACACTGCCTCTAAAGATCAAACAATTTTTGGACCTCTTAGACGATTGCCCATGTATATTTTGGAGTCTCTTTGACTCTCAAACTTTGAAGTAGCTGACCATATTGAGGCTATGAGTGGTATTGACCCATACCACTCTTCCTCGCCAAGACTAAGTCAGTCTACCGCAACTCAAAATCCCCAAACCACCACAGACCAATCTTCCCAACCAAAACCAAAAAGAGTGAAATCTCTTATTGTTACAAGGAAACACCCAGTAAATATTTTGAAAAAGGGAACTATTGTCTCAAAAAAAACTCATGGCCAAGCCTACAAGCTCCTTTGTTGCGGTCCATAATTCTCCTACCAAGACTCTTGACCCCCTAATGAATGTTCTTGTTGACACTCTCCAAGAGTCTTCGACATCTGGTGACATCATTAGGAGAAAGAAACAAAAGTTAACCCCAAGTCCTAGCCATATGCACACCACGAATCATACCACAGTCTCTCAAAAGACTATGGTTGTCATTGGAACTACCGCAGGCTCACCCGTTCTTACCCCATCTCACCACTGAGATAAAATGAGTGTATTTGTTTCATCCCGCCATGGAGACACGCCTCGAGTTAGATACCAAGTGGATCCTATTGGTTCGAGTCGCCTTAAGGTCTCCAGGGCATCACACTTACACTTTTTGAGCCTGAGAAGTTGAACTCCATACTTATTCATGTCACACAAACACTAGAAACCTAAGTGGCACCACAAGTCACTTCTTCTGCCTTTTCCAGAACTAAGCCAAGGCCAGACTTGAATCTAGGTCAAGGAGAGCGAGGAAGCTCATGAAATCCTATTCCACCAACATTACTCACAAGTGGTCTAGGCGTAGGGAGCATAATTGTTCAAGGACCCACGAACCCGAGGGACACCTCGGTGCAAAATCAAGGATTTAACGGTTACCATTCTGATGATTCTTGGACTCGATACCGTCCAAGTACTGAGTCTGGAATCAGAAAATTCAAAGCATTCAAAAGGGTAGTGTAAGCCAGGAGAACTCAACAAGTCTAACAACAACAACAAAAGGAGCGAGATATTCAAATTGTGGGAAAATATTGGGTTGACTCCTTCAGTAGTGCCAAAATATTCTATGACATTTTGAAGATTCAAGATTGGATGTCTCAAATGGAAACAACAATGCAACATGCCAAAGTCATGGAAGGAAGTGTTAGTCCCTCCAAACCCCACCAAATACCGAAGATCATGATTCTAATGATGATGACACTGCAATCGAGATAAGCTCAACCTTGACGTTTGCTTTTGATGAAAATACATTTGAAGATGTTCAACAAGCCATTCAATCTGATGATTTCTTAATGGTGCTACACGATTAAGAGTCCAGTGGATCACAACACTCCACTTCAAAACCCAAGACAAAGAAGAAGAAGAAGAAGAAGAAGAAGAAGAAGAAGAAGAAGAAGAAGAAAAAGAAAAAGAACAAGAAGAAGAAGAAGAAGATGATGATGATGATGATGATGATGATGAAGATTGCAGTCTCTCGAAAGAAATTTTTAAATCTTCAGGCCAAAGTCGATTAAATACTGGCCATAGTGATATCCAAAGAACAACCAACTACCTAAGTTCCTACACCACGGTCTCTGATAGAACGTATTGAAACTCTTGAAACAAGGGAAGGGATGCAAGCTCAAAGAGACATCCTTAGGATTGAAATAGGAATCCGAGAGCTACATAATCGTTGAACAGCAGATCATCAAGAATTTCTCTCCACTGCTGAAAAACTTGTCAAAGAATTGACCGCACTAAAAGATGAAATCAAGTCCACGCTTGAGAATCAAGAAACCCACTCCAAGTAGCTGATAGAAGAAACACACAATGGTTATGAAGCAAGCCTTACGGTCCTTTAATCCACCATCAATGGGTTAAGGCTTTCCCTCACCGCCATCTCCAGTGTTGATGAAATCCTTCATCTAAACAAGGAAATTCCCAACAATCTCCAAGTTTCTTATTTAAACAAGTCACAATTCAACAAAACCTTCTCCAAAATCGATGGACTCAAGAAATGATTTGAGGAACAATAGGTGGTTGATTCCTCAAAAGAGGGGAAGTGATATCCCTTTCAGATTTAATCAAGAACAAGATCTTTCTCATTCAAAAACTCCTTCGGTTCATTAACATCAAACTCCTCCAAGAACTCAACCTTCTCCTTCCGCAGATCAAAACAAGCCGCCAACTCCACAACCATCACCGCAACCATCTCCAAAGAAAACTCCACCGCAACATGATCAACATCAATCTCCTTCATAAGAAGAAACTCCACTACACTTCAAGAATCTTGAACTAGAGAAGTCTTCTGATCACTCATATGATTCTCCAGCTAAGGCTCAATGGAAAAGTGATGGGAGAGCAACAAAATTTGTTGATTAGATTTGGAGAGCTCATGGCTTTGACACAACAGTGGATGAATCATTGGTAAACTCTTGGGTAACTCCTACCCGAAGGTTACTCAATGATGATTACAATTCCGTTTTGACATATGTTGCACCTCCTTCTGATGTCTACTGGGACATTCCGATATCTCCAAACTCCTAATTCTTTCTGGTCTTTGAATCCTTTGATTTGAGTCTTCCAGATGAAAAGAGATTTCAAATGGAGGTTGAGCGCTTGAACCTCTTTCAAGCCAAGCAGGGTTCTGATTTCAAGCAAATTTGGTCTAATAAAAGACCAGAATGAGTCAAAAACTAAAAGGCATGGACGTTTATGAAGGCTGATTTCTTTCAATACACCTTGATTTAGAGAGGTGATGAGTATATCCAAACTCAGGCAGACTTTGTAAACATGAACCCTGAGGAAATATTCTTCATTTCTTGTGTCCTCCAACTCAAATCAGAAAATCATCACAAGATGAAAATCGCTTGTGAAAGGGCGTGTGAATTTCTCAAGACCTTGGTGTATGACTTCGGAAGAATTGATGCAGAAATCCACCCAATCCTCGCCAAGAAATTCAATTTGCATGATTTGGAGCTGGTACCAGCTTTCAACAATGGTGTTCAAGAAATGTCACTTGGGGAAACTAACTTTCCAGAGTTAGGAGTTGTCTACAAAATGGCTCAAGACGGTCCAAAATACTTTATTCCAGTGACCGCAATCCACCGACATACCAAGAAACAGTTCGAAACCATTTTGGATTCAATGCAACGCTCAAATCACACTACGGTTGAAGTCATATTTGAGATCTCAAGAAGAATTGAGTGGCTATTTGAAGTTAGGAAATTTTGGTGGATTCTCATTCGGTTCCTAAATCTTAACCAATGAACAAAAGATAGCTAAGAGGTCACTTTGGTGGAAATTGTTGATACAAAAAGGGACCCTCTTTAGCTAAAGGAACCAGAGCCTAATATGTTATTGATACTGCGATGAGAAGTGTTACCACAACCTTGTTTTGTCTACCGCAAGTGAAGATGTTGTTAACTGAAGTAAACTGTAACCCTATCCACTACCAAAGAGAAGAACGATCATCACTACTAACTTGGCATGTTAGCATAGTATTATCCAGTGAACCTTGCTTGGTTACTGAAGTCAGAAGAATAGTATTAATTTATTTCTCATGTATCTTTTCGGGCCTCTATAGATAGAGATTTCATTCATCTTTGTAAAAATACAACAACTTCTTATCTTTTTAACTTCATTGCAATACATATATCATGCTCTATATATCTCTATATCTTATCGGAACTCTCGAGTTCCTCTTTACCTTAAGTTGTTCTCATTTACTAACATGTATTTGAATGCAAATTATGTTATGAAACAACTTGGTGTATACTTGATATAACTTGTTGTCATTTATATTTCCTTTACATTTTTGCACTTTACATTTCCGCATCTAACAATCTAATTCTTTTAACTTTTATTATTTTTTGAGCTGATAAGATCCTTGAGATTAAATTATTCTGCAATTCATACTATTATACTAATGTTTGTTCAAGTGTTTCTCTATTTTTTTTTCTCTCAACACTAGGAGCCGCCTCCTGGTCTTTCATACATAATTCCAAGGGATAACCCCTAGGTCATCCTACTATACATAAACCAAATGGGTCGGCATTGGTGCCTTCAACCCATACAAACAGTGAGGAGACTCACCTTGAATGCTGAAACTCACTGCACGAAATCCTTATTTGCTTCCTTGAGAACTCCTCGAGCTATCAATACCAAAATATCACCAAATTAGCAATTGGGTCCCAAACCATGATCCATAATCCATACTTGGTGTAAAGTGGCCCATTTACCCCTGGCCCATCAATACTCACAACTATGGTCCAAAGCTATAAGATCTATAACGGCCCACTAGTGACCTAATTTTCCAAATAAGGCCCAATCCCATATGGGTCTTATCCTAAGCCCATATATTCCTCCAATACACTCCAGGTTACTCCCACGCCCATAGGGACAAACTTGGTCAAATGCATATGTCAAGGGTAAAAGTCAATGCCAAAGTCAACGGTTCAGGTGAGCCAACTCGCTGAGCTGGTCCTTAAACTCGTCAAGTCCATTCCCGAGTCAGAATCGCAATATTACGATACAATTCATCGAGTTTTCCTACAACTCATCGAGTTCCTGTACTTTTCAACAGACTCGAAACAACCCCAATCGAACTCGTCGAGTTCCCCTATGAACTCATCAAGTTCTTCGATCTATTAACCTATTTAACGCATTAAGCCCTTTTTCTTGAATTCCAAGGCTCCAAACTTCAAATACCCATCCATAGAGATGTCTAGGAGGATAAAGTTTCCAACTTTACTCCTAATGATCATCCATGAGGCTACAAACTCAAACCCTAAGTCCTTTAAGGAAGGTCTTTACCCATTAAACCCTTAAACTCTCATTTCAATGTCCGAAAACACAGATCCGATGTCTAAGGGTGCACTAATCATGTAAAGTTTCTAACTTTACGTCCATGCATTCTTGAAAAGCTCTCTAAGGTCAATTTAGGCTTCATAATAAACATATGGTAATCATGGGACCTAGCGACCAATAAAGCATGCAACTTTGAGCTTCAAGAGATCCTTTAGGGGTCATGTCTACCTCCATTAACCCTTGGAAACCTCTTCTCTTTGGACCTTTTGATCAAGCCCTAAAACTCAAGCTAAAACTTCAAGAAAAAGAGATATAGTAAGATATATGCTAAGGTGACAACTTTATACCTCAAAGATACAGCTCTTGATGAAGGGTTTCAGGAACTAGGGTCACTCCTCCAGGCTAGGTGCTTCCCTCTTCTAGTCTCTTTCAAGATTCACCACCAAATACTCTTTATGAACTCACAACACTCAAAAATGGCCTTAGGTTATTCACGTTAGGGTTGTGGATAATGGAGTATGGAAATGAGGCCAGACCCTAGAGCTTAAGTTGTTTAAATAGGGTGAAAAATCTCGAAATTAGGGTTTCCAAATCTCTATCCAACTCGTCGAGATGATCCTTCCCAACTCGTCGAGTTGGTCTTCCAAAAACATGCGGCCCAACTTTCCAACACGTCAAGATTATTGCCTAAACTTGAAGAGTTGACCTGAAGAAAAGGGGGTTTTACTTCAAAAATTAACCTTTTAGATTCCATGTAACACCCGGTTTTGAAAGTGTTCGATTATGGTTTCGGAGGCCAAGGGTATAAGCGTAATTTGGCGATTTGGCCGTTTATAGGTATTGGGTTTTATTTGGAAGGTTTTAAGGCTTGTTTGTGTAGCTAAGAGCGTAGAGTTTCTCGCCACCTTCTCGTGGATATAAGGTTAGTGGAAAACGGACCTCGGATGAGGAAGTTATGTTTCTAATTTTAGCAATATGGATTTGATTCTTTCGTTTATGGTAGTATCAAAATTTACAAAATAAGGAAAGATTCTCATCACCCAAGTTTCAATTGGATAGAAACTTGGAATCATGCAAGTTGTATTGTATGATGAATGAGATTTTTCATTTTTGGTAAATTAAGACTAATTCATTGTTTACATGTATATGTGAGTTAAGTGAAGGACTAAGGGATCGAGTACACATTCTTGTGCACTGGTCAAGGTCCACAACAAAGATCAATTAGACTATTCATCATGATTTACTAATGTTTAGTAAATTTTGTTATGCTTACAAGTTTAAGTATAATTCTGAAACATTGGAAATGTTTCAATGTATGGCAGAACGAATGAGAAGAATCAATTTAGGCAGAAAGATAAAAGTTTCTCCAATATGAAAAGATGGGAGAGTACTTTAGTTTTATGATCATCTTAATGATTATGGAAAACCATATCACAATTGATCCTCTAAGGACATCTTAGTGCATTCGTGTGGCTAAGAAGAGGAATCATAAATTGTTGAAATGGTTAAATCAAGAAGATGAGTCATACTTCATTCCAAAACAAGTCTTAGAGTCATACTCCGAGATTGTAACCTTGAGTGACATAATCATAAGAAGGTTTAAAACACTCATCAAATGTAGAGTAAAATATTTTAGCTCTTGTACATTTGAAATTGGTATGTTGTGATGTCTTTGTAAGGAGAAAGACCAACTAAGACCAATTATGTGAAGTGTTTATCTTGATAAGAATCTACACTAACTTTTGAATATTTGTTTGTCAAGGAGTGATCCTTGACAAGAGAATCTTAAATTTCAATAGGTTAGTAGGAGTCTTAAAGATCTTGACAAGTTTCAAAAACTAATCAAGAGTAAGAACATATTGTTTATCACTAGCACACGACTTGAAGTTTATAACCTGTCGTGTTGACATGTTCTTATTTCTTTGCCCATTCCAGTTAAAGTTGACAATGCATGTGAGTTCTATGTGTTCTTAGTTGTTTGCATAACTACTTGGAAGTAATGGTAGGCACTTATGTTTCCAGGTGGCAAGAAATTAAGATTGAACAAGTTCAATCCATATGAGTTAAGATTTGTCACTAACCTTGTCTTTTGATTATGGTTTGACAAATTCACATGGATAGGAACACACACACACCATAAAATCTAAGTTTCATAAGGTTTCTCTTCGATTCATGAAAATGATGGTGAGGAAACGCTTTCACTAAGTAGATTTTACGGAGATAGCAATAGTGATATTTGTATTTTCAAATTCGGTTATGATTATGGCACCCCCTTTCATAATTCGAATTGTGAGAAATGACAAAAGGTCTAAACATTTTAGACTTATTGTTGTAAGTTCTTAAATTGTTTATAAACACATCTGAGTTATCTAAGGAAAGGTGTATTAGTTTGAGAAGCCTAGATAAAGTCTTATCGGAGCATCTCGTATCAGAAATCTGAACTTTGGTAAGAAAGTCAATGAAATATTAATTTCTAGAAGTCCAACTAATTTCTAACTACATGTCAAAGCTAGTGGGAGCATAAGTGTTATGCTAGTAAGATAATAATTATTCTGCTAGTGGGATCATAATCAATTATGGTGAACGTTGAAAGTTAGCAATGTTAATTATAGAAAACAAAAGTTTCAATTTGCAAGTTGTAGAGCTTGAAAAGTAGTTTTGCTATAATTAAGGAAAAGGAAATTATACTTCATTTCAATTCTAAAATCTTAGATTTAGATTTTTATTACATTTAGTCATATATATATATATATATATATATATATATATATATATATATATATATATATATATATATATATATATATATATATATATGAATGTTATATTGGAATGGTTCAACATAAGGAAATTATGTATATAGTGATGGGTTTTGGTCATAAGACATCCTATGTGCTCATACAAACCCTATTGATTGGATCTGGGTTTCTCTATTGTACATGCTTTGAATCCAAGACTATAAACCCTAATTCTAGCATTTAAGTAATCATATTAATATGTAATTAGGTTTATAATGTTACCTTGATTGTTATGTAGCAATAACAATCCCAAATCTCCTTGTAATGACTTTGGAAGGCTTAGAGTCACAAGTGTCACTCCTCTAATGGTTTACAAACACCATAAGCAAGAGGATGAAGAGGAGAGAGGATGGAGGCTACCAAAACTCGTGTAAAACCCTAGCAAGAATCTTAGACACGTTATTGAGCCTTAAGGGGTCTTTATATAGTTGGGCTATTAGGGTTATTTAACAAGGAAACCCTAATTTGGATGCTTAAGCCCTAAGCAACCCATAGACTCCTTTTATCAAGCCCTTGGACGATTTCTTTATGGGCTTCCCCATAGAATTCGTCCAACCCTTGATACAAAGCAATCCATGGCCCAAATTGCAATTATCTTATAATTACAATTCCAGTCCCTTAAGTTTAATTTAATATCTTTTAGTCACAAAACTAATTACCAATTAATTATTGACTAATATTAATTAAACAATATGATTTCTCCTTTAATATATTATTCCCATAATATATTAATAAATCATATTTAATCCTTTGTCTCCATAATTCATCCTATCAAGTTGCTTTGGTGAAGGCAACCCAAAAGGACCATGCACCATCGGGTCAAGTACATACCGAAATAGTTATGGACTTAGACACTAATCCAACAGTCTCCCACTTGGATAAGTCTAACAACTATTCTACGTATGACTTCAGATCCTGATCTGCAATCATAGCTTTCCAAAGCCGCTGTCAACTCTTATCATATCAGATACGCGTGTTCTTAGATAAGGGATCATATATTCCTCTATTCTAGATATCGTATGAGATATGATTTCAAATCATTCTCTTTGTACTACTTCTCGATTTCTGATTTATGACGACTGACTAATTGAACGAATCAAATTAGCCCTAGCCCGGCCGAGCATTTACGTTTGTCATCACTAAACCATCGAGGGGCCCAAAGATATCGCTTTTATTCTTTGAATAAAAGGAACGGATAAACTTTGATACAATGCTTGCTTGCACTCACTCACTGAATCACACACAACAATATGTTTTATAACACCAAGTTACTAGTGCGTTTTCATATTATCAATGTGCAACCGATTAGCAAGATACAACTCACACATCTCGGTTTCAAGAATATAAGATGTTATCGTCTCACCAATCACTCGTAATACAATTCATGGAGTGATCCAAGTGAGTGTGGGTTTAATCCAATGCTCAAATCATATTCATAAGCACTCATGAACGTTGTAGCAAACATTTGCTTATGTCTAATGCTCTTTAGACAATCCACACACCAATTCACGATAGTCTTCATTCATATCTACTTCCAACATATGAATGACTGTGGCCCGTTCGAATAATTCGATTATTCTTAATAAACTCAATTACTCTGGAAGTCAAAACATGCAAATGTGAAACACAAGAATAATACTAATCCCATATGGCCTCAAACCTTTGAGTATAAATAAAACCCCTTTTATTTATCACCATATCGATTACTCATTATTTGTCGTTTCGGGTAATCAACTTCTTACTTGAATTATTACACTTGTCCCATGCTCCTAGTATGCACACAATGTTTACCTATGGTTCTTACTTTGTGAAATAGATCACATTGAACACATTTCCAATCATTCTCATTTCACAACTCCAAATCCTTTTTCATAAGTGAAAGAATATCAAATTCTTGCTACTTATAGAATATGCTAGATTCTAACATCCTATGCAATGATTCTTTCATAATGTCACTGCACCAAAGTCACAAAGACTATTGCCAATGATATTACAAAGTCCTCTATCAGAGATTGTTACAAGACAATTCCTTAGATACGATGTCTCTCACTCAAAGTACATTCCTTTGAACATCCTTTTGCATAAATGTTTCTAATCTAGTCATATATTTTCAATATTTACTTCCCAGTATGGACACGCTTCCATATGTTCCATATGACGACTCATTTCTTAATAGAATCTTATCTATTCATAATAATGTCGATATGGTCCATCCAATATGAGAACATTTCCATATCTTCCAATACTATACTTCCAACTACTCACAAGCGACCAATCCTCGTCGAACTTTGGATTGTCCTTTGATAGTTGTTTAATTATTTTAGTCAAAACCAATTCTAGTCCTTTTTCCCTCTAAATGCGCTAGACATTTGGAAAATTTTAGAATGGTCAAATATTAAAGCATTTGCAATCGATCCTATACCCGAAGCATATGGGACACGATGCATAATTTTTTATTTGCTATGTTCTCAAAATTCGAATTGTGAAGAGGAATGTCGTAATCATAATCGAAATTTTAAGAACACACAATGTACCTTTGACTAAATTTATTAACATTTATCAACCTAAGCCTTTAGATTTGAAATGAAGCATAATATTCTCACCCTTAATTATAGCAAAACAACTTTACAACCCTTACGACTTTGCAAGGTATAACTCTTGTTTTCTATAATTAATATTGCCAACTTGCAAAACTTTCCATAATAATCATACAATCATAACTTTTATGCTCCCACTATCATGATGATTACTATAAAACATAACACTTATGCTCCCACTAGCTTCGACATGTATTCATAAACGTCTTAACTTTCAGAAAGACAATACCTATTGAATTTCTTAAGTCCATGTTTCTAATACTTAGTGCTTTGATAATATTTTATCAAGGCTTCTTGAACTTATACACCTTTGCCTTAGATAGTTCATATGTGTGTCTTAACAATTAAGACTAATTGTCAAACCTCACAATTCAAATTATGGAAAGGGATACCGTAACCATGATCGAATTCGAGAATGCAATTTTACAATCACTATCTTTTTAAAATCTTTCTTAGTGAAAGCATTTCCTCACAATCATTTTCATGAAGGAGGAAATCTTATGACACTTAGATTTAAATGGTGTATTTGTTCCTATCCATGTGAATTTGTTAAAACCAAAGTTTACGACAAATTCAAACTCATATGGACCGAACTTTCTTAATCTTGATTTCTTGCCTTATGGTAGTACAACTGCCCACCACGTCTTCCAAGTAGTTAAGCAGCTCACCTTTTTCTATCAATGTACCTTTCATTGATTAAGGTGCCTTGCCTTTTATGCGTTCAAAATGAGAACTCAAAGGACTCACATACATAATTAACTCAATTGGAACAGCACAGACTCAAAATATTCTCAACACGATAGGTTGTAAACCTCAACTCGTGTGCTAGTGATGATCGATAAGGTTTATTTGATTTGTTCTTGAAACCTTTCAAGACCATTAAGACTCCCACTGACTCCTTGACATATAAGACTCTTTTGTCAATAAACATTTGTTGACAACCAAATATTCAAGAGTTAGTGTAGCTTTTATCAAAACACTTCATAAATTTATCCAAGTTGGTCTTTGTCTTATTCAAGACCTCACAACTTTCCACATTTTATAAACCTTTAATACTTTTCACTCATTGCCACAATCTTAACTTTAAGACTTGTTATTGGAACGAAGTATGATAGACTTCTTGATTTTTCCATTTCTTCAATTCTTGATTCCTCTTCTCAAACATACAATTGTACTACGACTTACTTAGAGGATCAATTGAGATATGGTTCTTAATCATTAAGACCTATCATGAAGCATAAAAGGTACTCTCCCTTCTTCTTAGAATGGAGAAACTTTTATCTTTATGCCTACTTGACTCGTCTTATTCGTTCTGCTATTGATTTAAACATTTTTAATTAATTTAGAATTACACTTAATCATATTTACTAAACCCTTAGTAAATCATGACGAATGTCTTTGTTACTCTTATGGTGGACTTTGATCAACACGCAACTTTGTGTACTTGATCTCCTAGTCCTTGACTTGACACTTTGTCAATGAATTAGTCTAATTTCCAAAATATGAAATTTCTCATTCATCGTGCAACCAAGTTGCATGATTCCAAGTTTATGTCCAATTGAAACTTGGGCAATGAGAAACTCTCCCTATTTGGTAAATTCTTGACTTTCCATAACACAATAAGAACCAAATCCATTATTGATAATAATAGAAACATTTTAACATCAATTTTTCATACACGCCATTGTAAGGATAAATAAATAAAATTTAAAATCAAAATTTATTTTATTGCGGAAAAATTTGTCCTTACAATGCAACTCCTTGAAAAACTTATGTTAATACATCTTTCTTAGAAATCTAATTCTAACTCTAAGTAGTAGCTCAAGAATCTAATCTTCGAGAAACGCGATCGAAATCCATTCCTTCACGGTTAGATTCTGCTCACTTCTTCCCTTAAGCTTCCTTTCTTTTCTTCGATCTTACAAGACATCAACTGTAATCTTATCACATTATGTATTAAGAATCTAGAATAGAAGCTTAAAAGAGTTATTTAATGGATTTTACCTATATTAGAGCCATACGTTTCGACTCTCCCATCTCTTAGATCTCTTAGGTAAATAGGGCAGCTTCGTCTCCAATGCCCCTTCTCTTGGCAATAAAAGCAAATTGACTCTTTTTGGAACAGGACATGGAACTACTTCAGACATCGCCTTTCTCTTATGATCAATCTTTTCAATCATAGCATGTCTTTCGTTGCCATTGTCTATATCCATAGAGGTCTCGAAGGCAGATTCACCAATCAACTTTGCTTTTCTATTGCGCCAAACCATTGCTGATTCAGCAGCAATAAGCATATAGGTGAGATCTATAAGGGCCACGTTGCGGTTCATCATATAGTACACTCTTACAAACTCACTATATGAGTTAGGAAGTGACTGAAGAACCCAATCAACAACCATTTCCTCACAAACAACGGATCCTAACATTCTTAACCTATCAATGTGTGACTTCATCCCTAGGACGTGTGCACACACCGACTTTCCTTCTTTATGTTCACTTGCCAAAAGGGCTTGAGTGATCTTGAACTTTTCAAGTCTTTGAACTTGTGGGTTAGGGAGAATAATTGGAGGAGGAGGAGGAAGTGAAGCATGATCTCTTGTTCCTCGATCGAATCGTGGAATATCATCTTCATGTGGAATGCTTGTTCCACGGGATTTGGGAAGACCATAGTTGTCGAACTTTGACATCTACAAAACGGGAGAAAAAACGAATTCAATTTAGTTGATAGATTGAGTCCTTAGTAAATCACCCAACTGAAATACTAAGGCTAGGACCCAACACAATATTCTACAACTCGGGAGAGGGATGCCGTAACCCTAATTGCAGAATATTTGAAAGTAAGTGAATGACGATTCACTAATTTCCACCAAGAAAAACGAAAAAGAAATTTAAGTTTTAAATCTATGAAAACTCCTATATCCTTTGAGATTCATTGAACTTTCAATGGCATGTTTAAGTCTCGATATGCCCCTCTTGTTTGTGATTGGGATGCCGAGGATCACAAAGCGGGTGTGAATAACCATGCAAACTTACATGGTGCCCTCACATGTTACAGTCACCTATTCGATGTGCCGGTAAACCACACACGCTCCACCGAACTATGACAAACATTGAGTCACCCTTTGCTACCTTTGCTTAGAACCATTTAGTGTGTCGGTAAACCACACACGCTCCACTAACGTCTTCGCAAGGGCACAAAGTGTAATTTCATGGAATTGCATCAATTCACTTTTTCCTATGTAACTAAGATTGGGAATTTGAAAAACATTTAGTTACTTTGTATTTCATTATACTTATAATGGAAGGTTTTGTCCTATCCTACCCGTTCGGCTAATGACCCTCCACTAGTCAAGAGTGCGGTGGGTAAGAGTGGATACCCATTCAATCGCCATTTTATAGGTAATTTCCTTAAACACCCCTTATAGACCAGCTTCGTGAATGAGGCCTACTAACGGTAAGACTGACTTTTAGTTACACATATATAATGTTAGACTTTTAATGTTATATATAGTATAGGGTGTATTTTATAACTTTTAAAATACTATGTGGTTAACTTTAACAATTACACTTTTAATTTAATTAATTGGTTAACCTAAACTTTTATGGATTTATTAAATCTCTTTTAACTATACACCTTAATTAATTAATAAAACCATAATGGTGTATTTGAACTTTTCAAAACTAGGGTTTTAGAATTTAACATTCCTAATTAAACTTTTTAATCAACTTTTAAATTCCAAAACTTGAGGGCAAGTTTTGAAACATTTCAAAACATTATGGTTTAGAATTTAAATATACATCAAAATTAAATTATTTAATCAAAATTTAAATCCCAAAACTTGAGGGCAGGTTTTGAAACCTTTTTCAAAACATTAGGGTTTTAACTATTTAAATTTCAAAACAACAAAACTTTTGGGTTCAAATTTAAACTATAAAACCTAAAGGGGAAAATATGAAACTTTTCATAACAACAAGGATCAAATAACAAATAATTTTAAATTAACATTTAATCACATAATTATCCATATTTGATTTATTTAATGATTTCTAGCAAAACAATTTATCAATTTACTCAAAATAATTAATCAATTATCTTATAAGGAAACAATTATCTTATTAATTGATAAATATCTTCATTTAGATCAAAAATATAGTCAAATATATCATATAATCGGATTAATATTGATCTAACATGATAAGGTAACTATCCATATGCAAAAACAGCAAGAAATCCCGAGATAAGCATTATCTGACGAGTTGACTCGTCGAGTCACCCTGGACTCGGCGAGTGCAGCTATGGACTCGGCGAGTCCAACCTCTAATACACCAAAAAACGAATTTTTAAGATATACAATGCATCAATACAATTGAAACCATCCTAGTCTCTGATACCACTAATGGGTTTTGGTTATAAGACATCCTATGTGCTCATACAAACCCTAATGCTTGGATCTAGGTTTCTCTATTGTACATGCTTTGAATCCAAGACTATAAACCCTAATTCTAGCATTCAAGTAATCATATTAATATGTAATTAGGTTTATAATTTTACCTTGATTGTTATGTAGCAATAACAATCCCAAATCTCCTTGTAATGACTTTGGAAGGCTTAGAGTCACAAGTGTCACTCCTCTAATGGTTTACAAACACCATAAGTAAGAGGATGAAGAGGAGAGAGGATGGAGGTTACCAAAACTCGTGTAAAACCCTAGCAAGAAGCTTAGCCACGTTTTTGAGCCTTAAGGGGTCTTTATATAGTTGGGCTATTAGGGTTATCTAACAAGGAAACCCTAATTTGGATGCTTAAGCCCTAAGCAACCCATAGACTCCTTTTATCAAGCCCTTGGATGATTTCTTTATGGGCTTCCCCATAGAATTCGTCCAACCCTTGATACAAGGCAACCCATGGCCCAAATTGAAATTATCTTATAATTACAATTCCAGTCCCTTAAGTTTAATTTAATATCTTTTAGTCACAAAACTAATTACCAATTAATTATTGACTAATATTAATTAAACAATATGATTTCTCCTTTAATATATTATTCCCATAATATATTAATAAATCATATTTAATCCTTTCTCTCCATAATTCATCCTATCAAGTTGCTTTGGTGAAGGCAACCCAAAAGGACCATGCACCATCGGGTCAAGTACATACCAAAATAGTTATGGACTTAGACACTAATCCAACATATAGAAATGTTAATTACATTCTCAAAAATTTGATTATGATTATGACATCCCTCTTCATAATCAAAATTATGAGAACATGGAAAATAGAAATGTTATAGCAAAAGACTAATCAAGTATCGCGTCTTTATGTTAGACATTATGAATCGTGTCCCATATGCTTTGGGTATAGGATCGATTGTGTATGCTATAATAGTCTTGTGTTCTAATTTTTTCCAAATTCCTAGTGCATGAAGAGGGGAAAAGGAGTAGAACCAATCATGACTAAAGTGGGTGAGAAACTATTAAGGACAATCTAATGTTCGTCAAGGATTGGTCGCTTAAGGAAAGTTAGAAGTATAGTAATGGATGGGAGTTGAAGAACACATGAGAAAGTTAGAAACTTTTATGCGAGAGGGATGTTTAAAGGAATGTACTTTGAATTTGAGACTTCATTTCCATGGAATTGTCCTGTAACAATCTCCAAAGGAATATTTTTTAATATCATTGGTCAAGTCTCTATGACTTTCGTTACCTAGACATTACAAAAGAATCATTGCATTATAGTTTAGAATCTAACACTTTGTAGCAGTGACAAGAATTTGGAATTCTTACACTTGCAATAAGGATTTGGAATTATGAAATGAGCATTATTGATTTTTTTTTCAATTTATCTATTTCACAAAGTAAGGACCATATACAAACATAGTGTGCATGATTGGAGCATGACATAACTATTGTTTAGACAAACATAGTGTGCTTGCTTGGATCATGGCATAACTATTGTTTTAATTCAAGTATTAAGTTGATCATTCGAAACATTATACAATGAATAATGAGTAATCAATATGACTCAAAAGTTTTGGGGCCATATAGGATTAGTATTATTCTTGTGTTTCACCTTGCATGTTTTGACTTCCCGAATAACCAGGTTATTCAAACCATCCACAGTTGATCATACTTTGGAAGTAGGTATTGAGGCAAAAATTTCATGAGTGGGTCTGTAGTTCGGCTAGGACATAGTTGTAGTGTTCATGAGTGCTCTTGGAATAAGATTCGAGTATTGGATTCAACCCACGCTCATCTGAATCACTTCATGGATTTTATCACAAGTGATTGTGAGATGATAATATCTTATATTCTTGAAACAGAGACATGCGAGTTGTAGTTGTGAGTTGGTTGCACATTGACGTGTGTAAAAGCACCAATAACTTGGTGTTATAAAACATATTGTTGTGTGTAATTTGGTGAGTAAGTACAAGAAAACATTTGGGTTGAAGTTTATCCATTCCTTTTACCCCATGTGGATAAAAGCGATATATGTGGGCCCCTTAATGATTTAGTGATGAATTGGAAATCGATCGTCATAAATTGGAAATCGGGAAAAAACTGATGGATAGAGAGAATGATTATAATCCATGTCTCGGTCCATACGATATCTAGAATGGAAGAATATATGATCCCTTATCTAATGGACACGTCATACACTTGGTCAGAGTTCAACAATGGATTTTAAGAGCTACGATTGCTAGTCGGTTTGTGGAGTCGTACATGCAAAAATAGTTATTAGACTTATCCAAGTGGGAGACTGTTGGATTAGTGTCTAACTCCATAACTATATTTGGTATGTACTTGACCCGAGAGTAGCATGGTCCATTTGGGTTGCATATCATCGGGACAATTTGATAGGATGGACTTTTGAGAAGAGGTTATTTATGATTTTTTAATATATTATAAGTTCTAATATGTTGATATGAAATCATATTATTTAATTAGAGTTGATCAAGAATTAGGTTGGAATTAATTTTGTGATCAAAAGAGACTAATTAATTATATGGGGATTGATTATGTAAATCATTCATTCTTGTAACGTGGACTTATGATCCATAGTACTTTATGTTGGGCTAAATCCATGTGGTGACCCATGGATGATCCATGGAGGTTTAAACCCATGGAGAATGAAGAATATGGAAATTCATGCACATTAGGGTTTACATGGTGTAACCCTAATGTTGCCACACTATATAAGAAACCCTATCTCATAAAATTAGCCCATGCATGTGTTCTTGGAGAGCCATAGCCGATTTTTAGTGCAAGAATTCTTCTCTCAAGTTATCCTTTGTCCTAGATGTGTTGTGATTCCATTTGAGGCATTCATGTTATTGGTGCTAAGCTCTTAAAGGTTTAACGCTTCCCACTACACTAAAAGGTATGTCACCTACCTTGTGTTTCATGTTGTTTATGGTCCATTGTATGATAGTTAGGATTATGCTTTGGAATATTGAACATATGCATGTATAATAGAGAAAACATAGATCCAAAGCATCTAGGGTTAGATGTACACTATAGGAGTGTTAGAATGCTCAAAACCCTTCAGTTCCGTTGGTATTCAAGAGTTGTACTGCTTTAGTGTTGGTTAGTTTTGGAACACTAATAGTGATAAGCGTTGGTTTCTAGCATATTCATCATTAGACGGTAAGAAGGATTGGTAATCCTTCCAGTCTTGTGTGTTGTAAGATGTTAGTCAAATCAAAGTGGGGGAGAATCATTCAGACATCCTGGAACAGAAGTAGATACGAAACTAGGATGATTTCGCATTACTGTTGAAGAAGAAGATGGCCCAAGTCGTTGTTGGGTCAACGAGTGTATGACTTAGGAGTTTAGGAAACTTCCGAATGTTGGGTTCGCATCTTCTTGGTGTTTGAAAGCTGGTGTTGGGGAATCGGGTTGGGGATTCCCGTCAGGACGCACGTTCAATCACGATGCTAGACCGCATGAGTGCTCGAATTTAGATGAATATGGATTGGTAATCAGCAGTAAGACTATGGTCAGCGGTTGAGTTAGCATGGGAAGTGTTGTAAGAGTACGGGATAACCGTAGTATTCACCAACAACCAGATGGCATGGAAAGTATTGTACGACTATGAGGCAGCTGTAGCATTCTTCATGCAGTCAGATAATGTATGAGAGTGTTGTTTGACTATGTAATAAGTCGTAGCATTCACATATTCATTCAGAAAAGCTAGGCCCGTGTGGGCCAGTTCGTAGGATCATAGAAAGGCCATACCAGGATCAGAATCAGGAAGGATAGGTTGTTGGGATTCGAGGTGGAGTTGTGTGATGTGCGTAAACTCGCTTAGTTTTAATCCTACTTTTAGTTGTAAAATAAACAAACAAAGGTAGTGTACCTATCAATTGTGGAATAGTTCAAGCAAGTAGGGTATCAAACATATGGAACGGCAAATTAAAAATAAAAACTAATTCTATCTAAATTAATTAATAAGTAGAGGGTTTTCTCTAGTTTTACAAGACTAGAAACTTACTATTACTTAATCTAAAAACTAGAAAAATAAAGAATTAACTAGATTCAATATTACGAAGGGACTTCTGTTTAGTTCAACACAATTGATCCTATGGTTGATTTCAAGGTAATAGTGCAATGGATTAATTCTTTTGTTGGTTACCAATTCAAGTGATTAGGTTCGCATTCACTACACTAATCCTTAGTAAATAAACTAACTTAAATAGTGATCAGTTGTCTAATTCAATTTAGTTCACTAGATTAATTATTCGGATTACTTTAGACTCACAATAGTTAATCAATTTGTTTTTTAATTAACTTCTTGTTGATGGTCATCACACAAGCTTGCGCATGAATTTACTTAATTTTCTTATTAATTCTAGTTTCATGTTCATTAATCCTAGACATATAACAAAGTAGTCACCAGGTATATGAGGTTGATAATCAAACGATGTTCATGCTATTTAATTACCTTCCTATTAATAGAAAATTAATTATCATTCACACACAAGGTTCTTTAGCAAACTAAAATAATAAATAAATCACCAACATTGAATTAATCCTACCAATAATCAAACCATAGTCTCAATTTTGTATCCCCAAACAGAAGTTAAGAGTTTTAGCTCATGATTGAAGTAAATAACAGCATAAAAACGAATTCTAATTGTCTAACCATAGTGGAAAACAAAAGATTAAGTATAACGATGAAATTTGCCTCAAATCTCCTTCGGGATTGAATTGTAGCTTCTATCTTCGTCTTCTAGGGTTTTTCTGGCCTCTGAATCGCAGCTACTTACTCCAGAATTGTCCCAGAAGTTTTTTTCCTCGATCTGAGAAGTTATCTATATATTTGCGTATCGACTCGTCGAGTCAGGTGGCGACTGGTCGAGTCCGTCTCACAATCTCCGTATGCGATAAGCATCTGGGTTCCCGAGTCATTATCCTCACTTGGACTCGCCGAGTAGTCGACCCTACTCGCCGAGTACGTGCTATTTTTGGTGTTTTTCTTCTTTATCCAATTCCCGAGCTCCTAACCGCTTCTCCTGCTTCCTTTTGCTTCTGAGCTTCATTTTTGGACTGAAAATACAATTCAAACACTTTTAAGTACCTTTTGTCCATGAAATGCAATAATTTAGCTAATAAATGAATAAAAATCTATACTTAATACAAACTAAATATGCACATATCAAAATACCCCACACTTGACTTTTGCTTTCCCCCAAGCAAAACTGAATTTTAAGACATTAGAATTATGTATAACAACTCCAATCTAACCTAGCCATTATGCCAAGACCGCAACGCATGCATTTGTGTCTAAAATTTTTCCTAAGGACCCCCCATACTCCAAATACTCACAATCCTCATAAACATTCACCCACTCACCCCGAACTATGCTCATTTTATGCAACCCTCCGAATCCATCCTCAGAAAACCTCTTACCCTCAAGGTATTTTTAATTGAGCAACCCAAGCATACATAATCTAGAATTACAACTTTTCGATACCACTATGGAGCTCTTTTGAATTCTTCACTTCCTTGATAATTTGATCTTTAATCTCTTTGAATTCACCACCTTGTATTGATTGATTTTTGGTATCTTCAACTTTTTGGATTTCTTGGAATTTTGATCTTTAGATCTTCACTTTATTTGCTCCAAAATTCTTACAACTTTTCTTGTAATTCTCTCTTTTTTTGTTTTACATGTATTCCTCACTTTTTGCACTCAAATCCCTACGTGATTAAGCAGGGGCGCTCAATCTCAACCTTTATTGGCTAACGATAACAATTTTCTTGGATACATTTCAAGTTTAGGCTGCTAAACGTATTGCATCCCTCAGGCTGAGCAAGGTCGTGTTTTTGTCTCATGATTTCACTGGAATAAGGAAGCCACAAATGCACTAGAACGTATATAGGCTCAACCAAACATTTGGGTTTTCATGCAATTATCAACATAATTCTAACATGGAATCCTAATTTTCTTTTACCAAAATTCGCTAAATTAAATCCCTAAGTCATATTTTTGGTATGCAACAGTTTTTTAAAATTTGCCTAAATTAAGATTCTAAATTTTCTAATATGTGACTAACCCCCTACCCCATACTTATTTTATGTGATGCCCTCATTGCATATTATGCAAAAATAAAAATGCAAATATAAAGAGAATCGAAACAAACTCCCCTGGGGTAGCAGTCGATAGGTTGACACTCTTCTTTCAAGCTCCAACTTCAATTGACTTTAGCCATGAAAACAGCGCATCCATGACTTGGGCATCAAAATCTCATGTGGCAACTCCAAATATGCAGGTAAAACAGTATACACTCTTCAAGAATCGATATGGAAGAATAAGTGGTCAAGTGGTACACTTAGCAGCATCAAATCAGCAGTCCTTTTGGTATAAAAATGATCGACTCGTTGAGTCATATATGGGACTTGTCGAGTACCAGCGCGACCATCTCAGAATGTGCGAAAATACAAGGCGACTCGTCGAGTCAGTTTAGTGCACTCGACGAGTAGGCCACTGGATGAAAAAATAGTATATTTTGCAATTGTTCCAGCCTCTAATAACTCTTCTAAACTCCTCCTCACTTCTAGACTCAATTGCTCATATCCCTAGGGACCGGACTCGACACTTTGACTTTAACGCTTCACTTCCTTAACTCTCTTTCACTCGTTATAACACCCTTTCTGTATAACTTTAAACCCTTCCTATGCAAGCATTCCTAATCCAATCCTGAAAATGACTAATGCAAACAATCATTAAGCAAAATAATAAAAGTCTTAACAACTTCATACACACCAAATAAAAATAAAAACGAAAATTGTTCGATAAAAACACAAATAAATTAATCTTCCTCCTCATCATCATCCGCGGTTGCTCCACTTCCACCTGCACCACTCCTTCGTGCAATAATCACGTCATCCCACGACGGAATAAATGGATAATTGCCATTATCAATATGTGGGATGTTGAAGTGGTCGAATAATTGGATGTGCGATTGATTGCTGAAGTTGATCCCACACGCCATTTGATCCTGTAGCCGCCTCATCTCCACATTGTACCAATCCATTGGTACTTCTTCATTTTCAACCGGAATCACCGGCGGCTCTTCCTGCACATCCCGTTCCCGTCTCGATCGAACCCTCCTTCCCGGTGCTTCGGGACCAACAACGGGATCATCATGCGGGATAGCATAATGACCAGCACCATAGTCTTCAATAATCCTGGCTCGCCGAAAAAGAATTGGATTGAATGGAGGTGTAGGAATCATCGTCATAAAGTTCCATTCACCACGGTTCATCAACCCAAATGAGTTGGCTAGTCGGGTGGCAAACATACCACCATTAATACGAGAGGTTTTGCGATCCTTAACCGCACCCTCCGATAGATATGAAGCCAAACACCAAGGAATGTTGCAAAAAATGTCGGGTGTAATAATGCTCCATAGATAGAAGACATCAAAGTTAGAAACCTTGTCATCATCCTTTCTTTGATTAATAGTGGATGAAATGAGACGATGTATAAGGCGGTGGGTAGGCGATCTAGTGCTCCCTTCTTGTGCCGACTTCGGAATATAAACTTTGTTGCCAATTGTGTTCCACCAACCTGTGCTAGTTACTCTGTCGGGAAACACCATGTGGGTTTGCTCCAAAAAGACCCGAAAGATAGTTGTTGAGACCAAGGGCTGGTCATAAATCCCCAATCGACAAGCAAGGTCGAGCACAGAACAGTGATGAAATTCACCCCCAAGGCAAAAACTAAAACTTGTTGGGTGATAACAATCCATTCCCCCCGTGAAAGACACCGTGGAGAAGAACTCTAAGCATAGCTCCAAATACACCGGCTCTTGAATTCGAAAGACCCGGCTCCACCCATCACAAATCATCGTTTCGCCTTCATGGGTGAACTCCTTCAAAAGATAAGGAGCTAACTCCTCTTCATAGCGAACACATTGTAACCACTCCCAATCTATCCTGTTAGGCATGTACACTTCTTTTTTTCTTATGTCAGCCAACTTCTTCTTCCACTTCCGCATCATTGAAGCGGACTCGATTCGTGGGAAGTTCAACCAAGGAAAGTCCTCTTGGTTTGCACTAGAACTCTGCCTCCTGTTAAACATACTTCTGCAAAACAAAGATACAAAAACCCAGAAACATAGATTATACTTAAAAACAGTCATGCACACGTTTCCCCGACTCGACTCATCGAGTCCATGTATGACTCGGTGAGTCGCATGAACTGCACAAGTTAGTCGGCGGGTTGACTGAAAGATTGGACCATGAAATCTGCAAATCACTTCAAGGGTTTTGTCTAGGCATATGTATATAAGGTATTAGGCAAGAATAAGCAGGAAAAACATCATAATCCATGAAGAATAAAAACCCTAGAATTTACTATTTGTCAAAATCGAGTTTTTCTATGCAATGTCCATCTTAGATACTCTTAAAATCATACTTTTAATAGAAAAGAAGAAGAAATTAGTCACCTTTCTTTGATGAAACTTGAAAAATGTTGAAGAACAATGAAGAGAAAGATGAAAGCTTGAGAGAGAATGGAGAAAGAGGTACACGGCGAGTGGGTGATATTGTTTAAAAAAACGATTCTTTTAGGGTTAAAGAAGTTGTAAAAGTAAGTCTTATTATTATTTTTTCTGTGAATAATACCGACTGGTCGAGTCGGGGTCAGACTCGGCGAGTCTGGTCGCGATGCATGTTTTTTTCTGAAATCTTTACGGACTCGTCGAGTCACGGTTAGACTCGGCGAGTCTCTTGCAAAAAATCCAAAATTTTTAACACTTCTTGTAATTTCTTTAGAAAAGAAATTTTTTTCACCCCACACTTAGTCCATACGCACTCTCAAGCGGACATATCCGATGAATTGGAAGATTAAAATTCTAAAAACGAAGAAAATACAAACAAAACTAAAGGTAAAAGAAAGCAAACTCTAAATAACGGGTTGCCTCCCGCCAAGCGCTTCTTTTTAAGGAGTCGTTAGCTGGACTCCTTCCCGTCTACATCTCGACATCTTCTAGCATCGGGAATTCACACCTTATCTTTTGTGGTTTGTACTTTGTCTTGTAAGCATGAACCTTCTTTTTATAAGCCCGTTTTAATTCCTCTCTCTTCTTTATTACAGCATCATCCTCGGCTGCTTGGGCTTCTTTTCTCCTCTTTTTCTTCTTCACCCCATTCTTTTTCGCCATCTCTTTCACCTCCTTTTTAGTAAACTTAAGTACTTCATATTCTGTGAAAGTTCGTGCTCTAGGTTTGGTATTGAATGGTTGATCAACCTCCACTCTCCTATCCATTGCCTTCTCTTCTTTTTCTACGTTTAACCCATCTACAAGCGGAATTGCATCAAGAATTGCAATATGGGCGTGTTGGACTTTCATATCCATCTCACCTTCTGGTGTTTGTTCTTCTAAAGAATCATGAAAAATATCCATGCCCCGAAGATGCAGAGAATTAGCAACAAGCAGATTGAAGTTGTCCGAGTTGTTATCAAATTCGTCTGGACTCGTCGAGTCCAATAGAGTGACTCGGTGAGTCTGGTCGTATTCCATCTTTTCTTGAGTGTTTTCTAAATTGCCTCCTTCCAGTAGCTTTTCTAACTCCTGCAAGTCCTTTTTAACATCTCCATCCTCTCCAGAATGTAGCAGAAACTTGCTTGGGTCTTCTTTTTGCAAAAGTTCAAGTTCTTTTTGTAGTATCTCATCATCTAAATCGATAAATGAGATCTCTTCTCTCCCTTTCACTTCTTGCTTGACTTCTGGTATAGCTTTGAATACTGTTGACTCGTCTCCTACCCTTAATGTAAGTGTAGACTCACATACATCAATTAAAGCACACACGGTGTTTAAAAATGGCCTCCCCGAAATAATTGGAACTTCGGGGTCTTCTTCCATATCTAGCACCACAAAGTCTACTGGAAAGATGAACTTGTCAACTTTAATGAGAAGATCCTCGCAAACTCCTCTTGGATGAATTGTCGTCTTGTCAGCCAGATGGATCTTCATGTTTACCGGTCTTGGCTTTGGTAAGTTCAGTTTCTTGAAGAAAGAAAGAGGCATCAGGTTGATGCTTGCACCGGAATCGGTCAACGCTTGAGTGACAAATGTGTTTCCAAATTGACACGGAATTATGATACTTCCCGGATCGCCCTTCTTTTCGGGTAACTCACTCAACATTATTTTTGTGCAACTTCAGCTAAGTCTTTCCTAGCAGCAAAGAGACCTTTTAGTAAGTTGAAGTACTTGGGTGTCGTAAGCATCGTCTCTACAAATGGCACATTGACTTCGAGGTCTTTAACATGCTTCATAAAGGCTTTATAAGCTTCCACTTTTTCCACAGGCATGGCTTTGATTGGGAATGGCAGAGGGGGATTGTATGGCTTTAAGTGGATGGTAGTTCTGTCTTGTACGCATGGACTCATCGAGTCCATTTGAGGGACTCGGCGAGTCGGGTCGGGTTTAGCTGGAACCGACTCTTCTGTCTTCTCTGTCTTGCTATTAGAGACCCTCTATGCATGTGTGAATTTTTTTTCACAGCTGGAGGTTACCATACTCACATTTTCCATTCTTGGATTATTCTCGGTGTTACTTGGAAGTTGGCCCGGTCTTCTTTCATTCACTTGATGTGCAAGCTATCCCAACTGTTTCTCAATGTTGAGAATGGATGCCTGCTGATTCCTTAACATATTTCTGGTCTCTTGCATTGCTACATCGTGATCATTGTGTCTTTTTTCGGACGCGGTTATGAATCTAGTGAGCATTTCTTCTAAATTGGCTTTCTTTTCCATCACTGGATCTTCCTTTTGATAGAATCCCCTCTCCATCTGCTTGTATTTCTCCTCCTTAGCCTTTTTATATTCTTCGTATGGGAGCCATTCCTTCTTCGGTTTCCTCCAATCTTCGTCGTATCTATCGCCACTAGAGTAAAACACTTGAGCCTTCTTATTTCCATTTTCGTCTAGATCACAATCCTTGGTGAGGTGGGCCCTCTACAATTCTCACATCCAACTCGAATAGCATGGATTGTTTGATCCATTTTTGTCATCCTTCTATCTAGACTATCGAGCTTAGCTATTACCGCCGCCATGCTATCATTCACCGAGTTCACTTCTCCCCGACTTACTTCATTTTTCGGATTGTGGTATTCTCTAGAATGCTTAGAGAATTCCTCAATTAACTCCTTGATTTTCGGAGGTGGCTTTCTGGTGAGCGGGCCTTGTGAATCGATCAATTGCCTTGTGGTGACATTGACTCCATCATAAAAAATGGAGACCTCTTGTTGGCTATTAAGGTCATGATGTGGGAAATTTCTAAGAAAACCTTTGTATCTTTCCCAATCTTCATAAAGAGATTCATCGGGTTGTTGCTCGAAGTTGGCGATGGCTTTCTTCAACTTAGCTATCTTGGAAGGCGGGCAAAAGTGGTCTCTTAGCTATCTTTAACACAATGTTAAAGACCTCTTTCATCTTGGCCCATGTGGTGACCGATCCGGCAGGAAGTGACTTGAGCCAATCCTTTGCAGCACCTTTAAACGTGACTGGGAGCATGCGAAGTAGTTGGGTCTCACGAGGCACATTTGGTACATTGAAGTAGTCAGCCACATCATTTACTTCATCTAAGTGCTTGTAGGCGTCTTCGTGGTCTTTCCCATAAAAAGGGATCTCCTTGAGTTGAGCGAGAATATGGCCTTTTAGCTCGAAAGTAACGGTTGCGGGAATTGCGGGTTGCACAAGTCCCGGGCCGGTGTCATCACGCATCCTCTTCTTCCATTCCCCCATGGGAATTTCATCGATATTAGGCATAGCGGTAGCTAAATCGTCTTCAAACTCGGATCCGTGCTCGTATGTGGGTTCGTCCTCTTCCTCGGTCTCGTACTCGGTGTCTTTTTGAATTGGATCTTTGATTGTCAAAGAGGCACTGGATGCTCCTGATTTGTTGCTCCTTTTCTTGCTGAAAACAGACTTGAGGTTTTTGAGTGGTGAGTTCTTTGAAGAAGCGGATTCTCCAACGGTTTTGCCTTTGCTCCTTCTTAGTGCGGTTTCCGGATCTTCAAGAGGGGGGACCAGAGGTGTATCAGATCCTCAGGGCATGAAACAACTGCAAACAAAATAGAAAACGCGTAAAAAGAACAAAAAAATAAAATAAAATTAAAGTTGATTCAGCGTTGTACTCGCCGAGTCTGCGCGAATGCACTCGGCGAGTCCAAGGTAAATTAGGTTATATATATATATATATATATATATATATATATATATATATATATATATATATATATATATATATACTACCTACTAAATTAAACAGTAATTAACTTTGTGTAAGATAAATCGCACACAAAGGATCGATTGAATTACAATTTAATGCTAATTTTATAACTGTTCCCCGGCAACGGCACCAAAAACTTGATGTGCGTAAACTCACTTAGTTTTAATCTTACTTTTAGTTGTAAAATAAACACGCAAAGGCAGTGTACCTATCAATTGTGGAATAGTTCAAGCAATTAGGGTATCGAACACAGGGAACGGCAAATTAAAAATAAAAACTAATTCTATCTAAATTAATTAATAAGTAGAGGGTTTTCTCTAGTTTTACAAGACTAGAAACTTACTAACTATTACTTAATCTAAAAACTAGAAAAACAAAGAATTAAGTAGATTCAATAATACGAAGGGACTTCTTTTTAGTTCAACTCAATTGATCCTATGGTTGATTTGAAGGTAATAGTGCAATGGATTAATTCTTTTGTTGGTTACCGATTCAAGTGATTAGGTTCGCGTTCACTACACTAATCCTTAGTAAATAAACTAACTTAAACAGTGATCAGTTGTCTAATTCAATTTAGTTCACTAGATTAATTATTCGGATTACTTTAGACTCACAATAGTTAATCAATTTGGTTTTTAATTAACTTCTTGTTGATGGTCATCACACAAGCTTGCGCATGAATTTACTTAATTTTCTTATTAATTCTAGTTTCATGTTCATTAATCCTAGACATATAACAAAGTAGTCACCAGGTATATGAGGTTGATAATCAAACGATGTTCATGCTATTTAATTACCTTCCTATTAACAGAAAATTAACTATCATTCACACACAAGGTTCTTTAGCAAGCTAAAATAACAAATAAATCACCAACATTGAATTAATCCTACCAATAATCAAACCATAGTCTCAATTTTGTATCCCTAAACAGAAGTTAAGAGTTTTAGCTCATGATTGAAGTAAATAACAGCATAAAAAGGAATTCTAATTGTCTAACCATAGTGGAAAACAAAAGATTAAGTATAATGATGAAATTTGCCTCAAATCTCCTTCGGGATTGAATTGTAGCTTCTATCTTCGTCTTCTAGGGTTTCTCTGGCCTCTGAATCGCAGCTAATTACTCCAGAATTGTCCCAGAAGTTTTTTCCTCGATCTGAGAAGTTATCTATATATTTGCGTATCGACTTGTCGAGTCAGGTGGCGGCTCGTCGAGTCCGTCTCACAATCTCCGTATGCGATAAGCATCTGGGTTCCCGAGTCATTATCCTCACTTGGACTCGCCGAGTAGTCGACCCTACCCACCGAGTAGGTGCTACTTTTGGTGTTTTTCTTCTTTATCCAATTCCCGAGCTCCTAACTGCTTCTCCTGCTTCCTTTTTCTTCTGAGCTTCATTTTTGGATTGAAAATACAATTTAAACACTTTTAAGTACCTTTTGTCCATGAAATGCAATAATTTAGCTAATAAATGAATAAAAATCTATACTTAATACAAACTAAATATGCACATATCATTGTGCCTGTGTAGCCCTAGATAGGCGAGACCTGTGGGCGAGGCCTCTCCGTAGTATAGTTTGGGTGAGACTTATGGGCAAGGCATTCTACAATTAGAGCAATGCAGGTGGGACTTGGAAGAGACCATAGGGTCAAGGTATGGGATCGGGGATCCTAGGATTATAGAGCGATGACTGGCAATGCAGATACGGTAGTTTTTGATAGCCGAAGTTTTCTTCAGAAGTCCTTGGGAGGGATTAAGAGGGTGTTCTTTGGTTCAACAACTGGGTAGGAGTCTGATATTCCAGATAGTTGGTAGATAGTTCGGGACCTGGGAGGTCTCAGTTCTTTCAGAAAGTGGGTAAAAGGCAGCAGGGTGTTCGGGTAGAAGTAGTGATGTGAGGATTCTTGTGTGTGGAGTATCTTACAGATCAAAGGTACTAAGTCACTTAAAGTTGGGTTGAATAATCTCAGAGTAATCAGATTGACCCTGTTGTGCAACTATCGTTTGAGTCAAACCGTTGTAGGGATGAATCTTCTACTCGAAGGATTATCCAGCCTTCTATCAACTAGTGTTTTAGAATTAATTATGGCCAGTGATTTTACTCTAATGATAGCATTGATATAGTCAGGGTTGGAAACGTTTGGTCGCCCATTCGACGAGGACTAGGTATGGTAAAACTCAGCGTGGGTGCTCTGATAGGGAGTCCGACCAAGGAAGATTACCGATTTTAGAAAGGTAAAGTAGTTCCTTTCGGATGCTCGGGTTTGGCTTTCTTCGGGATAGAGGCTCGTTTGGTTTTTGGATTCCTCGAGGAGATTGTTTTACGTGCACGATCATCGGTTGCGTTCCTTAGATCATTATTTTGGGTATGGGTGTTAGTAAAGAGCAATTTCGAGGATGAAATCTAATTTAAGTTGGCGAGAGTTGTAACACCCGGTTTGGAAAGTGTTCGATTGTGGCTTCGGAGGCCAAGGGTATAAGCATAATTTAGCAAATCGTTCTTTTATGGGTATTGGGTTTTATTTTGAAGGTTTTAAGGCTTGGGTCTGTAGCTAGGAGTGTAAGTTTTATCGCCACCTTTTCATGGATATAAGGTTCGTTGGAAATGGACCTCGGATGAGGAAGTTATGGCACTTTGAAGGTTTTGGCAGAATTAGCCCCTAATGGACAAGTTTGGAAGATAAGTCCCACACATGCAAGGAATGCATGCGTGTGTTTGGCTAGGTACGCCCATCATAAGAGCTGGGTTACACCCAACGTAGAGGGTTGCATGGGCGTGGGTGGAATGTGAGTGCGTTGGGCGTACAAAGAAGTACGAGGGGCGTACTCCCTTCAGACCAAAAACCCTAATTTTAGGGTATGACACAATATAAAGAACATAATGCCCTAAAGATTAGCCTCCCTCTCACCCTTAGACATATTTCATGAATCCTTAATACTTCCTTGAGTGTTCTTGGAGCATAGAAAGCCATTAGAGAGCATTGTGGCATTTTGGATCCATTTCTCAAGAAGCAAAGGTCAAAGCAAGGTCGTGGTGCAAAGTAGAAGTTGAAGATCTGAGATTTTTGCTTCATTTCAAAAAATTTCAAGGTATAAAGTCTTGAACTTGACCTATAAGTTCTTAAATCTAGGATGCTGAGTTTTTGGACCTTTTTGGTCCTAAGGATGAAGTTTTATGGTTCAAATCCGTTTTCTAGGCTTAGGGTTGCCACCCTTGGTGCTATTTGAGTCCCTAAGATAGAAAGTTGTCATCTTGGAGGTCTTGATAGGTTCATGCAAGAGTTAAGACCATTTTTCACGGAAGTAGGGTACCTTTTTTGGAGTTTAGGCTTATGTGGGACATGTAAAGTCACCAAGTTAGTGACTTTATGGATTTAGATGCTAAGAGGAACTCAGATCTGTGATTTGGGCCATTAAGTTGAAGCATTAAGTGCTTAATATCAAAAAGGGTTTAACATGGGAGTACATTGGGCGTACAAGATGGTACGCGCATCATACAAGTCACAATCCCAGTACGCCCTGCGTAGAAGTGAGTATGCCCCGAGTACTCAGTTAGAGTGGGTTTCGTGCAAGTGGGCCTCAGTTTGGGCCATTCATTGGATTTTGATAATTTAGGCCTTAGTGGGCCATTTGGAATTGAACATTTGGACTAGAGAAGCATTAATGGGTCTTTAGCTAAGAACCATGAGAGGAGATAGGGGCCAATTGGAAATTAGGCCATATATTAGGCCTTGTAAGAGTGTTTATCTTTTTGGGCTAAGGGTTAAGTAGAGTTCATTTTTGGACAAGAGTATGTGAGGGGTGCAATGATCTTTTACCCTAGTGAGGATTATGGTTAAGTTATGAGAATCCTGAACTCAATTAGTTTGTATGATGACTAGTAGCTCGAGGAGCCAGAGGACCAGCAATTTGGGGATTTACTAGCTAGCAGCCAGGGGATTATCTGTGGGACTTCAACAGTGCGAGGTGAGTTTCCTCCTATTTGAATGGGTCGAAGGTAACAATGATGGCACATATGTATGTTATTATTTCCTAAATTACGATTCGATGTCGGGCGAGGCCCGAGGAATGTTTGTTATGCTTGAGGTCTTTGCGATTCTTCCATGTGTCAATAGTTATATGTTCCAGATTACAGTCCGATGTCGGGAGGTGCCCAAGGAAGGGGCGGGGGCCCAGTGTACGTGATTATGTGTATGATATGTGGTAGCATGGGGAACTCACTAAGCCTCATGCTTACAGTTTTAAATTTTTGTTTTAGGTACTTCCAGTTCCAAATAGAAGAGCTTAGGATGATTGCATTCCACACACCATGATGTTTACCTGGGATGCTCTACTCTGATGTTTTGATTTGGAAACTCTAATAATAATGTTTTTAGATTTTTGAATTATGTTTTGATGAATGTTTTCATAACAATGGTTTTATTATGATTTAAAAACGAAAATTTTGGTCCCGAATTTTGGGATGTTACATTACGGATATTACAGTTCTCCCCCATGTAAACTAGACTTCATCCTCAAATTCTGCTTGAATTACCTACCCCGACTACAGCTCCTGCACCTTGCCCATGGACCCCACTATCTGCCATGAACCAACTGATGTTTCCCTACGGGTACTGACACCGGCCATCCTCAGGGGCACAACCAAAACCCTGCACCATCAATGGCATTCGCAAGGTAACTGAAACCTTCATCCCAAAAATAACACCTAAACCTTCAACCCTTGCAACCCACCTCTACCTTCTGAGACCTGAAATCTATAGTGACCTGACATCCCAATAGCTCGCCCGTGCTGAAACAACTCTCTATCAATCTCTTAACGAATTGCAAACCAATCATAATACTTTCTTCAATGATCTATCCAGATGTACGAAGACCAACCTTAAAATAGTTCCCCGAACCCGATGAAGAACGAATCTTCAAGCTCTCGAATAAAAACCAACCCCACTTACATAGATTCTGAAACCTAAGGTCTCAATGGTCTAACTCTCGGTCAGACCTTTCACACTAAAATGCCACCAAGACAACCTCATAGAGTCTCGCACCACACAAAATGCTTCCAATCCCTGGTCACATTGCCATCTCAAAGGAAAAAAGTCACTGGCCATATACTGCCACAAAACACTTATACTCGATAGAAGGCTCAGATAATCCTTCGAGGAGAAGATTCATCCCTACAACGATTAGACTTATCCGAGATTTGTGCAACAGGGTCAAATTAATTACTTTAACATTATTTAATCCAACTACAAGTGACTTAGCATCTTCTTGTCCACAAGCTACCCTACGCATAATCCCAAACTACTGCCGCTATTTGGAATACCAGATTCCTACTCAGTTGTTGAGCCAAAGAGCAACCTTACAATCGCTCCCTGCGACTTCCAAAGAGACTTTGGCTATCGAAATCTACCCTAACCATATTGCCATTCATGGCTCCATTATCGCTTCTGATCTTCCTGATCATAGCAGTCCGACTACATGTCACCATCGAATCTAATACGAAAAGTGAATGCTACCAGAACCACTACAGTCTTACATCATGCCTGATCTCCAATGACTACCGTTTTCCAAATCCAATCATAATGTTTCTTACTCACATCCAAGCGGTTGACCCGCACTGGCCTAAACCATCTGAAGGAATCTATGAGTAAATCATTGATCTATCACATTTTCGCTGTCGAATAGGGACCGATGAATGCTACGGGCCACCCCGCAGTCTTATAACACTCCCATACTAACTGACCACTAGCGAATGCTATGGGCCACCCCGCAGTCTTACTATACCACTATACTAACGACTAATTAACGAGTGCTACCGTCTACCCTGCAGTCTTGCAATGTTTCTACTTTATCTGCCAACTAGTGAATGCTATGGGCCACCCTGTAGTCTTACAACACATCTACACTACCTGCTAACTAGTGAATGTTATGGGCCACTCCACAGTCTTACAACACTTCTACACTACTTGCAAACTCGTGAATGTTATGGGCCACCCCACAGTCTTACAACACTTCCACACTACCTGCTAACTAGTGAACGCTACGGGACACCCTGCAGGCTTACAACACTTTTTATATACTGACTAATGCTACGGACCAACCCATAGTCTTACCACATTTCCCATGTTATCTGGATACTGTTTAATGATACGGATATCCTGCAATATTACAAAACTTTCCATGTTGTCTGGTAGTTGATGAATTCTACGGCTATCCCGCAGTCGTACATTACTTCCCACGCTAACTAAACTGTTGACCATGGTCTTACCGCTGATTACCAATCTAAACAGACCCAAGTTCGAGCACACACACGGTCTAACATCCCAACTGAACTCATGTCCTGACTGAGATCCTCATCCTGGTTCCCCATAGTCTGCTAGAAATCAATCAGATGTGGTCGCAAAGTCGGGAGGTTTTCCCAAACTTCCAATTTACACTATCTTTCATTCAGGCAGCTACCTGGGCCACCTTTCCTTCTGATAGGGATACGAGCTCATCCCAATTTCACACTTGCTTCTGTCATGGATACATGAACGGTTCTCCCCCATTTTGCTTCGACTAAGTCTTCATGCCATACAATAAATGGAAGGATTCCCGATCCTTCCTACCTTCCAATGATTGATCTGCTGACAACCGGTGCTTACCAATGCTAGCGACCCATTATTAGCCTAACTTAAAATAACAAACAACCCCTAAAGACTAGATGAACACTTTCTGAATCCCAACTATACTGATAACTCTAGATGCCTTGAAATGATATTATACTCAAATCTTGAAGTCCAATTAAATGCTCATAGCAAAACTTCGATAATAGACCACTTCCCTCGGAGACCTTATAAGTCAATCTGAACACAATGACTAAACCCTCTGAAACCTGATGTTGTTGAATAATCATCCTGTGGACCCATGACCACAAACCTTCACATAATGTCCCTGAACCAATCTCAATTACGAGCTGAGATAACGATGAACACCTCGAACCATCAAAAAGGAAACGACCTTACACTACCACTAATAATTCGTGGTATGCAAATGGCATGTGACAATATTTGGAAATATAACTCATACATGAGCAAGGAAATGAATCGGATGCATGCTTATCAAAACTGATGCAAGATTCCAACGACCATAAACACAAATATAAGTAACCTGAAAGAATGCAAAAGTTACATAACTGCAAACCTCAACTCTTCTCTGTTGGGGCTACTGCCCTACCTTCTCGTCTATCCTCAAAGTAGCCGAACCAAGCGTGCTCACTGCTCCTCCATTCAACGTCGGACAGTTAGCCTTCTTGTGGCCCACTCGATCGCAGTGAAAGCATAACATACTTGCCCCTTGAGGATAATACCTGCTGACATGACCAACCCTGCCACACTTATAGTTACCCAAACCCTTGGAACGAAAAACTCCATCGTGTAGTTTCCCTCATGTCGTAAACTGGATCTGGTCCTGGTGGCCTCTCGAATGCTGGTCGGAAGTGTTGGTTCTCTTCCCGGAACCCTCCAAAGTATGCACCTGATCTGACCTCCTCTTCTCAATGTGGTCCAAGTAAATCTCCAGATCTCGGGCTCTAGATATCATATCATTCAGGGTCTCGCAACCTGAAATACTCACAAATTTCCTAATGTCATCCCGCATCATATCATGATACCTTACTTTCTTCATCTCCTCGGCTGCTACATACTACGATACCAATAAAACCCTCTCCTAGAACTTGGCAATGATCTCTACCAGAGTCTTAGTAGTCTGGCGGAGATCCAGAAACTCTCATGCCAACTGTTACACCTCAATCTCTGGTGCAAACTCAGCTCGGAACCTAGTCGAGAAGTCATCCGATGACATAACATTGATTGCATCATCACCCAACTCATTATTGATCTCATCCCACCAGTCACGTGCCCGATCCTTTAACAGGAAGGAAGCATATCTGACCTTCACATCCTCAGGGAAAAAACTCTTCCTGAACATGTTATCCATATCTACTAACCACCTCCTACTGATAATGTGGTCCCTCTCCCCATGGAACACAAGAGCTCCACAAGCCTGGAACTCCCGGAAAGTCAGTGTGTGAGCTCCAACGATAACCATAATCTCCACACATAACGTACCCAAGCACTCGTCCACTATCTTTGAAACACAGCAAGAGATCTCTGATGAAATAATCTCCCACAACTGCTCTCTAATCGGCTCAGTACCTGCACCTGATCCGAAACCCGAGCCTGAACCATCTCCTTAAGAGCGTATCTCCAATCTGAAACACAATCAAGCCAACAATCAAAACTCGCCCAAGAATCCACCTCCAATAAGCTTATTAGATTTTCAAAGTCTCTCACTAATTCGAGTATGGATCCTTTGCTTTCGATAGTATGGGCCTAATACTACCTTCCACACTTATTAGTACTTTCCTCAGCAATCCTCCAAAATCGTCTAAATCACTTCCTCAATCCGATGCACCCAAAACTCATTAAACTGCGTTGCTAGCCCACTGAAACATATCTTAGGCTTTCCTAGGTTCCCGAACCCACCCAGTCCTCAGCTGCTGAAGGATTCCCAATAGTATCAACTAGCTACCTTTTGAATATATCCACATGTAATAGAGATCAGATAATCCTTCGAGTAAAAGACTCAATCCTATAATGTTTGGACTCAAACGAGAGCTACACAATAGGGCCACGTCCATCACTATGATATTATCCAGCCTGTGATGCATGTGACTTATCATATTCACTTAGTAGCTAGCTCACATTGCTAAGAGTCCCACAAAGCACAAAACAAGCAGCATTCAGACAATGGAAAACTAACAAACATACTCCAATCAAACCATTCTATCCTCTAATCAAGAATCCGTACTAACATGCAATCTGAAGGCTCATACAATCAGACATAACCTATAAAGGCCATCCTACCACTAGTTAATCAGTTATATCATGCAAATCTACAAGCTCATATAAGCATACAAAGACATCTCTCCTAGATCCTTAGCTCTAATTCTAGCATGTGAATCATATAATTATATCTTATCACATAACAAACATGTATTGGTAATTTTGGAACCACTTACTTGAGCTCGGTTGATTACGTGCATCACACCCCTTTCTTTGCTTAGAAATTCTTTTGTAATTAAATGTTTACTTTATAAAAATTTCATCAAGCCCTCAGTTTGAGTTCAAGCACACCTGAGAGTATGCTCGAATCACTCAAACCAAGGCTCTGATACCAACTTGAAACATCCCAAAATTTAAGACCAAAAATTTCATTTTTAATATAACTAAACATTATTGTAAGTTTGTTCGCACATTGAAAATATTTTTTAAATAAAAGAGATATAGTAAGCTATATGCAAAGGTGACGACTTTATACCTCAAAAATGTTGCTCTTGATGAAGGGTTTCTAGATCTAGGGTCACTCCTCCAAGCTAGATGCTTCTCTCTTCAAGTGTCCTTCAACAATCACCAACAAATACTCTTTATGAACTCACAACACTCAAAAATGGCCTTAGGGTCTCGAGGTTAGGGTTTTGGACGATGGAGGTTGGAAATGAGGCCAAACCCTAGACCTTAAGTTGTTTAAATAGTGTGAAAAACCCCAAAATTAAGGTTTCCCAAACCCCGTCCAACTTGTTGAGTTGATCCTCCTAAACTCGTCGAGTTGGTCTTCCAAAAACACGCGGCCCAACTTTCCAACACGTAGAGTTTTTTGCCCAAACTTGACAAGTTGACCTTAAGAAACGGGGGTTTTACTTCCAAAATTGACCTTCTAGATTCTGAATGTTACAACAGTGAGATGAATCACCTGGTCAGTAGCTAAGTAGGTAGCTTTTCAGACAACTTGACCAACGTATCATCCTATAATATATTGATTTCGATGAAGCAGGTCCGTGAGCAGAGCTTCGATGCCTACTTTCTTTTCTTCTTTCGAAACATCCACTATTTTACTAATTCTACTACTAAACCTATAGAACGTGAAGTTGTACCACGAATGACCAAAATGCTCGAAGGTGAGAGAGAAATTCCCAAGATAGAATGGTGTGAAGAATGAAGGCAAGATGGGTTAGTATCTACGGGGTGATTTTAGGAACTATTCATTATTTATTATTCATTGTTCACTGTTCATTATTCACAATTCATCTATAGACATTAGGTGAGCAGGGTGCTGGTTCAAAATTTGCTATTTTCTCGATATCTTCATATACTTGTAACTTCTTCATACGAAATCTATTTTCAATGTTCTTTATATTCACAGTTTGGTAATTCCTTATACTATAACTTTCATCAAGACTGTAACGCCCATGTTTTTAGGCTAAGAATTAGTATGATGATGCAATAGTTAGAGTCAACAATTGTAACCTACTTTGAAGTAATAAAGAGGAATTATTTGAATATTATGTGAGTTATGTGATTTATTGTGAATTATATTTATTTACAAGATATAATAAATTAAGAATGAAAAATAAGATTCAAAAATAAAATAATAGATAGAAACAATATCTATGAAAGAATGCTGAAATCCTAGTTATAACGAAGAAGTTATGACCTGTCGAAGTTTCACTACAAAACCGGCATGACACTGTGTGATGTAAAAAGTGAGTTTACGATATAGTAACTTTTAGTCTTAGCGATCTAAACAAAAGTCATAGTATACATTAAACCGAGAGCGTGCATAAAAAGAACATCCATCTGAATTCGTATGAGAAAGTTATGTTTTTTCTAAGATTTGGCATAACAGTATGTAACCCGGAGTTCGAATATTAGATCAACCGATTTTTAGCCGACACGGCCTAAACATGAATCGAAGATCTTGTTAATAGAAGCTCAACGATAAAAAGATAGACAAAAATAGACGTTGGATGACAAAGTTATAAATTTTTAACAGATTTTTCCTGTTCCGGTATGTTAGAATATAACTTTAAAAATAAATTCAAAATTAGCCGACGTAGTCTAACAGAAAGTTGTAGAGTATGTATCCACCTACACGTAGATATAAAGAACGTTGAAAACGGAGATCGTATGCAAAAGTTATAGATTTTAGAAGACAAAAGTGGTTGTTGCAAAGTTGCACAATGAACGCCTTGCGTAAACGAATGTAACGAGGAAGGGCACTTCAAGCAAGATTGCCCAAAGAGAGAAGGGGTTACAAAGCCAAATGTGTCGCCAAAACCAAAGGCAAGAGCATTTCAAATGATCCTTCACGAAGCAGCTAACGATGCAAGGAATCAGGAGTAAGGATGGATATATAGAGATCGAGTTATGAAGAAGCCATATAGATAGTGTCACATGATGTAACCTATTAGAGGCATAATCTAGGGTGAACTTGAACACCCATGTAATCGTTTCAAGTAATAAAATAAAACCTTCGTTTTGTTATCTGATGTGTTGAATGATTGTGTGATTTGCTGCATGGTGACTTAGGAAACTGCGGGACAATACTTGGGACGAGTATGAGTAGGTGTGAATGGTAGTAGAGGCCTATACTACCGGAAGCACAGGACTCACACTTGGATCAGGGAAAGTCACAAGGTTACCAAGAAGCCAGTAATTGATTTCGTTTTATTCAAGTATGTCGTTACCATTGTTTCGGTAATGACTAAGAAGATTGTTGTTATCCCGACCCTAGTGGTCATATCACATTGAGTCCGACTACGATAAGTAGGTTACGTGGTTCAGAGAACCAAGTTTGATGAAGCGTCCGACTTAAACCAAACAATGGAAATCAAAGCGATCAATAGAAGTATCGCACTCGTTGTTAAAGAAGTTGGTAGCTAGAAATGCTACATGTTAAGGTGTGATTATATCACATTAGGACATGAAGGAAGGCATAGTCTGTTTTAGAATTTAACTCTAAGATACCTGAGTCTAAAAGTGCGACACATGATGATAGATCATAATTTGGAGTCTAACCTGAGGTAGAGAGCAGGTGCACGATTAGGTACTGCTTACAGTCAATAAGTCTAAGAGATAGACTTGAAGGAATAACGAAGTTATAATTTTTACCTAGTATGAAGAGATAACGTATGGAGTCATTATACGATCCTTGTTTCGTTGATGATTCTGGGACGTAATCATCCTAAGGGGGAGATAATTGTAACGCCCGCAGATCCGGGCTAGTCAATTTAGAGGCAATAGGGGTCGAAAATGGCTTTTCGACAAAAGACTATTTAGAATAAATAATCTTAACCAAGCTGTAGAATATGTCACAAGGTTTCCGTACATATAAAGAACGCCGAAATCCGAGTTATAACGAAGAAGTTATGGTCTGTCGAAGTTTTACGGCAAAACCGGCACGACACCGGGAAGCGTAAATAGTGAATTTACGATAGAGCGAGATTTATCCTTATCAATCTAAACGAAAGTCGTATAATATGTTAAACTAAGAGCATCGATAAAAAGAACGCCCAAATCTGACTTCGTATGAGGAAGTTATGATTTTTCTAAGATTCGGCTTAGCAGTGTACAGCCCGAAACTCGAATTTTAGTTCGAGCGGTTTTTGGCTTACGTGACCTAAATGAGAGTTGAATATCTCATTAATAGGAACTCAACGGTAAAAAGACAGATGAAAACGGAGTCCGTATGAAGGAGTTATGAATTCTTCGCGGTCATTTAACAGTCTAAACGCCTCCTACTGTTAAATTTGAGATCGGACGAGAATTAGCCGATGGAATCTAAACGAAAGTTGTAGGTCTTGATTTTACCTACGCGTGGATATAAAGAACTTCGAAAACGGAGCTCGTATGTGAAAGTTGTGATTTTTCTAAGTTTGAAGGCTCATACGCGATAGGGGGTGACGTGACACCACCAGAATTGGACACGTGGCACCACCAGAAGGCCACCACATGGACCAACTCGGCGAGTAGGTCCCCCCTACTCGGCGAGTAGACCAGTCAGCACCCCTATAAATAGAGGTGTCGGGTTCCATTCATTCTCACACCTTCAAACCCTTCTTTCTCTCTCTAAACTCTCTCTCGAAGCCTCCCTAACCCCCTAAAGCCTAGGGTAACTCCCTAGCACGAGGCGGAAGCCCCGGAGCGCCCTACGGCTCCGAGAAAAGAGCCTTTCGGCTTAGGAAACGCTGCTCCAGCGAAGTCTGGTTTTGCGACAAAACCCGTTGTAAGTCAGCTACGCCTACTCTAGTTTTAATATAGCTTCTAATTAATTATAGTAACATTATTAGGACCTTAAAATAATTATTTGGGCTATTATTATGAGTTATATTGAGTGTTATTTAACGCTTATATAATAATAATAATAGTCAAACTATTAATTTGTCACGGATATCGGTAGACTAAACCCTAGTGGTGTTGATACTAGGTTTTATCGAAGGAAAGTTGTTTTGAGAGTATCGAAGCGACGTCCGAGTGTTGAGTCACCACCTTTCAAGTGAGTGCATAGACCCTTTCATGAACATGATTTTAATACAAGTATTGATTGAAGTATTAATTATATGTTTATGTGCGAGTGTTGAGTCACTTATCCGGGAGTATGTATTAGACATAGTCATTGTTCCTAGTCCAAGAATATGGATTAGGCATAATCATTCGTTATTAATCCGAGAGTATGGATTAGTCATTGTCCCTAGTCCGAGAGTATGGATTAGGCATAATCATTCATCATTAATCCGAGAGTATGGATTAGTCATTCGTCCCTAGTCCGAGAGTATGGATTTGGTAAATTCGTTCATTTCTGATCCGGGAGTATGGCGTAGGTAAAACGACTAATCTTAGGTCCGAGAGTATGGATAGCCTCGTTGTGAGGATCGACGGGGTGAGATAAGAGTTGTTTATATATATGTATGGTGAAATTGTATATTTTGTGAATTTTAAACTATATATATGGTATAACATTGTGGGATTGAAATCCCTATGTACTCACCAGGTTTCCCAACCTGACCCGCTCAGTTTATTTATATCACAGGTGTTCATATGAAGTCACATTACACTGAGAGATCAAAGATATGTAGATCACTAGTGTAAATAAATGTAAGTTCTGTTTATGCTTTTGTTCCTGTATTGACGATGACATCCCAAACATTTTAAAATGAATAAAATATGTTTCTTCGAAAATGTTTTAATAACGTATTTATCGTGTTTTTCTGGGAACGAATTCCGCAACATTTTTATTAAAAGAAGAACTCTGATTTTTATAAAGCATAAACAAAATCGGTCTTTTGTGGCCGTGATTTTGGGGATGTCACACACACACACACACACACACACACACACATATATATATATATATATATAACTTCTCTATAATCCATCCCAAGCCCTAGTAACTTCTAAGTGCTAAAGGTAAACCCCAGAGAACCTAAAGGCCCCGAGAAAAAGAGCTTTTCGGCTCACAAGTTCTGCCCCCGCAGAGCCCGGTTTCTAGCAAACCATGCTGTAAGTGAGATACGCTTACCCTACTTTAAATATAGATTATGTTTAGTTTTAGTATCGTTATTATGAACTTATAAACACTATATATTGTCAAATATAATATAAAAGTGTTATTATATTATCTTTTAACTACTCGCGGTACGGGAAATCTGGTTTTAAAGGCTGCATAGGGTTGTTGTATTTCAGAAGTGCTATAATGCCAAAATGGTCATGCCCTCCGGTGTTTCATGTATGGCCCTTGTCTGTACATAGTGGTTGAAAAGTATTGTTTAACACTTATAAAACAATATAGCTCGTAGAGCTAATAAATAGTCGTGATAAATATTATACTAAAATCTAGTGGTAATAATACTAGGTTTCGTCAAAGGAAATTATATTATTATGAAGCGAAGCGCTGCCAAGTTGGGATCACCACTTTAACAAGTGAGTGCATAGTTACTTTCATCTTACACATAGATACAAAGTATTTAATATAAATTACGTACTATTATTAGTGTTCTTGATATTTATGCTAAATGAATGATTTATACATGTTTTAAATGATTTAAATTGTATATGTATTTTATATCTACTAAAATATTGGGTAAACCATGGGTAGATGAAATTCATGATGTGTGATAAAATGATGAGAGGCATCGATGTTTACGATGATCTCGTCATCTGCCAGAGTATAGATGACGACTGCAGACTGTTCTAGGCAGTCCAGTGGAACGCTAGCAGGCTCGCAACATGTAACTGTTTATTAGAACTACATGTTCACCAAGTGTACTCCATCCCCTTCATGGTTGCCTTATTTGACATGTATTGATTGAGAATCCCTTAAGCAATGTTGTCCATCCCGTAAAATCCTTAGGCTAGGCCCCTTATAATAGATGCTTTAGGGACATAAGTAGAGGAAAACAGGAACAGGTAATCATGTTGAATGATTTGATGAAATTAATAAACTTATTTATCGTGCGTTGAAAACCCTATGTGCTTACCAGGCTCCCAAGCCTGACCCACTCGATTTATTGCATTACAGGTAGTGGCAAGAGATCACAGGAGTGATGGTCTGATGAGAGATCAATGGATTATAGGCCACTAGAATAAATAGATATTGTAAAGCCTATGTTGTTTCTGTGTATGCCTTTGATCTGTATTGACAATGACATCCCGAGGTTTTTAATATAATGAAAATACATTTCTTCATAAATGCTTTGATAAATTCTTTATCATATTTTTGGGAAAAAATTCCGCAACATATTTCTTTAAAAGTATACTCTGATTTTCAAATAAAGCATAAACAAATTGGTCTTTTCTGGCCATGAAAATGGGGATTTCACACTTGTTATTAGAGCATTAGTTTAATCGAACTAGGAAATTGTAGGATTTCTAGATTTAAACTTAGAATGCTAAGTGATGATTGTGAGATGAGTGTCTACTATATTTTAGACACGGGTACTAACTTATTTTAGGAAAGATGCCTAAAATGATTTTATATGCTAAATGATTTATGTTGTAGATATAAAGATGCCTTATATGCTATTATTTGATCAGATCTATGGTCTGTAACCGACCAGATCTGTAAACTTTATGCGTTTAGATTTTTAAATGTTCGACTACGATATTTGAACTAGCATGTAACATTTCGGAGTGACAAGGAATATTTACACGTCCATCATAAATTAAGATCTAAATTTTCCTACTTTGGTGTATAAATGAACATGGCGAGAACTCGAAGTGGAAACGCTAATGGAAATGTTAACTGGCAGCCCATGATTAAGCGTGCACCAGAGGCAGCTGTTGCACCTGAGCCAATCACGATGGTTGGGGTACAAGCAATAATCCAGATGATGATGTATCGTCAGATGGAAGATACAAGGTGCTTACTTCAACATAGTAGGGATGAACCTACGATACTTGTTAACAACCTGAGCTGAACATTAAGCAGTCTGATGAAGGGAACTATAGTTAGAGTGTCAGTCAAGCTGAACCACGAGTGGGAAGGAGAAACCACCATAATGGAAGAAACGATGGACGTGGATGCAAATACAAAGATTTCATGGCATCCAAATCACCGTGTCTTTCTGGAATCCCATCACCAGTAGAAGTTATGGATTGGATCTTCGAGATGGAGATAATGTTTGAGAGTTGTGATTGTAGCAACCGACAAAACACCGATCTCGCGGTTCCCCTGTTAAAGTCTGGAGTACTGAGATGGTGGAAGCTACTAGCTGATACGATGTCCAAGGGAAAAGCTAGCAAGATGTCTTGGGAAGATTTCCTAGTGCAACTAAAAATGCAGTGTTGCTCTAAGCAGGATCTTCTGGAAATCAACAATGAATTTTAAAATCTGAGGAAGGGAAGAATTAGCATCATCGAGTATGCCACAAGTTTAATGGAGAAGATGAAGCTTGTTCCTTACCTAGTTCCAACTGAACTCTCCAAGGTCAACAAGTTTACCCACGGATTACCAGTGGACTTTGGTTCAATGGTCAAGCAAGCAACCACTTCGAAAACCACCATTTGGGCAGTTAAGAATGTTGAGACCCAGATAAGGGAAAAGGGTTTGGAGAGAGCTGAGGTTGGTGAGAAAAGGAAGTTCGATGGATCTTCAAGGTCCAACAAGAATAGAAAATTCTCGAAGTCTGGTTCGAAGAAATTTGGAGGAGGAGGCGAAGCTAAGTGGTGCGAGAAGTGTAAAAAGAAACACTTCGGGAAACGTAGCAAGGAGCTGACTTGCCACATGTGTGGAAAGACTGGGCATTACGTCAACGAGGGCGCATCACAAAGACTATTTTGGATAAAGAGTAATCTATTTCCACTTTAAATATTATAAACAAACATTTATATTAAAATATATTGTAAAGAGAAATGGGGTGTTATAACTCTCCCCCACTTACAAGGATTTTGTCCTCGAAATCTAACTAAATAACTATGGGTAGTTTCTTCTCATCTCTTCTTCTGGTTCCCAATTCCATTATCATCCTTTAGGGTGTTGCCACTATATTTTTTCAATCCAGTCACCTTTTTGCATAGGCTCCTTGTCTTCCTATCCAAGATCGTAACTAGTGTCTCTATGTTATTTTAACACTCGTCCACATGAATATCATCTAGAGGTACAACTATAAATTCATCCGCAATGTACTTCCTTAATTGAAAAACATGGAATGTGTTGTGGATCTAACTAAGCTCTTATAACATATCCAAATGGTAGGCAACCTTGCCCACCCAAGCAATAACTTGAAAGGGTCTGATATATATGTTAGGTTTTATTTTAAAAATAGTTTCATAAACTAGAAAGTTGGAAGATGGAAGACTTGATTTTTCAAAAATAACAAAATCTAATTTACGCCCACAAAAGATCATCTTGCAAGTTATAAAAAGATTAAAACACCAAGAAAATAAAGGATGAAGAAATAACAACCTTTGTAGTTCTTTGGGTCCTGTTGGGAGGCTTGGAAGTTGATGGAGAATGTGGAACTTTTGATACACCAACAACAGCTCAACTTGATGTAAATATGTTAGTCTTTGTAAGAAAACTCTTAACAATCTTAAGCTTTAAGTTAAAAACTAATATGAATTTAAAGAGATCAAAAGCAAGTGTCTTTATCTCTAACACTTTTTGAAGAGAGAATGAGAGATTAATAAAGGCTTCTTACATTTTTGGTGTAGCAAGAGTAGTATGAATGAAATCCTCTCTTGCATGTCTTAAAGCTAAATCAATACCCACAAGTCCTTAACCATTTAAGCACTCATGTCCTTAAAGCAACTTGTCCCCCGTGCCTTAAGACATTCCATACCTTTTGATTAAACTAAACAAAAGGCCATACTCTCTTTTCCTATCTCTATTTTCGGATTTTAATAGAAAAAAGAAAGCATGAGTTTTATATTTTATAAAGAAGTTTATAAATTATAAACTTTAACTTTTTTGTAAAAGTCAAAAGAATATATCTAGTCCAAATGTTGTGCATTACTTAATAATTCATACCCTATGAATTATGTAATCTTACTTGCTAATGAAAATTATTATTTGCAAGAAATAAATAATTTGCAATTAATTATAAGAGTTTATTTAATATTTATTAAAATCAATATCTACTAAATATTTAATTATATCAAGTGGTTGTTAGTGTGACCCATTAGTATCATACGTTAATTAGCAATATCACTTTAATATGACTTTTGAGCATACTAGATCTTTAAATCTCCCACTTATATAAGACTCATATTAGACTGATATAGAAAGTGGTGAACGTCTAACAACATTTCACTACCCCCATCAACATACGACTTTGTGCCATTCTATCAACACCCAATCCCCCAAAAGCCCAAAGCTAAAACTGGTTTATAAGGTAAGTTTATTAGTCACCCCTTTGTCACAAACATCATGTTGAACATGAGATATGAGTCACAATCAATCTCATTTGGTGTTTAAATTTTGGTAAGGCACCTTACATTTCTAACTCTCAGAACATAAGAGGAATGAATCCCATCTTGACTACATACGCCTCTTGCATAGTTCACACTATAACTGAAATGACTTTTATAACTACTTGGTTAATGACCAACATTTGACCATATCAAAGCAAAACATTCACTACACTTAAGCCCTATTATGTATCTCAGGTGTTAAGGATACAATATAGTACCTTTTAATCAGTTATCACTCATGATAGTGATCCATGAGGTGATCATGATGCAAGTCAGTTCAATACTAATTCTCTAACAAGTACCTATGAAACTTGGTTACAACCACTTGCCTACTTTCATCCAGTGAGAGTCAACCAATCCAATTAATATTAGTCTTACTTTATATTTGCTCCCACAATTATAACTAACTATGAACCTTTAGAATAATAAGATTATTCATGGATTAAACATGTTAATATAGAACACAACAAGTATTGATTTTATGATCATATCCCCAAATACCAAACTATTATATAATAATTTTTGTCACAATGTTCCAATATCAAAATACTGAATCCAAATCAAAATCATATTTCTAGAACAATAAAGTCTTACAGCTGCAGTGTGACCATTCATACTAAGCTCAAAAGAAGGACTCTATTAATGGGTTCGACTAAACTTAATTTGTGTGAATTCTGTGAATACTATCATCTCTGTATCTAACTTTACTCTAGTTATAGTTAAATATCTTGGATTATATGCTTGGCGCTCTTTCGTGACATAGAGTCTCTTAGCTTGATTAAGTATACTCTTGATGTCACAAAGATTTCTATGTGATCCTAGTGTGGTAGAAATCAACATAGTTTTTCAATGTACTCATTTATCCAATCATATTCGATTTTAACTTCTAAAGTAGTGTATTCTTATTTTGTAGTGGATTATGTCATTTGTTGTTTCTTGGACCTCATTCCAATTAAACTTTTGTTTGGACCTCATTCCAACTAAACTTACTCTTCATCCCATAATGAAGTCATAATACAATTATAATTCATAACTATCTATATTTGTTTAGAAATTAGAATCTTATGTAGCTCTTTACATAAATATTTTATTTTAAACTTATTATCTCATATACATTCTCTTAGTTCCTCTAATGTACTCTTAGAATGTTCCTATAGTCACCTGGTGACTTAACCATGTATCTAATCGGTATCTTATGATATGCTCATAGCATGATCATATACCAGGTCTTATGCATAATATGACATAGATGATGGATTCATTTTTCAATCAATTTGAATATAAATCATTTCAACTAGTCCAAAACTATGAGCTAGGTTCTTTTGAGACATCTCAAAATTAATTCCATGTGACAATGCAAGACTCCTCCAAAGGAATTTTTTTGTTTTGATCTCTTTCAAGATATTGTCTATATATGCATAAATATATAAAACTTTTTAACATTCATTATATCCGTCTCTATAGATTTTACATTCCAAGAATGTATCTTGTGCTTCCTAAGTCTTTAATCTTAGAAGGACATTCCAAGTTAAGTTGAAAAGGTACGACGTGGTCAGAATGTAATTTCTCATGATTAAGTATGTCTCAATCATACTAAATTAGGAAAGTCACTATGATCCCACAAGTTCTTAGTAAACACACACGTTCTATTCATTTTGAAATAAAAGCATACATTATGGTTTTATATTAAAATGATGATTGCAAGCTTAAGATGTTTGCTTTATACCCATAAGTGGCTCTCAAGCTTAACACATTTTGTTAGGATAACATGGATTAAGAAAAACTCCAGGCTAATCTATAGAAATAGATTCTAGTAAATGTCTATTAATAAAAACGGTCTTTCTTGAAATCTATTTGTTGTATCTCATATTAAGAATATGAGTTTATAATAAATGATATCCTTGTTGATCTAATCATAGCTACTTGTGAAAAATCTGTGATCATAGTCAATGTCATGAGTATGATGAGGACCATAGTCAATGACGTGAGTATGAGAAGATCCTTTTATTACAATTCTTGCTTTAAATGTGTATAGTTATCCATGTAATGTATTCTTTCTAGAAGAATCACTTACTCCTTCTATCATGGCTATGGGAGGAATGTTAATCAAGACCATACTTGATTATTATACATGGATTACATCTATTGTTCATGACTCTAAGTCTGTTATCAGATTCGAGATCTGACATAGCATCTTGGTAATTGATAGATTTGTTAGAAATCATTAAGAAAAACTCATCAATAAGGGATTTAGCATTTCTCACGTCAAATATGATTTCTACCACCAATGAAAACAATTTATGTTTGTGACTAGTTATTATTCAAGTTTAACAATCCGTGTTAAAACTAGTGCCAACTGTTACTACATGAAGCTATGGTTCTTGAGCAGCTTCAAGTTCCATGTACCTCCCACTCGCTTTGTCATTAGAAGATTGTCTTATACTAACTCTACCTTCACAAGAACAAGAGAACTTATTCTTGATGGGTGTGCATATAATAATCTAAGCCACATTTAAAATATTATAAAATATGTATTTAGTATATTTTTGGTTTAGAAGATCCAGTCGAACGTATGCTTCAAATCCATATAACATTTAAATAAGATGGGGGTGGAGCCTTTCCATACAAAATCTTATAAAGAAAATGTTTTATCTACTTATTAGTTAGTATATGTACTCAATGTACAATTAATAGTTTTCTAGGTGTTATCCCAAGGAAATAAAAGAAGTATATTTCTACCGATTAGAATGTAAATCATACCAAGTAAGATTTAATTCATCTTTTATCATCGTTAAGGATTTAGATGGTTCTTACCGTTTTGTATCTCAACTTTGTATTTGAAAGCTTCAACAACGGTTTCACAATTATGATTTACCGTGTAAAATATAATTATAACTATTATAGCTGTTAGTAAAGTTGATATGGTATCTTATCCTAAATCTTAAACATTTATTAGAAAGTAAGTCATATACCACACTATATAGTTCCTTAATTTATTTTCTATACTACTTAGTGAAAATATCATTTAGGAATCTTGTATGTATAAAAAGATTCCACTTATGCTATATAAGCTACAATTTTTTTTTGAAGATCCCTTTCTTGAAGTTGGAATATACGGATGTCATTTATAAAATAAAGATAACAATGTGAAATATGAGTTTGATTCAAAACATGTTTAAGTCAAAAATGTACTTTGCATATAGAACTTGTTATTCATAAAACATGGATATTTGCTTTATAATTCTTATTAAGAGATCTAGCCTCATAAAATTTTTTTTAATCATTTCTATATAAGAAGGTGATCGTTATGAAAAATGATTTAAGTAAATAATCAATCATTCATAAATTAAATTAGACACATATTTAGACAAGCTAAATTAAAACATACATTGTTTGAAAGCAAACACTGTTCTACAATACAAGTACATTATGTTCCTAGCATAATTGATAAACTAAACTCCATGAGTGTAATTCCAACTTGATTGTGCTCATCTGGTTACTCTTCTATAAATATTGCAAGCCATTTACAAATATTAGATCAACATTTAAGTACCAAGTACTTATGTGTTACATGAAAAATATAAGTTTTATCTAGTAGATACCTCAAGTACTAGTTTCTTCCATATGTTCTTTTCAGATAAGACGAGTAGTTCCTCTTCCAGTGTCTAGTTTCTCCAGAAGAGAAACAAAATCCATCTATGTAGGCCTTATTGGATTTCTTGTGCTTAAAGGTGTCCAATCCAAAAAACATAGGCATCTTAGATCACACAAGGTGACTCTTTTAACCTTGCACTATTTCAACGTTTGAACTAGTTTAAAAAAAATATCAATGTATTTATTGGAATATTGCTTAACCTGTTATATCATCAAATATATATCTAAATTACCCAATACTTTTTGGAAATCGGGAATAACTATTCCTAGTTTGATGTTAGAAGCATCTTTATCATCATAGTGATGTCTTTACTAGGTGTCATGTTTAGGTTTATTGCTCAAAGTAGATTGTTTAAGATTAGGACTTTTAAGTGTGTACGATTTCACATATCTTACGAGATTGTCTCTCAAGACATGAACCCATCCATTAAAGTTGTATCTAATGAATGTTCTTAAGTCATTAAAGAAAATGACAATTCATGGTAACGAGAATGGATTATTTGTCTACAAAATTTTAACAAAATTCATTTAGTATTTTCAATATTTAAAATTTTTAATAATCAATACCGTTTTAGTTTCCAAAAACATTAGTTATCAAAGTCTAGGATCCATGTTGCAAAACAAATAAATGGTTAGGTATCATTTATCCGTCCATTTAAATCTAACTTGGTAGATATAGATTATCAATTATATATATTACTATATAATTCCTAAATTTATGGGATCGCTAATAACAAATTTAACTAGACATGTTTGATCCCATCTATGCCTCGGAGCTCTCTTGCTTAGGTATCCTTTATCACAAAAGATTTCCGATCAAATCATTTAATTTGAAAAACTTGTGTAATTGTACTATAACTTGGTTATAGAAATCACAAAGATAAGAGGTTAGGTATCCTTTATCCCACTGGTGCATACAACAGATGTCGATACCATTTCCATCGAACACATATCTAGATCGACGTTGGAACAACTCAACTACGCTATGCCAATGCAGGCGTCTACTAGCCTAGGGGACTTGTTAACGTATCCCTCTAGGAATATATTAAAGACAATAAAACTACTATCTTTAGGTCGACCTAGTTAACGATCGCTACCCGACCTAGTGCCTTACTCGGGCCCTTGCCCTCGTGGTCTCGTACAAGGATCTCGGCACTTGGCACTCTCATGCCTAAGTCTAATTCCAAATGATGATCTTCGGTCTATAATGTGACATCCCCATTTTCACGGCCAGAAAATACCGATTCTGTTTATGCTTTATAAAAATCAGAGTTCTTCTTTTAATAAAAATGTTGCGGAATTTGTTCCCAGAAAAACACGATAAATACGTTATTAAAACATTTTCGAAGAAACATATTTTATTCATTTCAAAACATTTTGGATGTCATCGTTAATACAGAAACATAAGCATAAACAGAACTTACATTTGTTTACACTAGTGATCTACATCTCTTTAAATCTCTTAGTGTAATGTGACTTCACATCAACACCTGTGATGTAAATAAACTGAGTGGGGTCAGGTTGGGAAACCTGGTGAGTACATAGGGATTTCAATCCCACAATGTTATACCATATATATAGTTTAAAACTCACAAAATATACAATTTCACCATATATATAAACAACTCTTATCCCACCCCGTCGATCCTCACAACGAGGCTATCCATACTCTCGGACCTAAGATTAGTCGTTTTACCTACTCCATACTCCCGGATCAGAAATGAACGAATTTACCAAATCTATACTCTCGGACTAGGGACGAATGACTAATCCATACTCTCGGATTAATGATGAATGATTATGCCTAATCCATACTCTCAGACTAGGGACAATGACTAATCCATACTCTCGGATTAATGATGAATGATTATGCCTAATCCATACTCTCGGACTAGGGACAATGACTATGTCTAACCCATACTCCCGAATAAATGACATATACTAAATTCTATTCTCTGAGTATAACTCACTTGTACTCGTAAGAATATACTACCCAATATTCCTCATATTTAATTTAGGTCTACTCTTTATCCTAAATTATCAAATATAATCAGGTATGTTCTTTAACACGTATTTCAGGCAACATCAATTAACTCGCACATAAACATATAATTAATACTTCAATCAATATTTGTATTAAAATCATGTTCATGAAAGGGACTATGCACTTACTTGATAGGTGGTGACTAAGCACTCGGACAGCGCTTCGATACTCTCAAAACAACTTTCCTTCGATAAAACCTAGTACCAATACCACTAGGGTTTAGTCTAACGATAACCGCGACAAATTAATAGTCTGACTATTATTATCATTATATAAGCGTTAAATAACCCTCAATATAACTCATAATAATAGCCCAAATAATTATTTTAAGGACCTAATAACATTCCTATAATTATTTGAAAGCTATATTAAAAATTGCGTAAGGGTAGCACACTTACAGCGAATTTTATCGAAAACTGGAACTTATTTGGAGCAGCGTTTCGAAACCGAAAGGCTCTTTTTCTCGGGACTTCGGGAGCCTCGGGGCTTCCCTCGGATGCTACGAGGTTTATCTAGGGTTTATAAGGCTTAAGGAGCTAGAGAGAGTGTGTAGAGAAAGAGAGAAGACTTGAATTGGTGTGGAAAGAAGGCTACACCTCGCACCCTTTTATAGCCCTGGAACCTCGGTTACGTTGGGCGTAATTCCGAGGTACGTTGGGCGTACTCTCGCATCGTACAACACGTATCACGCTTTGGATGGTGGTGCGTGGCTCATTTGGGTTCGCAGAGCACAGCTGTACGTTGGGCGTTCCGAGCTCGGACGCTGGGCGTAATGCGAAGGACAACGTGTCATCATCTGAAGAAGTCCCGATCATCATCGAATGGCTGGAATTCATCGATCCCGCATCAGATTTCGCAAAATCCCTTTCCGACTTCTAAAAATCATAACTTTCGCATACGAGCTCCGTTTTTGACGTTCTTTATATCCACGTGAAGATGGGAATGTAATCTACAACTTCCGTTTAGACTCCGTCGGCTAATTTTGGCTCGATTTTAAATTTTATATTATTAACATGCCGGGACAGGATTGGTCCGTTAAATTAACTTCTTCATCCGACGTCCGTTTTCGCCCATCTTTTTCTCATTATGCTATTCTTAAAAAGATCTTAGATTTTCATTCAGGTCGTTTCGGCTAAAAACCACTCGATCTAATATTCGAATTTCGGGTTGTACACTGTTAATCCGAAACTTCGAAAAATCATAACTTCTTCATACGAAGTCAGATTTGGGGGTTCTTTTTATCGATGTTCTTAGTTTAACACATTCTACGACTTTTGTTTAGATTGCTAAGGCTAAATCTCGCTCTATCGTAAATTCATTATTTACGTTTCCCGGTATCGTGTCGGTTCTGTCGCGAAACTTCAACGGGTCATAACTTCTTCGTTATAACTCGGATTTCGGCGTTCTTTATATGTATGGAAACCTTGAGACATATTCTACAACTTGGTTAAGATTATTTATTCTAAATAATATTTTGTAGAAAAGTCATTTTCGACACTTATTGTCTCTAAATTGACTAGCCCGGATCTACGGGCGTTACATATAATAAGCCAAAACATAGCTTGTCATTTCCCAAGGCGACAAATGTAACGCTTAAAGCACTATCCTTTGTCCCCTATGCACCAGTAGCAGATAACCACTAGTGGCGCACGATCCACCAATGGGACTCATCCACATCCTGTCAGCCATACGGGACAAAGGATATTGTTGGGATCATGCTTAGAATAAGACATTTATAAAGGGCATCCTATTACTCCAGGGGAAGGGATCATTTTCTTCTTACCCAAAACCCTAATCTCCATATTCCCATATACACTCATACTAACTAGACCATCACAGTTTCATTCGGGACCACCTCCCGGATATCGATTGCCGTTTTCTCTTTATTGTTGTGATTTCAGGGCTCGAACTAGTCGGAACCACTACGAGACGACATTAATACCCTCGCACATATCTTAACATTTTGCATCATTTGGGCGTGTACTCAGAGTTACACAACCTTGATACGACACTAGACGTCATCGATTATAGGAAAAGGACCTATTGCGTCGGATGGAGGAAGGACAAGCCTCCACCCAAACTCCAACTGCAAAATCACCAGGCTCCACATCAAACACCGTAGCAGCGACAATAGCTGCCTTATGGTAACCCTCACATGTCACAATAGAGCATATGGTCACAACAAAGACAACAAAACCATAGATAACGGTGACTCAACAATCACAACCACTAACTCAGTATTCACAACCACCAGCTTCTCATCGGTAATCATTGTTGTAGCAAACGGGGAAAAACACTTGGTCCCCAGGAACCATGTTATCCTCCGTGCAACACCCAATGTTAAACTATCAATTCTCTCCCATAGTATACAAGTCGCACGTTCCGTTCTTTGCATAACAACCCCCAATGTTCAATCCCTACATCCAACAGTTGTAGGGATCGATTCCCTAAGTGCCACCGACATAGGAGTCCAATCCTCACTTGTCATCAGCACAGTAGCTCAATCCCCATGCACAAAAGTCGTAGGGACCAAATCTGTACATGCTCCAATAGTCGCGATCGAGCTCACAGTTGTAGCAAAGCACGAAAATGAGCTCACATCAACAACCATACATATTGTACGCGGCAATGTACAATCAGGCATACAACAACCTGTATTACGCTAAAAAATTCATGATGTAGGATGGATTTCCATACCCACACATGGAAAACCCGATAAAGAGTACCATCTCCTGTTTCTGCCAGAACTCTTACAATACGAGATTCCACACTCGGCGATGATACCAAACATCCCAAAATATGAAGACACCACCGATACAGATGAGCACATCGACAGCTCAAAAGTGTAAAATTTGGACCAAATTTATAATAAATTTTGACTTTTTGGTCAAAAATATAATTTTTGAAAGTTGGGTGACCTGTTGACCCGATAAAATGGCTAAATTGAATACGATTATCAGTTTTTGGGACTTAATTGAATAAAAATATATATAGGGATTAAATCGATTATGATGCAAATATGTAAGGACTTATTGCAGTTTTCCTAAATTTTAATATAAAGTTAATTAATTACTATCCTAATTAAGTAAAGGAAGTCTAAGTGGAAATTAATTTAAAATAAAACGGGTTGGGTGTCATAAGCAATACTAAATGATAGAAAAGTTACATAAAAAATCAATAAAATGAAAATATGAAACTTAAGGGTGTAAATTGACAACTCATAAATCAATATTGAAAAAAGGCTGGAAGATGGGTAGAATGTGATAAGAAAAAAAGATTAAGGAGAAAAGTTGTAAAATTGTTTTAAAGTTATATCATACGAGTATAATCCTTTTTCTTTGACCATGACCATTTTGTTTCTTCACTATCCATATCCGATTCGGAACCCTCCACCTTTATATGACTCTATGAGTGACGACCCGTTAGTAGTAGGCGTGACAATTAATAACATGACATGGTAGAAATACACGAAACGAAATATATTTGAGACGAAACTGAAACTCGAATTTGTATTCGTGTCAAGTTTAAAAAACATGATATCGTGTCGTATCGTTTTGTGTTTAAAATTCGACACGAAATTCACACCATTTTACATTTATTTGTCGTGTTTTCGTGTTTGTCGTGTTATGTATGATTAAATATTAATTAAATAAACTAATTTATATTTTATGTTATCTTTATCCTTTCGTTTCGTGTTTGCCGTTTTTTAATTGATTTTTTTCGTGCTAGTTAAAAAAAACACGTCATTGTATCATGTGAAATTTGTGTTACATAAAACTATCATATCATATCGTGTCAGACAAAAACACGACACGATAGTCTGATTTTGCCACCTCTAGCTAGCAGTGTAACATGGAAAGTAAATGATTTTTACTGTACGTTACATACCTTCTTTCTTCCCGATCCCTAACACATGGCTAGGGTTGGGAATGAGAAAAAAAAAAAAAAGAAGAAGAAGAAACAAAGACCGAGGATAAGGATAATCAGAAATATATATTTACAGCCCATGCGTTAACATTGAAAATTTAGTCTAATGTGAAAAACATTTATAACAATCATTAACAAAAGATATGTTATACTTAATTAAAAAATATATTAATTTGAGTAACTTGAATAAAAAACTATATCTTATCATGTTCTCTGCTAACTAAACCGACAATAAAAGATCATTATCATGATGATTTTTTTCTCCAAAATATGAGTGTTCTAACACTATACATAATTAAAATAGGATGGGTAGGAAATTTATGGGTGTTTGACAGCGAACATTTTAAAGCTTCTGGTTTTAGATTTTAACAAAGATCTTCATTTAGGAATAAAAATATTTAGTTTTTAGTTTAAAAAAAAAAATTTAATTTAAAAATATTTTATATAACATTTTTTTTTAAAAAACTATTGAGGTTTTAAAATTAATTTCTATAATTTCCTTTAAAAATATATTAATATATTAATTTTTTAAAACAATTATTTTTTTTATATAATTTTATATATTTTATAAATTTCTAACAGTTTTTACCAAACATTCATTTAATAAATAAAAACTACATTTTAATTAACAAGTATTCATTACCAATTTTTACCAAAAATTAAAATTAAATAGAAGGGCTTTTGTTTAGTTTATCCCAATAATCAAACAATCTAAACCCTCTTTCTCCTTCTCCTTGGTCGGCAAAACAAACCCCACGCCCGCTGCGTCGACGCTGCTAACCGTCTTCAGTTTCATGGGTTCTTGCAAGAATTGCAAATCGAAAAACCTAAATGTCGACACTGTCACCGGGAATCTTGAATGCTCTTCATGCGGCGTCGTCCAAGATTTCGACAACTATGAACAACAAACCTTCAACGCCGACGGAATAATCGGCACCAACGTCCGATTAGGCACTTCTGGATCCCGGTATGATTACTCTTATCATGAAACCAAGATCTACCTAGCTCAAAAAGTCGTCTCAGATATATTATACAAACTTGATTTAGAAAATCGTGCCGATGAGGTTAACAACATGATAAAGATCATAACCGAAGAAGAATACGGTTCAGGAAATTGGTTCAATGTCCTCGTCGGCGCCTGTATATACGTAGTGATGCGAAAAGCAAACAAGTGGTTACCTTTAACGAGCGTATGCGAAACCGTTGGTTGCGATAACTATGAGTTAGGTCGAATGGTATATCGCGTTATCGATCACCTTGATTTGAAATTGCCGGACTTTGATATAGTGGGGTTGTTCGATCGAGTGATGAAAGAGCTTCTTGGGGGGAAGGGTAACATCGGGAAGGATAAAATTGGAAGAATGGTGAAACAAGGGATTTTCTTGATTCAGTGTATGATTAAGTGGTATGTGACAACAGGGAGGAGACCGGTGCCTGTGGTGGTGGCTGTGATTGTTTTCGTTTGTCAACTTAATGATGTTGTCGATGTTGATTTTGAAGATTTAGCTTCTCAATTGAATGTAGTGGTTGCAACCTGCAAATTAAGGTACAATGAACTGTTGAAGAAGTTAGTGGAGGTTGCAAGAATTCGTCTTCCATGGGGGAATGATGTGAATGTCAAGAACATCATGAAGAACGCCCCTATAGTTATTCAATACATGGAGATGAAATCAATGTCGAATCCCACAAACAAAACCAAGAATTTGGAGGAAGTAGGTGCAGATTTGGATGGTTTAGTCAACGATTGTTTGAATAAAGATGGACAATATTTTGTTCAAGATTTTGAGTTTGATGATAATAATAATAATAATAATGATAAATCACGGGGTTCAATCGATTGGGAAGTTGAAGATTTGGAGAAGCTTAACATTTCACCCGAATGTTTATCCACTATTTACTTGAAATACTTGAATGAATATTCTGAAATGAAGTCATCAATGGCGACACTAGAGAATAGGAATGAAAAAAGAAGTGAAAGATATGATTTTTTAATGGATGGGTTAGAGTATTGGAGTGGGGATTCTGAATTAAGCAAGAAGCTTTTTCTTGATAAGATATTGGAAAAAGATGTTGGTTTAAATGCTATGCCTAAATCTTTCATTGATGGATGTTTGAAAATACAAAAAAGAAAAAGGAAGATAAAGGCAGCTAAGATAAGAATTGAGAAGATAAGGCGTCCACCAATTGAAGAAAATGGTTTAGATGATGAGAGTGGTCAAAGTGGTCAAAGTCAAGAATTTGTAAAAACTCAAACGAATTCAAGAAAGAGAAAACGAAAGGTGAAGAAAGTTGATATTGATTGGGAAGATTTTGTTATTGAAACATTGTTGCTTCATGAAGTGAAGGAAGAGGAAATAGAGAAAGGGTATTATAATACTTTGTTGGATCTTCATGTCTTCAACTCTGGTATGTCATTCAATGGTGTCCAAGGTTTTTGAAGGTATTATTTCAGATTTATTTGATTATCATTACAATGAGTTCAGTTATATTTGATGAAATATGGTTTTGGAGCTATTAAAGTTTTATCTTTTTTTGTAATTTACTCTTTGTAGTTTGTAATTGCTAATTCCCTCAACAGTTTCATTACTCATTTTAAATTGGTTGATTTGAATTTTTTTGCCACGTAGGTGTCCAACTCATCAACTTGTCCATGTCAGCAAAGGTAGCTTCCGATACATGAGAAAGTGGCAAACCATTGTATGAAGTGTTGGAACATTCGATCTTTTTCTTCTATGGATTGAATAGTGTGTCGGAATACAATGACCATTTTACCCTTACATTCTAACCAAAGGGTTTTCACATATTTATGAATTTTGAAAATATTAATTCATTAACATGAGAGGAGTTGGAAGCAAAAAAAGGAGGCAAATAAGTAAAGGCTGAATAGAAATCACATGGTTTTTTTTTTTTTCTTTTTAAATTTTTTTAAAATTTTTTTTATTTGCCCTATCAAATTCTAACTCTGTTTTAAATTATCTGTATATGATTTAGGTGTACATGTATGTACTTTTACTTTATTTACATTTACATGTAAATGAAAAGTTTGATGGAAACGTAGTATTGAATTTCAAGAAGAAAATTTATTCGATCCAAGGGAAAATGACTTATTTTATAGCGGGAAAATGATTTAGGAGGGTAATTATTTTTTCGTCAAGTTCAAATTTAAGGGTTTTTTTTGTACACATATGAGCATTTAACTTGTTTAATCCGTTCATATATTATCATTGTCATCAGCTATTGTATGTAACAATGGTAACATATGAACACATTTAACAAGTTAGATGATCATATGTATACAAAAAAACAGAAATTGCCTAGATGTAAACAAAACGAAAAGTTAATTACAATGATAAGTCATTTTCTTCACTTTTAATAACAATTTTATTTTTCATATTTGTTTGTATTATTTTTCCAAACATTATTTTTAGCGTATCTATATTGATTGATTATTTATCCCATTTATAGTTTTTTGATTGACAAATCAATTTTCTATTAATTTATTTTTAGCAAAAACATATTATAATTAATATTAATCAATTTTAAATTATACTTTTTAATTGATAATTATGTTTTTTTGTGAAATATTTTATATAGCCTCTTGTACATTTTTTTTCTTTTTATTTTTAAGCATATGCAATATTTTTAAAGTAAATAATGTCTAACAATAAAAGTAAATAAATTAAATATGTAATAATAAGTATGGAGAGTCTTTTAAAAAAAATTAAAATAAAATATTATGTAGCAAATAAAAAACAAAAAAAAATCTATATAATGTAAATGTTTCAAAATTATTACAACTTTTTTATATTTTTTATTTAGAACTTTATAAACTTTTAATTTTTTTAATAAAACGTTCTAAAAGAATATTAAATGCAAGTATTTTAAAATGTTAAAATATATGAAATGTTTTAAAATGTTGTAAAAGAAAGTTTAAAAATAACTATATGAAAATTATAAAAAAATTATATGAAAATGTAAAAAAAAAAATTAAAAAATTGTAAGAAAAAATTAAAGCATTTAGAAAATATTTGGTTTAAAAGCGTTTGTATGAAAATTATATAAAAGTATAAGAAAAGTTTAAAAATAATAAGCAAAGCTTAAAACATTGTATTAGAAAAATCTATAAAAAATATCATAAAAATGTTGTAAGAATTTATAAAAAGTTTTAAAAATTTTGTAAAAAAAATTGCTCACATTTAGACAACTTTTTTTCCGCATTTGATTATTTAATATGTTAACAGTATTCACATGTTACCATTATCACCTGAGATAGCAAATAACAATTGTAATATAGTGTTATAAAAGACGTGTTATGGTGTGAGGCGTGACTTCGCCGTTAAAAAAAAGTCTCATAACATTGTTGTTAGGTGTGATGCGTGGCAAGACATCATATGGCGTGCCATGACGCGTTATGGTGTGTTATGGAGCATGTTTTTTTTTTGTTTGTTTGAAACACGTTTTTTTTGTTCTTTGTTATGTCTTTTTTAACCGGGGATACATGTATTGTGTTTTTTGTTATTAGTTATTGATATAATACTTCTAAAAATTAGTTATATTTAATATAAATTTATATTTACGTAGTAATATAATTATAAATTAATATAAAATCGATGCATTACATCACGCCTTGAAAAATATCATGGCTCATCATGTCTCGTTAAAACCGCCAAACCATACCCCACGCTATTTAGAATCTTAGTAATATATATGAACACATATAACAAATTAAAGGATGTGTATAAAGAATAGTTGTGAAAAAAACAAAAAGATAATTAAACTCCCAAGTCATTTTCCCTTTTATAGTCAATTTAACTATTTTATCTATATATATTTTATAGAACGGTAACTGTCATTATTTTTTGTATTTTAATGTTTGTTGAGTAACCATCTACCACAAAATATATCACTATGACATGGTATGATAGTTTTAGATAATTAGTTCAACATTTGTTTTTTTACAAATTTACATCAATATTATTTTTTTACATATTCGGTCTCTGGTTTTTAAAATTTTTATGATTTTGTCATAATTTTCCTAAAACATTTTTTTGTTTTACCATTTTAGCATCTCCCTTTATAAAAATTTGGGTGGAAAAACATGCCACGAGCTTTAGAAAGAGCATAATTGGACCCCAAAACAGTGAACTCACACATGGATGAGTCCAGGGAATTTTGGTTCATGCAAAAGTTGAGTTGGAAAGATTCAAAAGTATCTTATACGTATTTTTTAATTTATAAGGCTAAAATGAAAATGAAACATGACAAATGTCTCAAAAAGACACAAAATTTTACTCTTTAAGACCATCTCCAATCAATTTTTATTTTTTCCTTAAAAATGAAATAAAAAATGGAGTAAATAGTATTTCATTTCCAACCATACTTTATTTTTTATCCCAATATATTCTATTATTTCAACTTATTTAAATTATCAAACACACTCATCTATTAATTTAGTTTTAACAAAAACATAATTTATATTTTTTTCATTACATTAATATTAAATATTAAAGATTATATTTACAATAAACTTATAAATAAATATTATACATGTATTTATAAAAAATATTACACATACACACTTTTAAATAAATATTATACATACAGTTATATAAATATTAGACATACTCACTTTTAGTTATAAGTTTTTGTAAAATAAGCTATTGTTTTTTAAAATTTCAATATGTATTTAAAATTTTATATGAATTTGATGAACAAAAAACAAACTTTATATTTATAATTAATTAATATAATTTAATATATAACAAAATATTATAAATATTAAATATTATATTTAAATTATAATTAGTAGGTAAAATTGAACTAGAAATATATAAATATATATACAGAAAGATTAAAACCGACAACGCAAAGTTCATATCCATTTTGGGAGAAATGAATAAACATACACACTTTTAATTATAATTTTTTGTAAAATATTATCGTCTTTTAAAATTTCAATATGTATTTAAAATTTTATATGAATTTGATGAACAAAAAATAAAATTTATATTTATAATTAATTAATATAATTTAATATATAACAAAATATTATAAGTATTAAATATTATATTTAAATTATAATTAGGTAAAAATGAACAAGAAATGTATAAATATATAAATAGAAAGACTAAAACCGACAACGTAAAGTTCATCTCTTTTTTTGGAAGAAATGAATAGTATTAACACCATATTTGATGTAATACTACTGATATCCTTAAAAGGAACAAATGGAAGTAGATTGGAGAACAATGAAGGAGAAAATAAAAAATGGGATACTTTCAATTCTCGCTTGAAGATCTAAATAAAGGTGGTCGGATTCCTTCACATTGAATGACGCAATCAAGATTTAGGGGATCCTCTCATCATTTTAATTATATATTTTTACGTTATTTTTATTGCATTTAAGTCATTTTATTTACTGTTTTGTGTTGGACAGTGAAAAAAAATCATTTTTAAGACGAGGGTAAAATGTTATTTTTGTAAAATATCGCTTTTTAAGGCTTGGGATTTTTTCACCAAGTTGTGGAATTTTTTCATCAAGCTTTGGGGATTTCTGTCGAATCATGTATTGTCTCAAGTTCCTGTATCTTTATTATCTGTAAAATTGTTATCTTAGCCTTTTTATTTGATTTTCTTTCACTGTGTATATGCTTATTGGTGAACATCGGCGATAATGTTCATTTTATGCGTGGGAAAGGAATTAATTACTTATATATTATTTCTCTTTCAGTGAATTTTTGATTTTGATTAAAAGCACTCGATTTTTAGCCATTAAAAAAATTGTTTTCATTTCATAGTTTTTATTTGGGATAAGTAATATATTTTTCGATTTGTAGACATTTGTTTACTGAGTTTTTTTCGTTGACATTATACATTCAACTTGTTAAACTGTATACATTTAGTCTTTATGACTGGCTATTTCAGGTTAGCGGGTAAAAATAACTTAATACGGTAATATATTTTTCACTTTCTATAAATTTAGTCATTAATATTTTTGTACATATTTAGTCTTTAATATATATATATATATATATATATATATATATATATATATATATATATATATATATATATATATATATATATATATATATATTGTTGCAAGATAAGTTATTTTTATTTTTATATTCATTCAGTATTTATGAATGATTTTTTTAGATTTTTCTCAAGACATCTTATGTGAGACAATTATTAATGAGACTAGGCGAATACCCGCGTGTTGCGCAGAAACACCTATATAGTTGAAGTCTTTAAAAATATATGATTTTTTTAATATAACAATAACGTTGTTAAATTTGATATAATAATTTCTATATACTAAATTGATATAATATATTGATTATTTTGAATTATATGATAATATATACATTTATTATAACTTCATAATCTTAATCGTTTGAATGACTTTTATCCGTGAGTTACACATGAATAAAATTAAATATAATATATGATTTGATATTATTTATAGTTGTTTTTATTGTTAACTAATTTTTTAAAATTTATTTGCTTAATGTTATAATTATTTAAAACATCAAATATTGTTTAAAACATTAAACACTGTTTAAAACATCAAACATTGTTTTTTTTTATTTTAAAGCTAACAATATAATCATTTATATAGAGTTGTTTTTAATTATTGTTATTGTAAGTTATTTAAAGCAAATTATTTGGAAACTTTTAACGATTATAAAAATATATTTAAGAAATATTTTAGTTAAATTGAAATTACAATTTAGTTTTTGCTTTTATTACTACAATTTATCACTTTTAACTATTTACAAAATATTGTTTAGTTTTTTTTAAATGGAACTGAAATTTATATTTGAGTTGACATTGTAATGCGCAGACACACCTACATAGTTGAAGTCTTTACAAATATATATATATATATATATATATATATATATATATATATATATATATATATATATATATATATATATATATATTAAAATATAACACCAACATTGTTGTTAAATTTGATATAATAATTCGTATATTAATTTGATATAATATATTGACTATTTTGAATTATATGATAATATATAAATATATTATAACGTCATAATCTCAATCGTTTGAATGACTTCTGCTCGCGAGTTACACATCAATAAAATTAAATATTATATATGGTTTAAAATTATTTATAATTGTTATTTTTAACTAATTTTTTAAAACATATTTGCTTAATGTTTTAATTTCTATCATTATAATTATTTAAAACATCAAACATTATTTTTTGATTTTAAAGGTAACAATATAATCATTTATATTGAGTTATTTTTAACTACTGTTATTATAAGTTATTTTAAGCTACTTATTTGAAATTTTTTAACGAGTATATAAATATATTTAGGAAATATTTTAGTTAAACTGATATTACAATTTAGTTTTTTTGCATTTATCACTATAATTTATCACTTTTAACTATTTACAAAATATTATTTGTTTTTTTTTTTAGTAGAACTGAAATTTATATTTAAGTTAACAATGTAATGTTATATTTAAATTAATAATTTAATTATTTTGTCCAAGCTGTTCAAAAATTGTAGCTTTAAACTGATAATGGTTTACATGCAACAACAATTTAAATATAATAAATTAAGTATAATATGTTAAAATTTACAGAAATAACTTTATAAATAGAAGTAAATATGTTATTTTAAACTTGAAATTTAGTCTATTCATGATCACACTTTAGGTTTGATATTTATTTAACCTTATTAACCAACTTACAATCATTATTAAAAAGACATTACAATTTATCACTCTTAACTATTTTAAAAATAATCTTTGGGTTGTTTAAGTTAAATAAAATTTATATTTAAGTTGAGCCTATAATGTTAAATTTTAATTAATAATTTAAGTATTTTATACAAATTTTTCAAAAATTATACCTTTAAAATGATAATGGTTTAAAACTAATAAATTAAGTATAATATGTTAAAAGTTAAAAAACATAATTTTATTAGTAGAATTAAAGATATTATTTTAATATTAAAATTTAGTTTATATATGAATACACTTTAGATTTGATATTTATTTAACCTAATTACCAAATTATAATTATTATTATAAGGAAATTAAAAAGTCATGGGAGTTTCAAATGAATGTGGTGAAAGGAACAAAGAATGGGGTTTCAAATGCATGAGATTCAAGAAAAAATGCTAGCTTTATAATTATGTATGATGTTTGAGACTTTTGATGTTTATGTCCATCGCGATCTCTACTACTTGGTTTCTTAGGTCATGTGTTCTGAATGTCATAATTTTTTCATACGATCTCGGATTTTAACGATCTTTATATCCATGCATTCGTATTTTAGTCAACTACAACTTTCGTTTAGATTACTCATGTTAAAAAGTAATATATTTGTACTTACTAGCTTACATCTGATTACTTATGATTACACATTCCTTGAATTGTTGGTTATGTATCCTTGTGTATAGGATGTTGCTGAGCCATAGTGATTTGCTAGATTTATGTATATATCCTTGTATGATAGGATACACCAATAGTAGTATGTTGGTTAGAGTACCGGTAGGTTGGTTATCATCTAGTGGAGTGCCATAGGGGTTGTATGTAGTCATGTAGGATAGCATGAGAACTTTTAATCTAGGTTTTCTTGCATTTTCCTTGTTTGGTTGTGGCTCTAGAGTATGATCATCTATTCGGGTGGCTATCTCACCTCTGGTTACGTATGGTTACACATTTTATAAAGGTTAGATGGTATTAGAGTAGTGTGTTATGAGAGGACTAGTAGACGATAGTGAGATGTATGAGTGATAATTGCTTGTATTGTATGCCTACTTGATTCTTGATTATTTATATGTCGACATATGGTGGTGAGATAGGTTATGGTAGTCCTGCTATGTGATGTAGGCCAAGATACTTGGTGCGGGTCGACTGTAAGTCGTAGGCACGAAGGCTCGAGAAAAGCGAATGGGTTAAGGCGACAGACCAATAAACCCTGAGTATTCCAGTCCTATGATTGACTGTACCTATTGCATGTTAGCATTCCAGTCCGACGACTAATTGGATCAAGGTATTCCAGTCTGATGAGTATGGGCTTGTTATGTATGATAATACATTTGTTGTATGGGGTATTTTGGGAGAAACTTACTAAGCTTTGTGCTTACCCAGTTGTTTATGTTTCAGGTTCTATCGTTGATCGTAGGAAGGCAAAGGCAGGACTGTACACTCATCAGCAATATTAAGGATTCTACGTTTCTTATATTACTTTGATTTTCGATAAATATATTTTGGAATAAACGGTTTGTCTTAATAATGGATTTATAATTAAGGAGTTTTGCCTTATTTAAAAATGAAAATTTTTGGTAGTGAAAATGAGACGTTACACATAAGCATCAACAAACCGACACATTTCATCAGTGATTGTCCCACATAAAATGTCATGACAAAAACCTAAAGAAATCATTCTCACACCCTCGAACTGATGGGTATTATACAAACAATCATATGTGTGCATGCAAACCTATAGTTAGATCTATGTTATCACTATTAGTTATACAACATTATGAACACTTGAAGAACCCTAATATGCTCCTAGGAATTTCGAAATTCAAAAGGAAAGATGAAATACATACCTCTTGTTGTTATATTGTAATAACAACCTAAATCTTGAATCTTCTTGTCTTTGAAAGCAAGTACCACAAGTGTAGTACCTTTAATGGCTCACAAACACCAAGAGAAAATGGAGATGCAAGAGAGAGAGAGAGAGAGAGAGGGGGGGAGAGGTATGAAATTTGCCCCTAGGAACCCTTGGGAAGGCATGGACGAATTTCATGTGCCAAGGGGTGTTTATATAGGTGTAGGGATTAGAGTTTCAGTCCTTATCCTTATATGGTTGCTTGCCCACCAAGCAGCCCAAAAGATAACCCTAGAAACCTTATCATGGACTAATTCTAAGGCCTTATCACCTTGAATTCGTCCACCCTATCTCGTAATGCATCCATTGCCCTACTTTGCAACTATCACATAATTACAGTTCAACCCCTCTAGTTTAATTAATTACTTTTAATCACAAAATTAATTCTTAATTAATTATTGACCAATATTAACTAAACAAATATGATTTCTCCTTTAATATATTATTCATATAATATATTAATAAACCATAATTACCTCTTTGTCTATTGTTTCTCTAGTCAAGTTGCTTTGGTGAAGGCAACCCGAAAGGACCATGCACAATCGGGTCAAGTACCTACCAAATATGGTTACGGGCTTAGACACTAATCCAACAGTCTCCCACTTGGATAAGTCTAGTAACTATAATAGTAATTACAACCCAATTAGCAATTGTAGCTCTCAAAGACGCTGTCAAACTCTGATCTTATCAGCAAACTGTCCTTTAGATAAGGGATCATATATTCCTCCATTCTATATATCATATAGACGTGAGACATGGATTGAAATCATTCTCAGACTATGTGTTGTTTCTCGATTTTCGATTTACGACGACTGACTAATTGAACAAATCAAATTAGCCCTAGCCCAACCGAGCATTTACGTTTGTCATCACTAAATCATCGAGGGACCCACAAATATCGCTTTTATCCCACTTTGGGTAAAAGGAACGAATAAAATTCGACTCAATGCTTGCTTGCACTTACTCACCAAATCACACATAACAATAAGTTTTATAACAACAAGTTACTTGTGTGTTTATATATTATCAATGTGTAACCGATTCGCAAGACACAACTCACACATCCCAGTTTCAAGAATACAAGATATTATCGTCTCACTAATCGCTTGTGATAAAATTCATGAAGCGATCCAAGTGAGCGTGGGTTTAATCCAATGCTCAAAATCATATTCATAAGCACTCATGAATGTTGCAACAAACCTTTTCTATGTCTAATACACTTTAGACAATCTACAAACCAATTCATGACAGTCTTCATTCATACCTACTTCCAACATACGAACGATTGTGGACCATTAGAATAATTTGATTATTCAGGAAGTCAAAACATGCAAAGTGAAACACAAGAATAATATTAATCCTATATGGTCCCAAACCTTTGAGTACAAATAAAACACCTTTTATTTATCACCATATCGACTACTCATTATTTGTTGTTTCGGTTAACTTATTACTTTAATTAATACTACAATTGTCCCAAGCTCTTAGCATGCACACAATGTTTACCTATGGTCCTTACTTTGTGAAATAGATCAAATGAGCACATTTCCAATCATAATCAATTCACAACTCCCAATCCTTATCACAAGTGTAAGAATATCAAATTCTTGCCACTTATATAATATGTTATATTCTAACATTTTATGCAACGATCCTTTCATAATGTTACTGCACTAAAGTCACAAAGACTATTGCCAATGAAATTACAAAGTCCTCCATTGGAGATTGTTGCAAGACAATTCCATAGATACGAAGTCTTATATTCAAGATACATTCCTTTGAATATCCTTCTGCATAAAAGTTTCTAATCTAGACATATAGATTCTTAACGTCCAACTCCCAATATGGAAACATTTCCACATTTGCCATATGACAACTCATTATCGAATCATGTAATAACAATGTCAGTATAGTCCATCCACTACTATGCTTCCAACTATTCACAAGCAACCAATCCTTGGTCAACCTCAGGTTGTCCTTTGATAGTTGTTTAATAAACTTAGTCATGTCCGGTTTTAGTCCTTTTTCCCTCCTAATGCACTAGGCATTTGGAAAATTTTAGAACAATCAATTATTACAGCATATGCAATCGATCCTATACTCAAAGCGTATGGAACACGAAACATAATGTCTTACATAAATGCGTGATACTTTATCAGTCTTTTGCCATAATATTTCTATTTGCTATGTTCTCAAAAAATGAATTAAGAAAAGGGATGCCGTAATCATAATTGAATTTTGAGAATGCAATTCATATATTTGACTAAATTTGTCACACCCCCGAACCAGACGGCGGAAACGTTCGAGGGCTCTTGTGACTTAAATTGAATACCATCACAATGAATATACATGAATCATAACATAATTCATCACCATGCATTGAAATATTACAACTGATATTGTTTACATCCAGTACATTGTTTTAGACATTACAATTTCATAACATAAACTGTCTGATAGATAATCTAAGCAAGACACCATGACATTACTTGGTACTTATTCCTCGGTTCACCTATTACCTGAGAATACAAGTTATTTTGAAAAAAAAACATCAACATATGAAATGTTGGTGAGTTCATAAGTAATGTTGTGGTTAAATGATTTGGTGTAATTTGTAAAACCCAGAAAATCCAATATTTTCTGAAAAGATCATTGTTTATAAAAAGTATGAAGATCCGTGAATATTGTTGATTTTCAAAACATGTATACTTGTTGAACTTTTGTATCAATCACGCGAGTGAAAATGTTGAACTTCCCAGGAAAACCCGATGTTTTCCCAATACATAATATACAGTGATTTCTCTATTTTTTTTTACCATTACGACGAATGATTTTGATTTCTCGGGTAGCGTTGGATTAATTAGGGTTTGTGAGTCGTTATAATCACGCATAAAGCTGACTAGTTTGTAACTACAGGTTACGAATGATCCTTAAAGGCATCGCCCGTTACTACTCACTTAATCCAACCACCATCGTTACTCTTGCTTAACGCCCTGAATCTGTTTACTGGATTTCTCATAAGCCCAACAACCGAGGAGAAAGGGGAGTACGAAGTCCCGTTATTTCCGTGAGTTATTTATGGATATCGGGAATACGAAAGGCACTTGGCCCGACTCGCATTTGACTTCTCGACCTCACTAGCAGTACTAATGGGCCACTAGGGCCCAATAGCACATTAGAGCTATTGAAAGTCCTTTTACACGGAATTGGGTCATAGGAGGCCCAATAACACGTAAGCATATTCCCTTTGGGCCCAAAGATCATGTAATGGGCTAGCAAGGCCCAACAAGCATGATTTGAAACTTCCAAGCCAAAAGTTTGTAAGTTAGCTCATCATAGTAATCACGTGTTTATTGAAATGCTTTGGTTTAACGATTTTTTTTTGTTATTGATTCGAGACCGAATCAATTTGTTTTGTAACGATATTTGTTATTGAGAGTGTATTTGTATTTCGTTTCGTCGGTAGTCGTGGATATTGTATTTTGTATTAATGAATTAACTTGTTTGAAAGTGGAATTTGACCCTTTTCACTACCCTTCTTTTATAAAATCACACTCTTGGTCCTTTTATATAAAAGAATTTCATTTTTAGTCTCTAAAACCGTTTTCTTGACACTTTTGTATTATTTATTTGATGAAAACACGATTTTAACCTAAAATTTACTTTGTTGACAGCTTCAGCCCTCCAGAATAGTGATTCTCGGTTAGGAACTCATTTTCACAACTTTTACAGTTTTGACCCAAAATCTAAAAAGTTTACATTTTTGGTCCTTTTTGATAGTGAAAAGTATTTTTGACCCTTATAAACATTTTTTTATGCTAACTACCCCCTGTTTTACAGAAAGTTACATTTACAGCCCCTCAACTTATCATTTTCGCATTTTTGAGGCTTATTGGGCCGAGAAGCCCATAAATAGCCCATTAGGCCAAAAATTTACATTTTTAGTCCCTTGAAATTCCTAATGTTTAGAAAAATATTTATAGAAACTTTTTTGACCCTTTCAACCTTCAAGAACCCGTGACTTGTTGATTTGTACCCCTAGTTTTGTATTTTTGATAATTTAAGCCCAAAAATGGGTTTTGGGTTAGAATTTGTTCATCATGTTCTTACAAGCTATTATTCTTGACTTGTTTAGTGTAAGATAGCTTAGATTATGTTTTTTTCCTTTCTCATGTCATAGATCTCAGGTTTACACCCTTTTTGATTACATATTCATCACAAAACACATGGTATCACATACATACATGCATCAAATCACACATAGCATACATATACACATAGATATACACATTTTCTTATACTCTCCCCCATAAAACGCATAAAAACCAAAAAGAACGGGGTATGAAGCTCACATTTTCTTGTTGTTTTCGATTTGAAGAAAAGAAGAGAAGTCTTTGTTGCTATTTTCAGTCCTAGCAAGTTCCTTGGATGGATCTCGAACTTAGTGGGTTCTAAGATGCAAGATCATGAATTTGAATGGATTAAGAGGTGATTTTTGATGAAAAGAAGTGATTTAGATCATAGATTTAAGCATGATCTTACCTTAGATGATGAATTTTTGGGGTAATCTCCTTGGAAAGCTTCCTAATCTCGAAAACTTGGTGAAGAAAAGAGAGAGTTTCTTTGATAGGATTTTAAGTGAAGTGTGTGTGTGTATTTTGGTTCGGCCGAGAGCAAAGGAGAGAGAGAAAGAGAAGAGAGAGTGAGTGATGAGATGGTGCATGGAAAACCTCCATTTAAAAATGAGGTGGCAAGCATAAGTCAACCCTTCCTTTCCTTTGGGCTTGGGCTGAGAATGGAGTGGGGAAAAAGGAAATAATTGGGCCCTTAAATGCTTAAGCCCAATTTATAAATAATTTAGATAATGCTTGGTCCAAATAAATCAAGAAATGATTTTTATGGCCTATTTAGGTTAATTGGGTTTTTTATGGTCCAATAAGGCCCATTAAAGTATTTTACTTCATTCTAGGCCCAATATGGCCCAAAATGTTAAAATAAATGAAACTGGGTCCAATTAGAGCCCATTTACGAGTTCTAAACCCAAAATAGTCAAATTGGAAGCTTATTGGCCCATTAGGCCCAATAAGGAAATCCTAGCCCATAATGGACTTAAACCGGGATTTCTAGGGTTTCCAATTATTTGTTGACTATTTGCAGTGCTTGTATGCAGTGTTTGATTAAAATTCTGTTGTTATTGAATAAGCATCATATGTGCTTTCACGTTGTTGGTTCACATTTGCTATCATTGTTAAATGTTTACAAGGAATCGAATTTCCTAGTTGTGACAAAATTTGATTAAAATTTCTCGATCTAAGCTCTTAGATTTCGAAACGAAGTACAATATTCTCTCCCTTAATTATAGCAAAACAACTTTTCAACCCTTGCAACTTTATAAATTTAAAACACTTGTTTTCTATAATTAATATTGCTAACTTGCAACTTACCATAATTATCATGCTCCCACTAACATGATGATTATATTCATAGCAGCATAACACTTATGTTCCCACTAGCTTTGACATGTATTCAGAAAACAATTGAACTTCTAGAAAACAATGCTTATTGAGTTTCTTAAGTTCATATTTCTAATACTAAGACGCTTCGATAAGACTTTATCTAAGGTTCTCAACCTCATACACCTCTTCTTAGATAACTCATGTGTGTGTATAAACGATTCCAAAACTTATAGCAATAAGTCTAAAATGTTCAGACCCATTTTCCATTTCCTACAATACGAACTATGAAGAGGGATGCCGTAATCATAGTTGAATTTGAGAAACCCAAATTACATAATGCTATCTTCAAAATCTCTCTTAGTGAAAGCGTTTCCTCACAATCATTTTCATGAAGGAGAGAAACCTTATAACACTTAGATTTTATTGTGTATGTTCCCTTATCCATGTGAATTTGTTATAACCATAATCACAAGATAATGTTAGTGACAAATTGAAACTCTTATGCACATAACATGTTCATTCTTAATTTCTTGCCATTAAGGGTCCCACCATTGCTTCCAGGTTATTGAGCAGCCACCCCTTCATTTCAATGTACTTTCCATTGAACAAGGTGCCTTGCCCCTATGTAATTCATTGAGAACTCATAAAACTCACATGAATAGTTGACCAACCTGGACTGGCACAGAAACAAAAATCTGTCAACACGATAGGTTAGAAACCTCAAGTCGTGTGCTAGTGTTTAATAATAGGTTAACTCTTGATTGGTTCTTGAACCTATTCAAGATCATTTAGACTCCCACTGACCTCTTGATATATAATATTCTCTTGTCAAGAAACATTCCTTGACAAGATAAATATTCAAGAGTTAGTGTGTGTCTTTATCAAGACAAAACCTACATACAATTTGGTACTAGTTAGTCTTTGTCTTATTCCAGACATCACAACTCACCAAAATGTGAAAAAATACAAACATTCCTAATTAAAATTTTATTACTCAAGTCACAATCTTGGAGTTTAACTCTAAGACTTGATCCTGGAACGAAGTACGATTCATCTTATTGACTTAACCCATTTTAACAATTCCCGAATCCTCTTCTTAGTCGTACTTAGTGTACTAAGGTGTCCTTAGAGCATGAATTGTAATATGGTTCTTTGCAATTTACCAAGACGATCATAAAACTTGATACAGAAGCACTCTCCCTTCTTCTTAGATTGGAGAAACTTCTTATCTTTCTGCATAATTGATTCTTCTTATTCGTTCTGCTATTCACTGAAACTCTTTCAATCAACTCAGAATTACACTTAATCTTATAAGCATAATCATATTTACTAACCTTTTAGTAAATCATGAAGAATATCTTATCTCTCTTTGTGGTGGATTTGATCAACGCACAACCTAGTGTACTCGATCTCCTAGTCCTTCACTTGACACTTTGTCAAAGAATTAGTCTAATTTCCAAATATGAAAGTTTTTCATTCATCACGCAACCAAGTTGTATGATTCCAAGTTTCTTTCCAATTGAAACTTGGGCGACGAGAAACTCTCCATATTTGGTAAATTCTTGACATCTCCACAAATTAAGAATCAAATCCATTATTGCTAATAATAGAAACCTTCAAACATCAACTTTTCATACACGCCATTTCAAGGATAAATAAATAAGATAAAATCAAATTTTATTTTATTGCTGAAAAATTTGTCCTTACAATGCAATTCAATTGAAAAAAACTATGTTATTACATATTTCTTAGCAATCTATTCTAACTCCAAGTAGTAGCTCAAGAATCTAATCTTCAAGCAATGCGATCGAAATCCATTTCTTCACGATTAGATTCAGCTCACTTCTTCCCTTAAGATTCCTCTCTTTTCTTTGATCCTACAAACATCAAAATGTAATCTTATCACATCATGTATTAGGTATTTAGAATAGTAACTTAAAAGAGTTAGCTAATGGATTTTACCTAAAGCAGAGTCATACATCTTGACTCTCCCATCTCTTAGATCTTTTAGGTAGTGAGGACAGCTTCGTAACCAATGCCCCTTCCTTTTGGCATTAGAAACATATGGATTCTTTTGGAATGGGACTATCTCAGACTCAGCCTTTCTCTTGCGTAGAAAAAACTTTTCTAGACTTTCAATGTGTCCATTTCCCACAGAAGGTTAGGATATTGATTTATCAGACAAAATTTGCTCGACCAGTGCGCAAAATCATTTCTTATTCGGCAGCAATAAGCAAATGAGTCAAATCAATAAGGTTCATGTTGTGGTACATCATATATTACTCTCTAAAGAACTTACCATGTGATTCAGGAAGTCACTAAACAACCAACTTCCTTGAGACATCAACACGTAGGAATCTTGTCAATGTGTGACTTCATCTTTAAGACGTATATACACACATAGTTTCCATCTTTGTGTCTTATTGCCAATAAGGCTTGAATGACCTTGAAATTTTTTAAGTTTTTAAACACGTGGGTTAGAGAGAATTATTGGAGGAGGTGGATAAATGAAGCATGACTTCCATTTCCACAATCCAATCGTGGAACATCATCTTCACGTTGAAAACCTTTTTTAACGGATTTAGGAATAACATAGTTGTCAGACTTTGACATCTATGAAATGGGAGAAAATTCAAGTTTAGTTGATTGAGTTCTTAATAAAACACCCAAATAAGATATTAAGGCTAGGATCCAACACAACATCCTACAAATTGGAAGAGGGATGTCGTAATCCAACTTGCAGAACATTTGAAGGTAAGTGAATGACGATTCACTAATTTTCCACCATGAAAAATGAAAGGAAATTTAAGTTTAAATGTATTGAAAACTCCTAGATCTTTTGAGATTCATTGAACATTTTTAATGGCATGTTTAAATCTCGATATGCTCCTCGATTTGTGAATGGGATGCCGAGAATCACAAAACAGGGTGTGAATAACCATGCAAATATACATGGTGCCCCCAATGTTACAGTCACCTATTTGATGTGCCGGTTAACCACACACGCTCCACCGAACTATGAAAAACATCGAGTCACCCTTTTCCACCTTTGGTAAGAACCCCAATTAGTGTGTCGGTTAACCACACATGCTCCACTAACGTCTTAGCAAGGGTACAAAGTGTAATTTCATAGGATTGCATCAGTTTCACATTTGCCTAAAGTAACTAGGATTGGGAATTTGTAAAAGCATTTAGTTACTTTACATAGATTCATTGTACTTATTAATGAAGAGAGGAGTGCCCTATCCTAACCGTTCGGCTAACGACCCTCCACCAATCAAGGAAGCGGTGGGTGAGAGTGGACACCCATTAAATGACCATTTTATAGGCCATAACCTTATACCACCCTTATAGATCGGCTTCGTGAATGAGACCTACTAACGGTAAGACTATCATTTAAGTTATACATATATAATATTATGCTTTTAATGTTATACATAGTATAAGGGTGTATTTTACACTTTTAAAATACTATGTGGTCAAATTTAATAAATTACACTTTTAATTTAATTAAATATAAACCATATCATTATGGATTTATTAACTCTCTTCTAATTATACACTTAATTAATTTAATAAAATCATAAGGGTGTAATTTGAACTTTTTCAAAATTAGGGTTTTAGAATTTAGACTTTCAAAATTAAACTTTTAATCAAACAATTTAAATTCCAAAAACTTGAGGCGAGGTTTTGAAACTTTTCAAACAATTAAGTTTTAATCTCACTGTAAATTTTTCATAATTTAAGACTATTTAAATTAAATTTTTTAAATATTAAAACTCTTGATTTAATAATTATCTTGAATTAAACTATTAATTTAAATTATTAAATCATAAGGGATTATTAAAACATAAAGGATAATTACCAATTAAACAATTAATTTATCCTAATCCTTTTAATCCCTCTAAATTTCGAAAATCATGGGATAAGATATTTCAAAATCTTTAATTACCATATATAACCATTAAAGGATAATTACAAGATATGAGACAATCAAAATCCCTACAATTTAGGATCTTATCTTGGGGAGTAGCTTAATCTCGAAAATCCTAGGCTTTGCAAACCCTAGATTTCGAAATCTTGGGACTTAAGGAAAAGATTTAAAAAACCCTTAATTTTCGCAAATTAGGGTTTAGGAACACTAATCTCAAAAACTTTTTTTTTTCTTTCCTAGGGGTTATTGGCTATAAACACTAATATGTAAAATTCATACAATTGTATAATACTAATTGAAAACAAGTTAACCAAAGGCTCTGATACCACTGATGGGTATTATACAAACAATCCTATGTGTGCATGCAACCCTAGAGTTGGATCTATGTTATCACTATTAGTTATACAACATCTATGAAACGGGAGAGAATTCAAGTTTAATTGATTGAGTCCTTAATAAAACACCCAAATGAGATATTAAGGCCAGGATCCAACACAACATCCTACAAATTGGAAGAGGGATGTCGTAATCCAACTTGCAGAACATTTGAAGGTAAGTGAATGACGATTCACTAATTTTCCACCATGAAAAACGAAAAAGGAATTTAAGTTTTAAATGCATTGAAAACTCCTAGATCTTTTGAGATTCATTGAACTTTTCAATGACATGTTTAAATCTCGATACGCCCCTCAATTTGTGAATGGGATGCCGAGGATCACAAAACAGGGTGTGAATAACCATGAAAATATACATGATGCCCCCAATATTACAGTCACCTATTCGATGTGCCGGTTAACCACACACGCTCCATCGATTTATGACAACCATTGAGTCACCCTTTTCCACCTTTGCATAGAACCCAATTAGTGTGCCGATTAACCACACACGCTCCACTAACGTCTTAGCAAGGGCACAAAGTGTAATTTCATGGAATTGCATCAATTCACTTTTGCCTAAAGTAACTAAGATTGAGAATTTTGTAAAACACTTAGCTTCTTTATTTTTTATTATACTTTTAATGAGGAGAGTTTGCCCTATCCTATCTGTTCGGCTAACGACCTTCCACCAATCAAGGAAGCGGTGGGTGAGAGTGGACACCTATTAAACTGCCATTTTATAGGCCATAACCTTATACCCTCTTTATCGACCGGCTTCGTGAATGAGGCCTAGTAACGGTAAGACTAACATTTAAGTTATACATATATAATATTAGACTTTTAATGTTATACATAGTATAAGGGTGCATTTTACACTTTTAAAATACTAGGTGGTTTAATTTTATAAATTACACTTTTAATTTAATTAAATATAAACCATATCATTATGGATTTATTAACTCTCTTTTAATTATACACTTAATTAATTTAATAAAACCATAAGGTTGTAATTTGAACTTTTCAAAATTAGGGTTTTAGAATTTAGACTTTCAAAAATTAAACTTTTAATCAAGCAATTTAAATTCCAAAACTTGAGGGCAAGTTTTGAAACTTTTCAAAACAATTAGGTTTTAACTATATTTAAAATTTTCGAAAAAATCAAACTTTTAAAATTTTAAAATCTTAAATATTAAAACATTGATTTAATAATGATCCAAAATAAAACAATTAATTTAAATTATTAAATCTTGGAGGATATCTATTAAATTAAACAATTAATTTAACCTAATCCCTTAAATCCCTAAAATTCGAAATTATGGGATGGGATAATTCAAAATCTTTAATTACCAAATCTAAACACTTAAAAGATAATTACAAGATATGGCATTATCCAAATCCCTATAAATTAGGATCTAATCTTGGGGAAGGAGGCAATTTCGAAATTCAATGGTTGGATAACCCTAGAATTTGAAATCTTGGAGGCTAAGGAAAGGGTTTGGGAAACCCTAACCAAATTTCAAAATTTAAGGCTTATGAACCCTAAATTCGAAAATCATGCCTTTAAGGTGTATTGGCTATAAACCCTAGTATGTCAAATTCATACTTTTGTATAGAAAACTAATTGAAAACAAAAACCAATGACTCTGATACCACTGATGGGTTTTATACAAACAATCCTATGTGTGCATGCAACCCTAGAGTTGGATCTATGTTATCACTATTAGTTATATAATATTATGAACATGTGAAGAACCCTAACAAGCTTCTAGGGATTTCGAGATTCACAAAGAAAGATGAAATACATACTTCTTGTTGTTATATTGTAATAACAACATAAATCTTGAATCTTCTTGTCTTTGAAAGTAAGTACCACAACTGTAGTACCTCTAAGGGTTCACAAACACCAATAACAAATGGAGAGGCAAGAGAGAAAGAGGAGAGGTATGAAATTCAGCTCTAGGAACCCTAGATCAAGGCATGGACAAATTTCATATGATAATGGGTGTTTATATAGGTGCAGGGATTAGGGTTTCAGTGCTTATCCTTATCTGATTAGTTGCCCACCAAGAAGTCTAAAGGATAACCCTAGAAACCTTATCATAGACGAATTCTAAGGTCTTATCCCCTTGAATTCATCTACCCTATCCTATAGGGCATCCATTTCCCTACTTTGCAACTATCACATAATTATAGTTCAGCCCCTCTAGTTTAGTTAACTTATTTTAATCACAAAATTAATTCTTAATTAAATCTTGACCAATGTTAACTAAATAAATATGATTTCTCCTTTAATATATTATTCATATAATATATTAATAAACCATAACAACCTCTTTCTCTATTATTTCTCCAGTCAAGTCGCTTTGGTGACGGCAACCTAAAAGGACCATGTACAACCGGGTCAAGTACTTACCAAATATGGTTACGGACTTAAACACTAATCCAATAGTTATAACCTTGCTTGATAGGGACTAATTCGCATGTCTTGCCATTTTCCAAATGCCGGATTGTTGAAGTTAAGGTTTTTCACCCTAGACTGGCCTAGTCTAACTATAGAGAACAACTCAGGTGTGGGGGAGTCACTCCCATATAGATCTATACACAAACTCTTGCTCTCCTTCCAAGAGACTTTGGTTATAACTACAGGCTACGATCATACACTCAGTGGTTTCAACTGGTATGTCTCACTAGATCCAAATTGTTAATGTATAATTATTCGAATTTCATGATATAAGATGTATAGGAATTTAGATTCTTTCACATACAAATTAAGAATTTATATGAATAGACAAAGCCCAACCAACATGGAAAAGGGACAACTATGGTCCAATAGGCATGTATGTTGTTTCTAGGCTTGTTAAGTATGCAAAAGGACACTTTAAGGCCCATTAAGCATATAATGAATAGTCTAGGCCCAATCAACATGCAAATGGGCCACCAAGGCCCAATAAACATGTAAAAGGTGATTTCGGCCCACTAAGCATGTAATTGGGTCACTAAGGCCCAATAGAGATGTAAAGAATGAATTGGCCCTATAAACATGCAATTAGACCACGAAGGCTCAATAAGCATGTATAGTGGTTATTACGCCCAATAAACATGTAATCATTGTAATTCGTTTCTGTTCATTACGTCATTTTTATTTGTGTTAAATATTTATCAAAAAGACGTAAATTGCTTAAATTTTGTTATAATGGAAATTTTTAGCCCATTAAGTTGCAACTTTACAATTTGGGCTTATTTTCAACAAAATTGACTCCTTAGGTCCTTTATGACTTAAATAAAACATTTAAGGAATTATTTCACCTAAAATAACATTTTTGGTCCTTTTTTATAAAAAAATAACATTTTAGCCCACTAAACTATGAAACTTTGTATTTTTGGCCCAATTATAAAATAATTTACAAATTCGGTCCAAAAATATATTCTTTGACATTTTCAACCCTTATTCCATAATAAATGACATTTCCAGCCCTTATTTTGTAAAAATTACATTTTCTGCCCTTATATTATAAAATTTATATTTTCAACCCAAATTTTGTAAATTTTAGATTTTTTGCCCAATTTGGAAATAAGTGTAATTTTTAACCCTTAAACCGTGAGTTTTTCATTTTAGGCTCAAATTTACATATAATGGCATTTTTGGCCCACCAAATTCAATATTTTTCACCTTGGGCCCAAGAAAGCCGTAAAGCCCATTGAAAGGCCCATTATGCAAAAAATTTCATTTATGGTCCCTTTAATATCAAAATAACATAAAAGTTCATTTTTGGAATATAATGACTCTTTTTGTCCTCATGAAAACCATGTATGTCATAAAAAGTCCCAACATTTTTGTTTGTTTGACAAATATAGTCCTTAAACATGGTTTATTGTAGTTTTATTCAACCAACATGCATGTTTAACATTTTCACTCCTAAAGTGTGTTGTTTTGAGTATTTTAGTTAACAAAATCAACCATTTTTACTATAGTTTTCAAGATCTAGAATATTTAACCATATTTTCACAATAAACAGACACATAACATGCACAATACTTAGATCTATCACATAGTACTTGTATTCTTCCCCCAAAACATATGAAAACTGAAAACAAGGGGTTATGAACTCACTTTGGGGTTTGGAATGGTTTTGATGAAGAGATGAAGGAGATTTGAAGGTGTTTTCGGTCTTGGTTGCTTCCTTGAAGAAGTTTTCAAATTTGAATGTTTTTAGGAAACATTATCATGAAATGAAGCTTTGTAAGTATGAAATTTTAGCATAGGAATGGAGGATAACAAGTAGTGCATGATGATAACTTACCAAGAAGGATGATCTAGATGAGAACCTCTTAAAGACACACAAAATCTCGAAAATTTAAAGAGAATGAGGAGAGTTGTTGAGAGATTTCTTGTAAGATTTGGAGGAAAATGAAGATGGTGGTGGTGGTGTGTGTGTTCTCGACCAAAGATAAGGAGAAGAAAGAGAGAGGTTAGTGGTTAATACACCATGGCTAATGTTTTTGCTTAGATGTATGCCATGTAATTAGCTTGGTTACTCTCTAAATAAACATGAGGTGTCACTACCTCTTCCCATGTAAATCCTTTATATATATATATACATACATACATATATACATACATACATACATACATACATTGGGCCGAGAATGGGCTCAATGAATGAAGGTGAAATAGCTTTGGGCTCAAATCCTTGGCTTTGATCGAATTTCATAGGCCTCATAATATTTTTCAGCCCTTTGGGCCCTTAGGATGGTTTACGGCCCAATGAAGTCTTCTTTAAAGGCTTTAAGGTTCATTAAGGTAAATGGAATCATTTATGGCCCAACCAGGCCCATTTGAGGTAAACCAATCCATTTTAGGCCCATATAGCCCAAAATGTTATGTTTTATGAATGTGGGTCCAAATAGAGCCCATTTAAGGGTTCTAAGCCCAAGTTACTCAAATTGAATGCTTATTGGTCCATTAGGCCCAATAAGAAAATCCTAGTCCATAATGAACTTGAACCGGGATTTGTAGGGTTTTTAACTCCCAATTGACTTTCTGATATGTTTTGTATAGAGTTTTGAACTTTACTAGGTGAACCTTGATTAAATTTTTTGTCATTAAATGAACATCATACACATTATCAAGTTGGGGTTACATGTATTATCATAGATAGCATTTACATGAACATAGAATTTCCTAGCTAAATTGTCAGTTGTGACAATCATTCATAAGTACTGAATAAGTACAAAAACAAAAAATGAATCGTTTTAGTAAAAAAAAAAGGTGATTTATTCTGATTGGTTTGTGGCAGTGGAGGGGTGTGGGTTTCTTCTGGATTAGAGATTGTGCTAGTTTCAGTTTATGCCCCGCAAGGGAATAAAGCTGGGAGACTTTAATGAAGTTCAGGATGATTTGGGACTTATGGGGTCTTAGTTTCATCCTGCTTCTGCTAGGCTTTTTAATAAGTTTATTAAGGACACGAATTTATTTGATATTGCTTTGGGAGGTCCTCGCTTTACTTGGAGTGATAAGTGGGGTTCTAAATTTAGCACGTTGGATCGTTTTCTGGTCTCTGAGGGTCTTTTGGCATTTTTTTCCTCATCTCTCAGGTTTTGTTTTGGAGAAGATTATCCGGGATCATCAGCCTATTATCTTGCTGGAACACTCTATTGATTATGGACCTAAGCTATTTTGGTTTTTCCATTCTTGGTTCAACCATGAAGGTCTTGATGAAGTGGTTCAGAATTCTTGGTGCATGGCTTTTGATTGTGACAGTATCCTTAATCCCTGGGTTATTTTTAAGAAGAAACTCCAAATTCTTAAATCTAAATTTAGGGTTTGGTATTCTTCTATTCGGATTGGTATGGATGGTAAAAGAAAATCATTACAAGACAAGATCTAATCGATAGATGCTATTCTTATGGCGGGTGATGCTAGGGCTAACCTTTGTGAACATCGAGTTTTGATTTTGAAGGAGTTGAGATTTAGATCATCTCGCAAGAGTGGACCTTTGTTAGAAGGCAAAATTTCAGTGGTGTATTGAGAGGGATGAAAATTCATCATTTTTTTCATGGTTCTATAAATAAAAAAAGGTGTCAGTTAGCAATTAATGGTGTTATGATTGATGGAGCTTGGATTGATGAACCAGGGAGGGTTAAAAAGGAATTTCATAACTTTTATAAATTTCTCTTTTCTAAGTAGAGAGGGACTCGCCCTTCCACAAACCCTTCTCTTTTTCATACCCTTTCGGAGAATCAGGTTCACTTTCTCTAGGCTCCTTTTTCTCATGAAGAGATTAAAAGGGTAGTTTGGGATTGTGGGTCGGATAAGTCTCCTGATCCAAATGGTTTTTATTTTGGTTTCATTAAGCATTATTTGGATCTTATTTCTATGGATGTGGTGGTGTTTTTGCAACATTTTTATCCTCATTCTTCCACCCCGAAGGGTTGCAATGCTTCCTTTTTCTCTGTCATCCCTACGGTGTGGGACCTAAAGGTCATTAGAGATTTTAGACCAATTAGTCTTATTGTTTTCCAATACAAAATTATTGGTAAGTTGTTAGCTAATAGGTTGGTAGTGGTTCTGTTGCTAGTTTGGAGCAGTCTGCTTTCATTAAAGCTAGCCAAATTTTGGATGGTCCTTTTCTATTGAATGAGGTAGTAGCTTGGAGTAAGGCTTTCAAATATCCACTTATGATTTTTAAAGTGGATTTTGAGAAGGCTTATGATTCTTTGTCTTTGGAATATCTTTTGGAGATCATGCGTATTATGGGCTTTGGTTCTATATGGTGTGGCTGGATTCGGGAGATTTTGAGTATAGCTAGAGCTTCGGTTCTAGTGAATGGTTCTCCTACTGATGAGTTTTAGATTTATAGAGGTTTGAGAAAAGGAGATCCTTTATCATTGTTTCTTTTTATTTTGGCAATGGAGGGGTTTCATGTTTCTTTTCTTAAAGCTCAACAAGTGAATATTTTTCAGGGAATCTCCATTAGTGACATCCACATCTCCCATTTGTTTTATGCTGATGATGTTGTTTTGCTTTCTACTTGGGATCCAGATAATGCCAGGTGTATTTTACGTATGTTGAGGTGTTTTTATCTAACTTCGGGTCTTAAAATTAAATTGCAAAAAAGCAAATTGATTGGAGTGGGGGTTTCTTTTTCTCAAGTGGATTCTGTTGCTAGTACTTTGGGTTGTGTTCCAGATTCTCTTCCTTTTGTTCATTTAAGGGTGCCGGTTAGGAAAAATATGGCTAGGGTTTCTGCATGGTCTTTTATTGAGGATCGCTTCTGTTCTAGATTATCTGGCTGGAAAGAGAAGAGTCTGTCTATTGGAGGTCGTCTTACATTGGTTAAGTCAATTCTTGGAGGTTTGGGAAGTTATCTGATGTCCATATTTATGGACCCGTCTAGTGTTCTTAATTCTTTGGAGTCACTTTGCTCTAGAGTTTTTTGGGGTGCAGATTTAGAGGATACATGTATGCATTGGGTCCGTTGGGATAGAGTTTTGGCTGATAAAAAACAGGGTGGTCTTGACATTGGAAGTTTGTTTTCTTTTAACCAGGCCCTTCTTTTTTGCTGGTGGTGGAGATTCTCTCATAATCCAGATTTGATTTGGGTCAGGATGGTGAAAGCTTTACATGGTCCTAATGGGGGTTGTTTTTCTTTGTCGTTGCGAAGAGGGTGGACATGTCCTTGGAGTAGGATTATTAGGATGTTAATGCAGCATAGAGACCGGGGTGTTGATTTGATTTATTTTTGTTTGATTAGAGTTGGATATGGGAGTAACACTTCTTATTGGCATGATGTTTGGAAAGGTGATCAGCTTCTTGCTGTGTCTTTTCCAATAATTTATGCTCTGGATGCTCATCGGAGTGTCTCGATTCGGGATAGGATTATGGTTGGTTGGAGTGTTGATTCTATCAGACGAGTTCCTAAGGGTGGAATTGAGCAGACCTAGTGGGATGAATTGATTGATTTGTTGTGTGATCTCCACCTTCATTCTTTTCCTAATCGGTTGTGTCTTTTCCAATAATTTATGCTCTGGATGTTCATCGGAGTGTCTCGATTCAGGATAGGATTATGGTTGGTTGGAGTGTTGATTCTCTCAGACGAGTTCCTAAGGGTGGAATTGAGCAGACCCAGTGGGATGAATTGATTGATTTGTTGTGTGATCTCCACCTGCATTCTTTTCCTAATCGGTTGGGTTGGTCGGTTGATGTTTCTGATTCTTTTTCGGTTTTGCCTGCTACATTTCTTATTGATAGTACTTTGTTGTTTACGGTTGGCTGTGAGACTAGATGGAATAATTGGGTGCCTATTAATTTAAACATTTTAATTTGGATGTTGAGGTTATGGAGTGTTCCAACTAGACAGAGTTTATCTCATCGTGGAATTACGCTTAACTCGATAATGTGCCCTATTTGTTCCAAAATGGTTGAGTCTATTGATCACTTATTCGCTGATTGTATTCAATTGAGGGATATTTGGTCTCGTGTTGCTATTTGGTGGGATGTTCAAATTCCATTCCAGTTATCCATTGATTTCATTCTTTCATGGTCTCACTCGACTGGTTTGAGAGGTGGTCAAAGAAAAGCTTTTGACGCGGTAATTTTTACTACTTTATGGTGCTTATGGAATTTTGGGAATGCTTCTATTTTTGGAACGGTGGTGCCTAGGGGTGAGCATTTGGACTGATGGATCAAACTGGACTGGACCGTTTTTTTGGACCTCTGGGCCGGTTCTCGGTTCTAGGAATCCATCAAAACCGGTTTGATTTTTTTCCCAGTCCATTCCGGTTTTTTACCGAGTTTAGATCCGGTTGGATCCGATTAAAAAAATTGTAATCTGTAAATTTTTTTTAACAATCATAAATCATTTGTTTTAAGTCAGATTAACACACATTTTTTTTTCAACGTTTAATTTAAAGTTTGTAGATGAATATAATTTTGTTGATTTTAGTATTATATTCAATGAGTTACGGTCTTTCAAAGTTGAGCAATCAAAGCTGAAAATTTTCAACTTTTCCGCAACATTTTTTAAATTTTGTAATCTATGAAAATTTTTAAACAATCATAACTCATTCGTTTTAAGTCGGATTGACACACACTTTTTCTAACGTTTAATTTATAGTTTGTAGATGAATTTAGACTATAATTTTGTTGATTTTGATATTATATTCAATGAGTTAGGTCTTGTTTGTTTTTCTGAAGCCAAAATGTCTGCAGTCTGCAGACTACATCTGCAAGCCTCTGCAGCAGAAGAGGTGGACCAAACATCTGCAGTATCCAATAAGAAGACTGTTTTTTTTTTTAACATCTGCATGCTACTGAAATTAACTGAATTTTAAATAAATTTATTTTTCAAACTTAAAATGATTTTTCAACACAAAAATTTTAATAATAATACTCTTATAACATTGAAAATAAAATTCATGCAACTAAATTAGTCATACAATAAAAAAATTGTTTTACAATAACAATTTCATTTAAAACAATTCAATCTATATTGTGCATCAACTGATCAACAATTTCATCCCGTAACTGAGTCATATATTCACGGTCTGCTGCAGTACCATGTGTTGGAATCTTGTTTTCATCATCATCAATGGCCACATTGTTATTTCAAAACAAGATATTGGGTTCATCGTATCGTGCGAAATACTCATCACTCAGTCCTTCTCTCCTTATAAAATTATGAAGCGCAAAACATGCCATGACAATGTTTCTTTGTGTCACAAACGGGAATGATGCCATCCTATTCAATATAGGGAAGTGTGCTTTCAAAACACCAAAAGCACGCTCAATGACATTCCGAAGTTTTGCATGTCCATGGTTAAATTTTTCTTTATTGGTCAATGCACGTCTTTGACGAAAATCTCCAAGCCAATACCTCACATTACGATAAGGGGCCATAAATCCTCGAGTGTGTGCATACGCGACATCACAAAGATAATATTTGTCTGTAAAAAATGCAAAACACTAATCAATTTTCAATTAAGATAAAAATATTTATAGAAAAAACAAAAACTTACCTGGTGGTGGAAACGAGAATGATGCTTATGGATCGGCTACTGCTTCTGATAATATTCTAGAGTCATGCGCTATCCCTTCCCTTCCGGCCACAACAAATGTAAAAATCATATTGAATTCACAAATTGCCAATACATTTTGGTAGCAATCTCCCTTTCCTCTACTTCTATATAAGTCTTGTTTCTTAGCAGGGACAACAACATGTATCAAAGTGCCATCAAGTGCACCAACCACTCCTTTGAAAACCCTTTGTAGCCTCCTATTATGTCCTGGAATGTTTGGATTCGGATTAAAAGAAGTTGGTATTATAACATCTTGTGCGAAAAACATCATTTTTTCCAACACTTCATAAAAAAATTTATGAATTGTTTTCTTCGAGTGTTGAAATCTCCGCTTGATAATCACGTAACGTTGATTATGGCCAATCATCATAAAAAACATAGCCATCTTTTCCTCAACCGATACATGTTTGTTGTCCTTTAATGAGTAATTTGCTCTAAAATGAGCACATAGTCGTACAAAAGACTCACGGGACATGCGTAGTACTTCAACACATTGTAAACGATTATGATGTAATAACTCCAATGTGTATTCATGTCCCGTCATTTCCGAATCATTATCCCGCAATCGTTTCACACCCCTCTTCCAAAAATAACGGATGTATAGGTACATAAGAATTATGAGAAGTAACTTTTGATTGTGATTCGTTATGAACCTAAAATCAACAAAGTAGAACTTTAAAAAAAACATTACATAAACCATATTTCAAGTAGCAAATAAACATTACATAAATCATATTTCAAGTACCAAAAAAACATTAGATAAACCATATTTAAAGTAGCAAAATAACAAAAAATAGTTCCTACAAGGGCAAAAACATCTAACAAAATAGTTCCAACAAAGGCAAAAAGACCTAACAAATAGAAAATCATCGGACAATCTTTCCATCCTTAGAAACTCCTAAACTTGTGCCCGTCATCTCAAGCCATCCACGTAATATCTCAGGAACATCGGGCAAATGCATCCACATCTGTCTCATGTTCATGGTCCCTCCAAAAATATGATATGCAACAAAGCGTAAAGGATCTATAGGGCCTAACTAAAGAACCTCTAACTTCTCTAAACATTGAGGAATTGTATACCCTTTAGTCAAACTTTGTAGAGTTTTTTTTCATTTCTAATGCTAAATCATCAGCAGTAATAGATGTTCCATCAGGTGAAGAAGCAGACGATGAGGCACTAGGAGCTACATGAGTTGAGGGTTTAGCCCTTTTGTTGGGGTTACCGAATGGTGAAGCAGTATATGGTGAAGCAGCAGAAGGTGAACTAGCTAAAGGTGAAGCTGCAGAAGGTGAAGCAGCAAAAGGTGGTGGCCCATGATGGGAAGTGTCAACACCATCATCATCGATTACATGAATAGGGGTGGCGGTGATCTGAAGTGGTGGAACACGACAGGAGGATGCTCCAGCTACTGATGATGATTGGGTTGAGTAACTCCTAAAATTACCGTTGGCACTATTTCCATCAAAAAGACGTACACAAAGATCTGGAAAAGGCAGTGGAATTGTTCTGAATGAAGCAGCCTTCGGATGCCCCTAAACCCAAATGTAACAAAAAATAGTATAAAAATATTTGGCAACTTCAAACATAAATGTTTAATATATACATATATATATATATATATATATATATATATATATATATATATATGTATGTATATATATATATATATATATATATATATATATATATATATATACCTTCTTAAAATCATACCACTCCTCGGCTGTTAAGTTGAAAGTGTTTGTTTGAGAGTTGTATATATTACCAGTTTTTTTTTTTTTTTTTTTTTTTTTTTTTTTTTTTTTTTTTTTTTTTTTTTTTTTTTTTTAATACACCCATCCTGTGTATTTGGCTTTCAAATTGTCATATGCGTTTTTCATTTGTTTTTGACTCAACTCAAACCCAAATTTCTCCTTAAGAACTCTTCTAAGCTTTATCCATGAGTCTTTTTGCAAACTCAATCCTTTTCTACCGACACTCTCTACTTCTTCAATACAAGTATCCAATAAACATTTTAAATGTTCATTGATCCATTGTTGTTTTTCTCCCATTTCTAATAAGCAAAATATCATAGACAATAATAATTTCATAAGGTGTTGTAGCATTCACAAATTGACAAATATGATTTCATAAGGTATTATATATCATACACATTCCAACAAAAAAAATAACGATTTGAAACAATAAAGAGTATTTTCAATAACAAATAACAATAAATAATCGACAATTAACATCATTATTTCATATTTCCAAAAACAAACAACAATTTTCAACACATTCAATAACAATTTTAAGCATATTCAACAACAATTTTAAGCACATTCAACAACAATTTGAAACAATAATAAGTATTTTCAGCCTCCTATAGCAACAAAAAACGATTTTCAGCCTCCTATTTCAACAATTTCAAACAATTTTTAGCGCATTCAACACATTTTAACAGCAATTTCAGAAAAAATATATTATTTTCAGCAAATAACAATTTTCATCAACATTTAACAACAAAGTGAAGCAATTTGAAACAATTTTCTGCAGCAATTAACAACAATTAACAACAAATTGAAGCAACTGAAACAATTTTTTGCAACAATTAACAACAATTTTCTGCAATAATTAACAACAATTAACAACAATTTTCTGTAGCAATTAACAATAATTAACAACAATTAACAACAAATCAGCCTCCTATTTCAGCAAAAAAAGAATCAGCCTCCTATTTCAACAATTTGAAGCAAGAGTAATCCTCAATTAACAACAATTTATCAACAAATAAGTGCATTAGTGAGTTTTCCAGCAATAGTAATCCTCAATTTCATCTTGGGATTGAAAAAAAAAAGCCGAACGAGACAAACCTGTTCGCTGCTCTTCGTGTTCGTTGTTGTTCGCTGTTGTTCGTGTTCGCTGTTGCTCGCCTGGACGATTGAAGGCGGCGAACGGTGGTGGGTTGGTAGACGACGGATTGAAGATGGAGGGGTCAAGCTTCTATCGGCTAGGAAGTGGGATGTTTTGACGATGGAGGCGCAAACAAAGAAGATGCATTTTTTAGGGTTAAATCACTTCGCAGACCTTAAAAGAGGCTGACCCAAGTCTGTGTGGTGAAGACCTCGCGCAGACGTTTTTATGTCTGTGCACTTCAGAAAAATAAACACACTGCAGACCTCTAAGTCTGCGCGTAGTCTGCGCCGCACAGACAGAAGACACCACACGGATCTGCAGAGAAAAAACAAACGCCCCCTTATAGTCTTTCAAAGTTGGACTATCAAAGCTGAAAATTTTCAGCTTTTCAGCAAGATTTTTAAAATTTTGTAATTTGTGAAAATTTTTAAACAACCATAACTCATTCATTTTAAGTCGGATTGACCTGTGGTTTTTTCCAACATTTAGTTTATAATTTGTAGATGAATTTAGAATATATCTTTTGTTGATTTTGGTATTATATTCAGTGAGTTACAATCCTTCAAAGTTGAGTTATCAAAGCTAAAATATTTCAACTTTTTAACTATTCATTTAGACTATAATTCTGAATTTTATGTATCTTTGACAGATAAATCATATGAAATGGATTTTCGTGAACTTGATTTATATGTTAGTTGATTTTATTTGGAAAATTAATTTTGCAAGTTATAATATTATAACATTAATGTAGATTAGTTATGCACGAAACGGAAACGTAATCATTTTTACAAGTTGTATCATATCAAACCCAATAACATATTTGTTTTAACGAGATCTATCAAACTCAAATACTAATTTTAACGACTTGTAATCTATGCTATTAAAGTTGTACCGGTCCAAGAACTGGAAAACCCGGACCTGGACCGCGACCCAGACACGGACACGGACACGAACACGACTCATCCGGTCCGGTCCACGGTCCACAATATTCTCCATAACCGGTTCGGTCTGGTTCGGTCTAAATGCTCACACCTAGTAGTGCCTAGGAAATCTTTTATTTTTGATGATGTGGTTGAGAGATATTTTTTTTTTTTGGATTTCTATAGGTTTACTAAAGCTAAGATAGGGTGGACTTTTTGGCTTCGTAATATTTCTTTTTCTAGCTTCTTGCTATTTTTTTTAATGAAATCCCTGCCGTTCAAAAAAAAATGACTTACTTTTAAACAAAAAAATATGAAAGACTAATTGTGTACAAAAATATTAAAGACTAAATGTGTACAAAATGAGAAATATATTACCCTATTAAGTCATTTTTCTGAGCTAACCTGGAATAACCGCTCATAAGTACTGAATGTGTACAATTTAACAAGTTGAAAGGGTAAATGTGAACGAAAAAAACTCAGTAATCAAACATGTATGAATCAAAAAATATATTACCATTTTAAGTCATTATCCCTTTTTATTAAATAGGCTTGAACTATTTGACATTTGATACAAATCAATTTCTAGTTTTAGAATTTCACTTTATCTTTAATTTTAATTGAAGTAAGAAATATTTTTGCGAACCAATTATTTTATTTTGCTAAAGATCAAGAGTTTAGTCTGTAAGGTCTAGTTTTTGCCAAATTTTGAATTGTTTATATTATTTTTGGATATTAAAATGATTTATGGATTTTTTAGTCCTTTTCGATTACTCGTAATTTGTTCAAAAATACAGATGGTAAAGTTTTCTTTCACTTTATTAATTTTCATAGAAAATTGTAAAAAATTAGTAATACAATAATCATTTCTATATATATATATATATATATATATATATATATATATATATATATATATATATATATATATATATATATATATATATATATATAGCACCTGGTTCCCGGTACGTATTTCTTGTATTTAATAATTATTAATTCATGCATTTTTACCTTGGACTCGGCGAGTTGATGGACCAACTTACCAAGTAGGAGTGGGATGAGACGCGGGATCTGAGCCTCGAACTCGGTGAGTCGGTTCACCGACTCGGCGAGTAGGTCCTGTTTGGGTAAAAACCCTAACCAGAGTGTTTGCACCCTATTTAAGCACTCTAACTCGGCCTCCCTTGTCCCTAACACTTCCAGAGAGTTGTAGAGCGAAACCTTAGCCCCCATATTATTCTTGTGAGTGATTTTGCTTGGTGAAGGAAGTTGGATCTTAGAAGAAGAAGGAGGAGGTTGAAGAGTGCAAGGAGGGGAGTAGATCTGAAATCTACCCTGTGAGAAGCCTCCATTGAGGTATAAAAGTTGCTACCTTGATCACTAGTTCATTAGATACCATTTTTGTCCCAAATTGGTGGTTTTCAAGCCCTAAAACACCAAACTCCATGTGTTGTGCTTAATGATCCGAAAGGACTTCAGATCAAGACCTTGTGGACATATTAGAAGCATAAAGTTTCTGTGGTTGAAGTGATTGAGGTCCCTATTGAGTGTATGACCTCATAAAGAGCTTGGATTTGCCTTTTGGAGGTTGTAGGGCCATGCATGCACGTAAAGTTTGCAACTTTACGTGATAAGCATGCCCTAGGAACATAGATCTATGGTTTTGAAGTGTTGCATGTCTCAGATTTGGTCTATATGGGAAATGGGTCAAGGGACTCAGCGAGTCCCAAAGTGGAACTCGACGAGTCCTATGAAGATTGTGTGGTAGTCGATGAGTTGTTCTTCAAACTCGGCGAGTCAGATGAACAGTTACTGAGTAAGAGAGGTTTAGGTGTTGAAGGTCCAACCCTTCGTATCTACATGCAGAATTAGCAATCTAACGTGTAGCAATGGTCCTAGAAACCCAAATCCTCATAAAGGATGCTCTGGTGAGGATTTGGAAGCGAGTAGGAGATCTGCTCGTATGGACTCGACGAGTTGTCCTTTGACTCGGCGAGTCGGTTCGTGAGCGGGTTCTATCGTCCCAAGTAGTGAGTTAGTGGGAGACTTGTAGAGTGGGATCGGGTTAGTGGGAGAAGGACTCGGCGAGTCGGTGCCATGACTCGGCGAGTCCAGTCAATTAGAAGTTGACTTTGACCAAGGAGTTGACCTTGGACCAGGGGTGGGTCAGTCATCTGACCTAAGGGTGTGTATGAGTGGCTAATCTATGTTTATAGCCGGAGGATTACCGGTTTAGCAGTCAGGCGCTTAGCAAGAAGACTTTCAACAACTACTTTTCGAGGTGTGTTACCTTCCAGTAGCGGTGGGTCTAAGGCCACAATGCCGGCCCACCAGTAGGAGACGTATAAAAGATGAATGTATTTTTGATATCATCTAGGTTTGTTACTACCTGATATGTTATATTCTAGCATGATATGTTGTATGTGATAGTAATAGAGTACGGTTGTTAGGACCGAAGGGTAGTCAGACACCCTAGGTACGTCTGACAGTATGTGATGATATGTTTGTATGCTGGCTTGTTATGTTATATGTGATAGAGGTAGTAAGAGGGGACTAGTCCCCGAGTTCGGTTGTTAGGACCGAAGGGGAGTTCAGGCACCACATATATGTCTGATAATATGCTTATGTTATGTTATATGTGATAGTAGTAGTAGGGGGTGAAATAGTCCCTGAGGTTTTGTTGTTAGGACCGAAGGGTAGTCAGCACCCCAGAATGGCTTGACATGGGTAGGTCGGCACCCCAGAATGGCCGTACGGGTAGGTTGGCACCCCAGAAATGCCTGGCAGTATGTATGTGATATGATTGTATGGTATGTGGTACGATGGGAGAACACACTAAGCTTCGTGCTTATAGTTTTCAGTTTTGGTTTCAGGTACCTCTTCAGTGAAGGGGAAAGAGCCGGCGTGGTAGTGACACATCATACACACGCACACTTTGGATTTCCGCATTATGAGATGTTCTGGGATTGTACTCTGACATTATTAGTATTTTCATGTTTTGGGTTTTCAGACACGAAATATGTTTTATGAAATGATATGATCGGATGATGTCTTACTACAAATATCTTACAAACCACTTATTTTAAATGAAGTTTTTGGGCGTGAAATTTGGGTCGTTACAAGTTGGTATCAGAGCCTTGGTTTGAGGGATTCGGACACACCTTCGGGAGTGTCTGAACTCAAATCAAGGGATTAAAGGATTTCAAAAAAAAAATAAAGAAAAAGTTTTCTAAAAGAATAAGTAAAGAGTTTTAAGAAAGAACGAAGTGTGTGATGTGCGCGACCGGCCGAGCTCAAGTAAGTATTCTCCAAAGTACCCATACAATGTTATGCTATGTTTATCAGTTTCAGTAGAACAACATGCTAGAATAGGACTAAGGATCTAGGAGAATGCCTTACGTGCCTGCTTTATGTGTTCCAGCCTTATGTGAATTGCATGCTAGAAATTGAGTAGATAGCATTGGAATAGCATGTTTAGGTTATGCCTGATAGTATGAGTTCAACATTATATGCTAGTGTAGTTTCTTGATTATGAGAGTAGTTTGCATGAGTATGCTTCCTTTATCCGAATGCTACTTGATCTATGCTTAGTGGGACTCTGAGTGATGGGAGTTAGCCATTAGGTGAATACGCCACATCACATGTGATCAGGGTTGAATAATCTCAGAGTGCCAGGTTTGGCCCTACTGCGCAGCTCTCGTCTGAGTCCAACCGTTGTAGGGACGAGTCTTTTACTCGAAGGATTATCCAAGCCTCGTAACATGTGATGGTATTCAGGTGATGGCTAATTGACATTACAAGGAGGCCTTCAGCAGCTGAGGATTGGTTTAAGTGGAGCCAGAGATTTTCCTAGGGTAAGTCTAGGATAAAGATATCAGTGGTTAGCAGTGGTAAAAAGGGATCTGGTGGAGTCAAGGTAGTCCTTGAAGAAGGTACAGATAGATGTGGAAGGTAGTATGGGCCTGTACTATTGAAAGAAGAGGATCCGTACCCGAATTAAGGAAGGCTAAGGAAAGACCAGAGAACTTGTAATAGATGTGGTCCCTTCAAGAGGCATCAGTATCGCTAACAGTCGTTGTTTATATATTGCAGAATTGTGGTACTACGATCGAGGCCAACAATTGGTAGTTCAGGAGAGGGATCAGGTTCCGAGCTAGGGGATGAGAGGCTACGCGAGTTCATCGCGTCAGAGATCACCAGGGGCATCCTTGAGTCGACTCCTATTATCTTCGGGTCGATCAAGGAAGGGATAATTGAGTTGATGGAGGATCGCCTCAGGGCATTCAAGAGCGACATGACATCTGTCCAGTTGGGATCTCGCACACTGTCCTTTAAGGACTTCAGGGGAAGTGGTGCAATGGACTTTCACGGGGCGAAGGACCCCATAGCTACCATGCGGTGGATTGCAGACATCGAGTCTGCACAGTTGACTAGCTTCTGCCCCGAGGGGTCAAAGGTGAGATACGCATCAGGGTGTTTGAGAGACAGAGCTAGAGATTGGTGGGAGTCTTTTGGTGACTCATTAGGAGCCTCGGCTGTCGAGGCTATGACCTGGTCGGACTTTGTGACCAGGTTCAGAGCAGAGTTTGCACTGCCTGTCGAGCTTCAGCAGCTGGCCAGGGAGTTTTTAGATATGAGGCAGACGACGGAGACTGTGGCGGAGATCACTGCCAAGTTCCGAGAGAGAGCGTTGTTAGTGCCCCAGTATGAAGGTGATGAGGATATGAGGCGGACCCGCTACCATGACATGCTACGAGCTGACATCCGGGAGCATGTTAGTTTTTCAGCTTGCCCTACCGTGGATTCCATGATTGCCAGGGCTAGGGAAAGGGAGATTGATCTGGATCATATCCGAAAGAGGAAGGCAGAGGAGGGAAAAGTTACAGAGGCTTCAAGGAAGAAGCCCAAGGGATCAGATGCTGGGCCAAAAGGCCAACAGGGGCGAGGCCGCTGCAGGAAACGCGACAGGCCACATGAGGGGGCATGTAGACTGGGATCGTCGGGCTGCTACAAGTGCGGCAAGACGCGACATTTCAGCAGGGATTGTACTGCCCCTGCAGCGGTTATTCAGATGTCTGAGTTGTTGTGCTTCCACTACAACCAGAGGGGCCACAAGAAGGCCAATTGCCCTCAGTTGACAGCAGCATCAGCGCTAGTGAAGGCGGCAGCTCCAGCGACCCTGCGGATCACTGATGGCCGGCGGGGCAAGGCAGAGTCTCCAGTGGTGAGGAGCCGGGGATTCTAGTTGACTACCGAGGAGGCACGCATCGCACCCGAGACTGGTATGATTCTTTATTTATGCTTTTATGTTATGCTGCTGTAATGTTGATATGTTACATGTATGTCCTCTGCTTAGGATCGTTCCATGTGAACGGTATCCCAGTTCAGGTGTTGTTCGATTCGGGGGCTACCCGATCATTTGTTTCTCTTGCGCTTAGCAAGAAGTTTCTTGAGTCTTCAGGTAGGTTGGATTGCCATTTAGAGGTGGAGATTACTGACGATCGATCGGTGCGAGCATCAGAGGTTTTTCGGGATTGTGTATTGAGATTGTTTGAGGAGCGTTATCTGGTGGATCTGGTTCCCATACCTTTGCAGGGGAACAAGGTTATTATCGGTATGGATTGGTTAAGCCCCAATGGGGGCAGTGATAGACTGCGCGCAACAGCAAGTGCGAGTCAGAGCCCCAAGTGGGGGAGAATTGGTGATTCAGGGTGAGAGACCATAATGAGGTTCAGCCTTATGTTCGGCGGCCAGGGCAAGGTGCTCCCTCTAGCAGGGTTGCGCAGGTTATGTCGCGTATGTTATGGATACCCGGGAGGTGGGTAGAGCGACGGTGGATGAGGTGCCCATAGTACGAGAGTTCATGGACGTATTCCCTGAGGAGCTGCCTGGGATACCTCCGGAGCGCCAGGTGGAGTTCAGGATCGACCTAGTCCCTGGTGTGGCTCCCATAGCCAAGGCACCCTATCGGTTGGCTCCTCCCGAGATGCAGGAGTTGTCTGCGTAGCTGTAGGAGCGGCTAGACAAGGGATTTATCAGGCTAAGCAGTTCACCCTGGGGAGCCCCGATTCTGTTTGTGAAGAAGAAGGACGGGTCGCATCGGATGTGTATAGACTATCGGGAGCTGAACAAGGTAACAGTGAAGAACCATTACCCACTCCCGAGGATTGATGATCTCTTTGATCAGTTGCAGGGAGCATCTTGGTTCTCCAAGATCGATTTGCGTTCAGGCTATCATCAAATGAGGGTCAGAGAGGAGGATGTGCAGAAGACCGCATTTCGGACGTGCTATGGCCATTATGAGTTCGTGGTGATGTCGTTTGCGCTCACCAATGCTCCTGCCGTATTCATGGACCTTATGAACCACGTGTGTAGACTGATGCTGGATTGGTCTGTGATAGTTTTCATTGATGACATCTTGGTTTATTCCAAGACGCAGGAGGAGCGCGAGGGGCATCTCCGAGAGGTGTTGGAGATCCTGAGGAGAGAGAGCTTATATGCTAAGTTCTCCAAGTGTGAGTTCTGGTTGCGCGAGGTGCAATTTCTTCGGCACCTTGTCAACCAGGACGAGATTTCAGTAGACCTGGCCAAGGTAGAGGCCGTGATGAGATGGGAGGTTCCGAAGTCTCCATCTGAGATTCGGAGTTTCCTGGGTTTAGTGGGCTATTATCGAAGATTCATCCAGGATTTCTCCAAGATAGCCGTACCATTGACCAGGCTAACAAGGAAGGCCGTGGTCTTTCGTTGGGGGTCTGAGCAGCAGGTAGCGTTCGAGACACTGAGATAGAGATTGTGTGAGGCCCCAATCTTAGCCCTACCAGAGTGTATAGAGGATTTTATTGTGTACTGCAATCCATCCATCTCATGTTTGGGTGCGGTATTGATGCAGAGAGGGCATGTCATCGCCTACGCGTCGAGGCAGCTGAAGCCTTACGAGGCAAATTACCCGACACATGACTTGGAGCTGGGGGCTGTTGTGTTCGCCCTCAAGATTTGGCATCATTACCTCTATGGGGTTCACTGTACCATTTACACGGACCATAAGAGTTTGAGGTACCTCATGGATCAGCCGAATCTAAACATGAGGCAGCGTCGGTGGTTGGATGTGGTAAAGGATTACGATTGCGAGATCCTTTGTCGCCCAGGGAAGGCCAATGTGGTGGCCGATGCGCTTAGCTGTAAGGCAGCACCGATCCAAGATATCTGCCTATGGATGACAGTAGTGACTCCGCTGTTGGAGCGTATTCGGGAGGCTCAGCAGGAGGCTATGAAGGAGGAACATCGGAAGAGTGAGCGGATTGTGGGATAGGTTTCCTCCTTCGACTATGATAGCCGAGGGTTATCGAATCTTCATCGTAGGGTGTGGGCCCCTTATCATGGTGGTGTGCATCAGGTTCTGATGGAGGAGGCGCACAAATCCCGGTTCTCTACTCATCCCGGGGCGACAAGGATGTATAGGGATCTTCGTCTAGACTATTGGTGGCCCTGCATGAAGCGGGATGTGGCTTGGTACGTTGAGTGGTGTTTGACCTGCAGGAAGGTCAAGGCCGAGCATCAGAGACCGAACGGCAAGATGCAACCGTTAGACATCTCGTTGTGGAAATGGGAAGATATTACGATGGATTTTATCACAAAGCTTCCCAAGACCGCGCGAGGAGTGGATTCGATATGGGTCATCGTGGATCGATTGGCTAAGAGCACCCATTTTATTCCAATTCAGGAGAGCATATCGGCCGAAAGGTTAGCCGACATCTATATCAGGGAGATAGTGGCGCGGCACGGGGTGCCAGTATCCGTGATTTCAGATAGGGATGTGCGTTTTACTTCCAGGTTTTGGAAGAAATTTCATGATGAGTTGGGCACTTGTCTGCATTTTAGCACCGCCTTTCACCCGCAGACGGATGGTCAGAGTGAGCGGACCATCTAGAATCTTTAGGATATGTTGCGGGCATGCGTGATAGACTTCAGAGGTACATGGGATACCTATCATCCTCTAGTTGAGTTCTCGTACAACAACAGCTACCACGTTAGTATTGATCGACCTCCCTTTGAAATGTTGTACGAGAGGAGGTGTCGGACCCCGATATGTTGGGGTGAGGTTGGCCAGAGGGTCATGGGGAGCATCGAAGTGGTGCTCAAGATGGCCGAGAAGATTCAGCAAGTTCGGAGCAGGCTTCAGACTGCACAGAGTCAGCAGAAAAGTTATGCCGACAAGCGTCGTTCAGACCTGGAATTCCAAGTCGGGGATATGGTTCTTCTGAAGGTGTCGCCATGGAAAGGCATCATCAGATTCAGAAAACGAGGCAAGTTGGGCCTAAGGTACATCGGGCCATTCAGGGTTGTAGCCCGGGTGGGCAAGGTGGCATATATGTTGGATCTGCCAGCCGAACTCAGGCAGATCCACAACACTTTCCACGTCTCTCAGTTGTGGAAGTGTTTGTTGGACGACTCAGCAGTGGTGCCTTTGGAGGATATTCAGGTCGATGACATCCTGAATTACATTGAACAGCCTGTGGCAATCCTCAACAGGAAGTCGAAGGATCTGAGGAACAAGAGGGTGGAACTCGTAAAGGTGCAATGGCAGCACCGGAAAGGAGAGTTGACTTGGGAGCCGGTGGAAGAGATGATGGAGCACTACCCCGAGCTATTTCAGGATCGAGCAGCAGACTTCGAGGAAGAAGTCTAAAATAAGTGGGGGAGATTTGTAGCACCTAGTTTCTGGTACGTATTTCTTGTATTTAATAATTATGAATTCGTGCATTTTTTCCTTGGACTCGGCGAGTTGAAGGAACAACTCGCCGAGTAGGAGCGGGATGAGATGCGGGGTCTGAGCCTCAGACTCGGTGAGTCAGTTCCCCGACTCGGCAAGTAGGCCCTCTTTGGGCAAAAACCCTAACCCGAGTGTTTGAACCCTATTTAAGCACTCTAACTCGGCCTCCCTTGTCCCTAACACTTCCAGAGAGTTGTAGAGCGAAACCCTAGCCCCCATATTGTTCTTGTGAGTGATTTTTCTTGGTGAAGGAAGTTGAAGCTTAGAAGAAGAAAGAGGAGGTTGAAGAGTGCAAGGAGGGGAGTAGATCCGAAATCTACACTGTGAGAAGCTTCCATTTAGGTATAAAAGTTCCTACCTTGATCACTAGTTCATTAGATACCATTTTTGTCCCAAATTGGAGGTTTTCAAGCCCTAAAACACCAAACTCCATGTGTTGTGCTTAATGATCCGAAAGGACTTCAGATCTAGACCTTGTGGACATATTAGAAGCATAAAGTTTATGTGGTTGAAGTGATTGAGGTCCCCATTGATTTGTATGGCCTCATAAAGAGCTTGGATTTGCCTTTTGGAGGTTGTAGGGCCATGCATGCACGTAAAGTTTGCAACTTTACGTGATAAGCATGCCGTAGGAACATAGATCTATGGTTTTGAAGCGTTGCATGTCTCAGATTTGGTCTATATGGGAAATGGGTCAAGGGACTCGACGAGTCCCAAAGTCGAACTCGGTGAGTTCTTTGAAGATGGCCTTAGACTCGGCAAGTTGGATGAACAACTCAACGAGTCCTATGAAGATTGCCTGGTACTCGATGAGTTGTTCTTTAAACTCGGCGAGTCAGATAAACATTTACTGAGTACGAGGGGTTTAGGTGTTGAAGGTCCAACCCTTCGTATCTACACGCGGAATTAGCAATTTAACGTGTAACAATGGTCCCAGAAACCCAAATCCTCATAAAGGATGCTCTGGTGAGGATTTGGAAGCGAGTAGGAGATCTGCTCGTATCGACTCGGCGAGTTGTCCTTGGACTCGGCGAGTCGGATAGCGAGCCGGTTCTATCGTCCCAAGTAGTGAGTTAATGGAGACTCAGTAAGTTGGGTGAGGACTTGTAGAGTGGGACCGTGTTAGTAGGAGAAGGACTCGGCGAGTCAGTTCCATGACTCGGCGAGTCCAGTCAACTGGAAGTTGACTTTGATCAAGGAGTTGACCTTGGACCAGGGGTGGGTCACTCATCTGACCTAAGGGTGTGTATGAGTGGCTAATCTATGTTTATGATTTATAGCCGGAGGATTACCGATTCAGCAGTCAGGCGCTTAGTAAGCAGACTTTCAGCAGCTACTTTTCGAGGTGAGTTACCTTCTAGTAGCGGTGGGTCTAAGGCCACAATGCTGACCCACCAGTAGGAGACGTATGATAGATGATTGCCTTTGTGATATCATCTAGGTTTGTTACTACCTGATATGTTATATGCTAGCATGATATGTTGTATGTGATAGTAGTATAGCTCGGTTGTTAGGACCGAAGGGAAGTCAGACACCCCAGGTACATCTGATAGTATGTGATGATATGTTTGCATGCTGGCTTGTTATGTTATATGCGATAGAGGTAGTAGGAGGGGACTAGTCCCCGAGTTCGGTTGTTAGGACCGAAGGGGAGTTCAGGCACCCCAGATATGTCTGATAATATGCTTATGTTATGTTATATGTTATAGTAGTAGTAGGGGGTGAAATAGTCCCTGAGGTTCGGTTGTTAGGACCGAAGGGTAGTCAGCACCCCAAAATGGCTTGACATGGGTAGGTCGGCACCCCAGAATGGCCATACCGGGTAGGTCGGGCACCCTAGAAATGTCTGACAGTATGTATGTGATATGATTGTATGGTATGTGGTACGATGGGGGGACTCACTAAGCTTCATGCTTACAATTTTCAGTTTTGGTTTCAGGTTCCTCTTCAGCGAAAAGGAAAGAGCCGACGCTGTAGTGGCACATCATACACACACACTTTGGATGTCCACATTATGAGATGTTCTAGGATAATACTCTGACATTATTATTATTTTCATGTTTTGGGTTTTCAGACGCGAAATATGTTTTATGAAATGATATGATCGGATGATGTCTTACTACAAATATTTTACAAACCACTTATTTTAAATGAAGTTTTTGGGCGTGAAATTTGGGTCGTTACACAAGCTTAGGTATAAAACATTTTAAACGATGTAGTTTTAAACAAAACAAATCCAATTTCATTTTCTCTTAATTTTTTTAATAGAATTCTATTGAATTAAGTTCAATTATGGAATGAAAAAGATCAATTATATATATTATTATTGCAAATAATTTTTGAAGTTTATAAAGAAAATAAAAAATCAATATTTTTTAACGAATAGAACTCAAGTGTTTTGTCATTCTATTGAAAAACTACATTGTTTGGAGGGTTCTATATATAAGTTTAGGTACATGACAACCACATATTCCCTAAACCCATATATATATATATATATATATATATATATATATATATATATATATATATATATATATATATATATATATATATATATATATATATATATATATATATATCCTAGGAAACATTGCAAGGGCGGTGATATTCACGGTCCTAGCAAATTGATCAAGAAACTAAGTTAAAGTGATTCCAAAGGAAACAAGATTTAGATTGAGAATATAATATTTTTTGATTGAGTAAAGTATGTATCATTACCTTGAAAAGATTATGAAGTTGTTAGATATAAAACCGGAAACATCTTTACTATTGTTTGTAGCAGCATGAGAGACATGTATTTTTTAAATGGAGATTAACAATAGTATTGAATTTTTCATATTTTCTACATATACATTTATTAATTATAATTTATGAGCATATATTTACACTTTATATAACATTGTAAAGGATTGTAAAGGAGTTGTTTTTGTATATTTAAGAAACGATAAGTGGTTGTATTTACCTTTTTCTAACCTAAGACATCAGTCAATGCTGTAGAGGCCATGGCTCCTTTCTCTTAAGCTAATTTTTTTTAGAATGGCATTAATCTTTAATAGGTTTTGTATGTCGACAACCAATAATCTAAATACTTCTTTTCTTTTTGATTTCATATAATTTCTAGCCCTTCACACCTTCAATAGTGCATGAAATATTTCAGTGCTTCACACCTTCAATAGTCCATGAAACACATAGGTGACTCAACTAAGTAATGTGGTCTGAGTCCAACTCGAGATTCAATAATTAGTTATTTACATTTTTGTCAAATCTTTGCAATTGTGGGAAATCTCTTTTTGGTAGTGGTCTACCCTTATAACAATTAGTAGTAGGGGAACCACCTTTTTTGTTTTGCAAGTGAGTTGCCTCCTAGATGCTAGTATTTAAACCTTTTTGTTTTCTAGAAAGGGTATGTTTATTGTTTGATTAAAACCTTGTAAGAGAGACCCATCCTCTTGAAAAAAAAATTGGAATATTATATAAATTGCTTCTGGTCTTCTTTTCTGTTATTGTTTCATTGAACTGTTGAAGGTGAGCAAGAGAAAGCTTACCAATATGATCGAGTTCAATTTCAATAACCCCTAGTAATTTTTTTCAAAACTACTCTCAATAAACCATGGAGAGTATCAACCTGATCCAACAGTTCTAATAATTCCATAAAATGCCCATCATAGTTAATGTTTTTGGAAAAATGAACCCAACTGAGAGAAAGTTATATTGTCAGCCATTGTAATTATCACTCTGTTATAAATCTGCCAGCCCATCTTACCTCTTTTACGAAATGTTAAAAATGAATAATAATTATTTTACAAGTGATAAGTATATGGTTGAAAAATAACCAACTATATTTATATAATATCTTCATCGTATAAACTCTCTTAAGTACATCATAAGATTTGAATACATGAAAAGCTCAAAACTATTCTACGAATATGCATGTATCTAGGGAGTGTAGGATTAAAAGTACATTCATTGTTGATGTGAAAAGAAATGAAACCAGGATTAAAAGTACATTCATTAGTTCGCCAAATTCAAGTAAAGAGGAAACCGACTATGTAATTACCTCTGGAATCAACGAGAACTGAGAAGTAGCAATAACAACCTTTCATAAGTGTTTTTGGTGCTTGAAAGTGAAAAACAACTTTAGGTACTATCGAAACCTTCTATGGGTATCCCATTATCTGAGAATTTAACAAATATTAAATAATTAAAAATAAGGTAATTTTTGGATTATATATATATATATATATATATATATATATATATATATATATATATATATATATATATATGTTCTGGATCTAATGTAATGGGTGGTCCGACCCATTACATTAGATCCGAAATGCCTATTCCGGATGAAACATATATGTTCTGGATTGGGATTTTGAATATGAAAATTTGGAATATAATTTGAGGCGACAACTTCATTTTGGAAAGGCATGTTCCGATTCTGACATTCCGACTCGATTTCGACACGCAACTTCCATCTGCGACATGCATTGACACCCATCTCCGACATGGAAGACGAACAATATGACCCCATTATTTTATGACTATATTTGTAACATCTCCATTTTCACGGTCAGAAAAGATCGATTTTGTTTATGCTTTGTTTGAATATCAGAGTTCTTCTTTTAATAAAAATGTTGCAAAATTTGTTCCCAGAAAAACATGATAAATGTATTATCAAAACATTTCCGAAGAAATGTATTCTTTAAAAACCTTGGGATGTCATCGTCAATACATAAACATAAGTATAAACAGAACTTACATTTATTTATACCAGTGATCTACATCTCTTTTAAATCTCTCAGTGCAAAGTAGTTTCGTATCAACACCTGTGATACAAATAAGCTGGAGTGGGTCAGGTTGGGAAACTGGTGAGTACATAGGGATTTCAATCCCACAATGTTATATCATATAAATAATTTAGAGCACACAATATATATAATTTCCCCATATATATATATATATATATATATATATATATATATATATATATATATATATATATATTCAACTCTTACCCCACCCCGTCGATCCTCACAACGAGACTATCCATACTCTTGGACCTTAAATTTTACCTCTTACTTAACCTATACTCTCGGATCTAGTCATGCTCTTGGATTAATAGTTGTGCCTATTCCATACTCTCATATTAGGAACAAGTGTGTATATGTAAATCCATACTCCCAGATTAATGATGAATAACTATGTCCTATCCATATTCTCAGACTAAGGATGTCTGCCAACCTGTAATAGCCAGTTCACCATGCGACATGGACCATTTAGACCTAAAAAACTCACATTGTACCATTATAAAGCCAAAAAAAATAAGTTTAGGGATCAAAATGGTTATGCCATAAGATCGAAGTGATTTGGGAGAAGAATGAAAGATAGCAGCACATTTGATTTCTTTACTTGTGTGTCTTCGTGTATACCAACATCCAACAACAAAAATCGACTTTATTAGCTCTCATTCTTTTCTTCTAAAGCTGATTCACACTCTATTTGTACCCTCCCAAGAAATGGATCGTTGCTCTTCTTTCCGTCTTCACCCTCGATCGTCACACACACTCACCGAAAATCACAATCCTCTTCTCCTTCTAATCGATTCTCGTTCACAACCCCTTTCCACTATTTTCTTTGATTTGATTTCAGCTCTTCAAGAAATTAACCCCCTCATTCCTTCTTCTTTGTTCGAAATTGCACAAGCTAACTCTCCTTCTCCCTTCGAGTTGCATGTTTGATGGATGCGAGGTTAAGAATGATGTGTGGGTTTCATGAGGTTTATAGAGAAAAATGAGAGTTAATCTTTTTTTTCTTTGATTTGCAGGTGATTGGTTATGGTGGTTGACTGGTGGTTTTTGTGGGTGCTCTGGTGGTGGCTGATTTCACGAGACAAAGGGGGATGAATAAGGGTGGTTGGATTGGGTTGTTGTGATATTGATTCGATGGTGATTAAGGTTGGTTATGGTGGTTGTAATGGCTGAATAAAATGTTGATGAACAGTTGGTTCAGATAAGGTGACAGGTTGATGGAGGAGGCTGTGAAGAAGGTGGAATAATAGTGGTATTGGGTGGAGAAGAAGGTGAGACTAACATTTAATCCCCAAACTTATTTTTTTGGCTTTATAGAACACAATGTGAGTTTTTTTGGTCTAAATGATCTCTGTCGCATGGTGAACTGGTTATTATAGGTTGTTTGAGACTAAAAAAACATGACGTATCCTAATTTAGGGACTCATAAAATCCGACAAAAACTTTAGAACTTAACGGTTAAACCTTAGAAAGTTCGTAGGACATTTGTGTCATTTCCCCTTTATAATAAAAATATTGAGTTTTGTTTCAAACAAAATAGAATACTCAACTGATTAAAATCACCAATAACCTCCTTATTCCAACACGCTTTCACATTATATTGTCAAACATCCTAAAATCGTTTTTTTAATATAATTAATCAAATGAAATGCCAATAATCTGCCTGCAATTTAATATGATTATTAGTTAATTCTTTGCCTAATCATTTTTTTCTTGG